>NC_048434.1:3282935-3605995 GCF_004353265.1 Vitis riparia
ACCATTTCTTTGGTCCATATATTTTCACCAATTTCATCATTTTTTCATCCTCCTGTCCATATGTTACATGAAGAAGTTAGGTAAAGTTATAAATCACAAGAAGAATATTCAAATACTTCAAGTCAAAGGAAATGTTGGCAAACAATTACTGATGTAAGGAATTGACATGGGAACCAGAAACACCCATAATGCTTCACCTCTTTTGTCCAAGAACCTTTGACAATTTCTGGATTCAAAACCTTCTGCCACCTATGTTGGCACTGTATCACAGTTCGATCCTTTAAACATTCCACTGCAAGCAACACAACTTTACAGGTAAAATGATGTGTGTTATGTATAATGCACGACAAGTCAGAGCACCTATATTGAGTATGAGATGGCAGAGAATTGGATTAAGTTGTTTGGTGTTGTGCAAGGAAGATGAATGACTGCATCAATAAGTGATAAAATTCAACTTGAAGGAGCCAGATAAGAAGAAAAGAACAGTTTGGCACTTGGCTCCAGTTTGCTTATTTTGGTGTATTCGGAAAAAATGCCACCTAAGGACTTTCGATGAAGAGCTTTCAGATCAAAGATTAAAGGATCTTTTCATACGGCCGCTTTTAGAGTGGTCTCAGGATTCTCTGGAGTTGGAGAACCCCTCTATTTTTTTTGATAAGTAAGCAAGATTTTCATTAAAAAGGTTAAACGCCACAAAGCATATAGGGAGTATACAAGCTGGCTACAGCCCAAAAAAGAAAAGGACCAGAAAGAACTACCTCCCCTCAAGTGGAAGCTATCCACTCCAAAAAACCTATAAGGGAGAAAGACTCCTCATCTAAATACACTTTGGCCCAATTCCATAGGTTACAAACAAAAGAAATCTTTAATCTCTGAATATTCAACTCACCCCCCCTAAAAGCTAATCTATTCCTCTCCTTCCAAACCGTCCAAAAAATACACAACGGAATGGATTTCCAAATCTTTTTCCTTTTCTTCCCTACAAATGAGCCCCTCCAGGAGATAAGAGTCTCCTTTACAGTTTCTGGGAGGACCCACTTGATATCTATCAACCCAAAAATAATATCCCAAAGGACTCTAGTCACTATACAGTGTAAAAGAATATGATTTACATTCTCTTCTTCACAGCCACACAAAAAACAACAATTTGGAAGTTGCACCCCTCTAATCTGAAGCCTATCCAGAGTGAGCACCTTCTCCCAAGTGGCCTCCCAAGCAAAAAAACAGACTTTAGTTGGCACCCTATCCACCCATATTTTCTTTGCGGGAAACACTATGTCATTAGGTTTATCCAACAGCCTATAAGCATCTTTAACCCTGAAAAAGCCATTTCTTCCTTGCCTCCAGTTAACAGAGTCATCCCCCAGTGAAGGCCTATGACCCCTCAAAGTATGGAGCAAATCACCAACCATGTCCAACTCCCAGTCATTAAAGTCCCTTTCAAAAACAAGATTCCACTCTCCTTGGCCCGAATCTTGATCCCACATTTCCTCAATCGTGGCATCTCTATGCGCAGCAAGGACAAAAAGATGGTTGAAACATTGGGACAACGGAGTATGGAGAACCCCTCTATTTTGAATGTCTTAGATGCTCTTTATTATGGTTAGCTATGCTCAGTTTTTGTAGGCTAACTTAGTCTTTGTTTGTTGCTTTCTTTAGGCTGTTCTGGGCATACTTCCTGCATATGTGGGGTGAACCCCCTTTTTTTGGCAGTTCTTAATACATGATTCTGTTGTCTATCAAAAAACAAAAAATTCAACTTGGGCTAATGCAATGAGATTAAGAAATAACAGCCTACACTAAACAAAAATATCCTAGGACAAAACCATAAGGGAGGGAAAGATTCATGTTGCCACCCCAAATAGTCAGGGTGGGGGGTATAGGGGGCAAGTCTACTTTATTTAGGCTAATCCACCCCTAAGAAGGTCCAACAACAAAGATGTCCGAATGGGGGAAAAAAACCCTTAAGCGTGTCTCAATGATCTACCAAATATACCTAGTAGAATCATGCCAAGGAAACAGAAAAGGACCCGCATGAATAATAGAAAGTGAGTAGCATACAAATGGGCAAACAAATATTTGAAACATTTTTTAAATAACTTATATGCCAAAGGGGATTGGGATAATTTCTCAAACATAAAATTATTTGAGGAGCAGCATTACCTCAAAGCAATAACGAAAACATTTTATTGAGAATCTACTAGCCAAACTCTTGTGAACTGTCAATCAAACAGAATTCATGTGGAAATAATACAGTGATCTGGAAGCTCTACGCAACTGCTGAATGATTTAGAAATATCCTCCTTTTAGTTAGAAATCACAAGCAAAATGATATAGATTCAATGTTGGTTGATTGGAAAATAGGTATCAAAGCATGTTGGAATGAATCAAAGTATTGATCAAAATCAGGTGTACAATTAGACACATGGGTAGCATTGATTAGAATATAAATGTTAATGAAATTATTTACTTCTTAATATCTATTTTGTAATTATACCATTCTAGAACACTACATGGACTGAAGCATGACTAATGAGTGATAGTTAAGGTGCAAGATTTGTTGAATGCTACAGGCAATATCAGAACACAGACATACCTATTTTTTTCCAATTCTTTCCTTTATAACACTGAACAGCCTCACGCAGCATGTCATCCTGAATTCAAAAATGAAAAAGAAACCACAAAAATACAAACCAAAGAAATACGACAAGTATACGTTTAGGTACTGATCCAAGCATGCATTTATATGCTAATCAAAGTAAACATCACCAAACACAATGGACCAACAATTTTAAGATACAAGATCACTAACAAATCCAGTAGCAAAAATGTTTAAACACAGAGTCATTTTGAATCCAGTTACTGAAGCAAAGGAGCAAGTCCTGAAAGCAAGAAAACCTGCTTTGTCCAGATGGGCTTAAAACTTGAAAAATTAAAAAACGAAGCAGGAGAACGAATGTAATTATTGATTATATCAACCCACAAAAAAATTAGGACATACATAGAGAAGGCAAACTCAGTATCAATTGACAGAGATATATGCTGTGTTCAGATAAAATCATACCTTAAAGGGCATTCTATAACTACAAGAAATACTCATATAGAAAGTAATTTGAGTGGAATATAGTTCTTAACAACCTCCCCACCCCACCAAAAAAGAAAAAGAAAAAGACACTGGAAAATCCAAACTGTGCCATGGGCAACCTCATGTAATATATGAAGATAGAATAAAACCAAGATTCTCTATGCAACTGGAGTTGACATGAATCTCATAAAGTAGATAATTTTATGTGGCCATGATTGCCATGCTCTTTCCTTAAACTAGATCAAATAGTAGACAAAATAGGAATAGATCCTAGAGACATGTCGAAAATCAAAAGAAAAATTAATGCGATAAACTTCTCCAACACACCATATCATGAAGTTAACTCATGACAGCACTCCATATAAATATAATGGTACATATTTCTAGGACAAGAGAGTAACACCGCTAAATTGGAAAGATACCTAATTTTGATGAGTAAGCATTTACCTCTTCAACCGTCCATTTTCCTGTTGTGGAACGTCTCATCGGACCCCTGGTCCTCCTGAGAAAGAGCAGCATAACATTATAGTCAGATTACAAATATTGAATGAATAATTACTGATATTTGTGCATGTAAGTGTGGAGTGAGACAGAGGAGGAGAGAGAAAGGGGGTGGGGGCTGACAAAACGAATATAGTTGAACATACAATCCTAATTTTTCAACAATAAAAAAATCTAGAATCTCATGTGTTTACAACTGATATGTTAGATATTCTTCACTCAGGAAATTTTACATTTGGAAAAATCATTTTTTTTCTAAATTAAGGGCCACATACTCAATTTGAGGTACATGACCTGCACAAATTAAGTAGAATACTTTCAACTTGAGGTGAAATTTTTCAGTTTAGTTCTAGATTAATAGAAAAAAAATCATTAGAAGAAGCTGTCTCTCGGTGAATAATTGGAAAATTCATTCAATGCCCTCATAGACCCTATATATATTAAATAAGGATTTAAAAAGTACAAAAGAAGGATGAGAAATCCTCCTAAAAACAAAGAACTAAACAAATGGAACCTCCAAAATTCTAAGTAAACCTATACACCGTATGGAAAGTACACAAAATGGAACCTCGTAGACCCTATATTGCAGGAGATCAATACAGCAGTCCCAATGTAAAAATGTGAACTTTAGCAGAAGGTGCCAAGTGTGATTAAGAATATGTGTTTTAACTTTGAAAGAGCTAAAAGAACTGGTAAAGAAATGCAGGTTGGTAGTGCAAGCACCAAACGCCTACACAACTACATCAAGATTCATAGCCACCATACAGGTTTTTACAAACAAGTGCCATGTACAAAATCGTCTACCGAGAGATGTGAAAAACTAGAATAATTAATCCCATGTTTCAAGATCAAAACAAACTTGTCTAGCAAAAAGGGAAATGTAAAGTTAGAAAGAAAAAAAATCTTAGCAGTAATAAAAAAAAACATTCAAAGGAATAGCAGCATAGAAAGGAACATGAAAATGATGAGAGGACATAACAAGAGCTAGACTTTGGGTGGTTCTGGACAATTACCCAGAAAGAGGTTGCATTTTCTGAAAACCATCACTGACCCCAACGAATGAAGAATTTGTTTCCTCAGCACATTCCATAGTTTTTGACAGAATGATGAAGCTGTGGGCTCCAACTGCCACACATGAAAAATCCTCTCCAGAATATGTTCCCTAAACTGTTATAACCTCCTAAAAGTAGGAGGAGCTTCCTTTTTCAGGATGAAGTCGTCACTAGCTAAAAGAGAACAAACAGAGATGAACAAAATCAGAATCTTAAAAGAATGATACAGAAAATTAGTAGGAAAAGATGAAACAGCTCAAAGACAAAAAAGAAATTCAAAAACCATAAAGATAAATGGATTTTTCTGAATTACATATCATCTGATTTGGTTTAGGGGAAAAACAAGGTACACCAGTTCAATTGAAGCCTATTACTGGTGAGCACATGAATCAAAGAATAGGCTCAGACTAAACGAAATGATCAATTTAATGCTTCTATAAGTGGCTAAAGCTGCATTTGGTTGTGTGAAATTGGGGCCTTGGAATTAAAATTGGAGGTTCCAAATCCAATTCCATTATTTGGTCGTTTGCTTCCCACTAACTCTGGAATTGAACTTAAATTCCAGACCCCCAAATTCACAAACATAACTAACAAAACCTAGAGTCTTGAATTCCCGGATTTAGAATTTCAACTCAAATCCACTTCAATTCAAACAAATGAATCCCAGTTTACAGTTCTATTCAAACAAATGAATCTCAGTATCCAGCCAAATACAATATGCAGCAAACGAGATTCCTGAATTCCTGGACCTAGAATTACAAATCAAATCCAGTTCTATTCAACCAAATGGATACTGATATTCAACCAAATCCAATTATCTGTAGAGAACTAAAATATTAAAACTAGTTTGCTAGAAATTTCACAAGAATAAAAAGATGCAGTTTCAAATATTTAGAATTAAATACAGTGGGATTTGAGACCCAAAGCTTGTAGAAATGGGATTCAATGGTAAATTCATGAGCACACTGTCTTACAAATTTAAACTAACTTCCATTTGGTTACTGAGAAAAGGCAGGAAAAAAAAACAGAACAAAATAAAAATTCAATTCTATTTCAAAGTTTGTAATCTTTTTCCCAAATATATATATATATATATATAAATCAGCTAATTAAGTGCATGTTTGGAATCTCTGGATACATTTCCTATCTTTGTTTTTAAAAATAGGAAGTCAGATACAAAATGTATGAATTCATATAAAAATTAGGTACACAGCTTGTATATGTAAAAACACTATTTAAAATTTTTTAAATTGAAGTAAAAAAATTTCATTTTCAAAAATTTTTTTAATTTTGAAAGTTGTGTTTAAGAACATAAAATAAATTTCTGCTTTTTTTATAAGAATTATTATATTTGATAAAAGAGTTTCTATTTTTAAAAATAAAAAATTGGAAGTGTATCCAAACATCACCTAGATAGTTGAATAGGCCTAGGAAGTGTATCCAAACATCACCGAAATAATTGAATAGCCTCAAAGTTTATATTTTAGGCCCCGGAATACGAAAATACAAAATTTAAAAGACTAATTTCTTTCCTTTTCCAATTTCTCTGTCAGTGTTCAAACAGAAGCTGATTTTGCATTTGGTTAATCTGAAATATTAGATTTTTAAGCAATTTCCTCTCCTTTCCCCTCCTGTTCCTCATCCTTTCTGAGTACCCACACAAGAACACCCCAACCAAACAATATCAGCATCCAGTTACTGGTTCACAAAAATATCACATTTTTCTAATTAAGCAGCAGTCAAAATTTGAAGCAATTTAAAGCAATTGTTGAGATTGAATGATTAAATTCTTAATAAATTGTTACCAATTTAAAGCAACCATTAATCTCAGTCGCCAAGAAAATCGAAGAAAAAGAACCTGTGAAAATTTTATTCTTCCATGTTTTCTCCTTAGAAAAAAAAATTATCACTCAACTGAGACAAAGCAGTCATAAATGCTCAAAAATTTTGGTTTTTTCAGGTTGCAAACTATCGAAATATAAAATAAAAACCCTAAATTCTTTCCTTTTCCCACATTTTCTCATTGAGCAAGCATAGGAAAATTTAAAAAATTTTAGGTTGCAAAAAATCCGAAACCTAAAATTCAAGAACCCTAATTTCTGTAAATTCGACTACAAAAAGATCAAAAGTTGATCATTTGGGGAAAGGTTACATACCAGAAACACATAAATGATGAATAGCATTCCAAAATTCATTATCAAATTCATACCTAATTAAATCAAACATGAACATCAAAGCCACAAATTTCAATCAAATTAAACATAAAAATAAAAAATAAAATAAAAATTACAAAAAAAAAAAGAAAGAATAAATCCTTACCCAAGCTTGAAATGAAAAAACTAACAGAATCAATTGAGAGAGAGAACCAAAGAAGAGGTCGACGGTGAACAAACAGAATCAGTAGAATTTGTAGACTGCAACAAGAAAAAGGAAAATCCTCAATTGAAGATCAGAATTTGAGATAGGGAAATGAAACGGTCGGATTCTTTCAAACGCTAGGGAGTTTATACGTGTCGCCTTGAGTTTAAATGTCGAGCATCTTGGGTGTTTATCAACGGCGTATGCACGCCCACCTGGATATCGTTAATTGAAACTTGCCATCTATTTACACCTCTCTTCTCAAGTTGAACGTGTAGAGAGTAGACCACCACCGGCTATGCCTGTAGCCAGTGAAAGGGCATTTGTAACTTTATTTTAGTAAATATTTTAATTTTTTTTTCTTCAAAGGTTTTATGAACTTACTTGAAATGGATGACATGTAAATTTGTAATTAAATTAATGAAACGAAATTAAAAAATAGGAAAAATTTAAATAAGGTGTATGTGGACCCCGCATTTCGTGCTCAATGCGTTTCCCACTCGATGGCGAGCTCGATTTTTATTTAAAAAATTGATTTTTTATTGATTATTCAAAAATGACTTGGAGTCGCCACTTATTTTTGTTTTATTTTTAAAGGGTAAACAAAATAAGAAAGAAAAACCCTAAGTGTGACTCCTTATTTTGGAAAAGGCGGTCTGTGAAAAACCGGGTCGGGTTCGGGGGTCAGGTTACTTATCGGGAAGGTACGGTAAAGACCGTAGCACCCCTCTAAGTCCCTAAAGACGGGTCTCTACTAATAAAATGAAGCTTACATGGCAATGGATGAATAAATCAATGAATACTCGAATCAAACATGCACATATGAGTATCAGAAAATGCACATAGACTAACCAGAGCGAGGATGAGTGTGTACCTGAGCAGCGAACCACTATGTGCTTTCAAGAAAGAGGGTTAGTGCAAAATAAAGAGCATGAACATAGCTCACATGTCACTAAATCGAGTACAAAATCATCAAAGGCACGCATGACACTCCACTCAAAATTCATTTTTATTTTAAAGAAATTTTATTTGATGTTGGGCCCCCACCAAAGCCCGATCTATTTTAGCATGAATTAATTTCATAAATTCCATTCATTGGAATTACAAAATTAAAGTCTTGCTTGTTTTAAAACGTTTCAAAATCATGGAAGTCGTGAAAAGTGTATGCCGAAGAAAATGGCAATGAATTTCATTGGAAAACGGATTTTCGGGAACCTAAAAAAATGCTAAGGATGTACAATGAAAGAGTTAAAATTATTTTTAAACAAACTAGAATCCTAGGAATTATTTGAAGAAATGAGGTTTAGAAAAATATTTTGAAAAGTTAAAGATGGTACAATGGGAAGTGGCACCTGGGTCAAAGGTGGCCATGCATGGGAACCTCTACGCCTCCTCTGGATTCTTTGTGCAAGATGGGGATGATTTGAGTCTCGGATACCAGAAAAAAATGTCTCTATCCCAACCTGTTTCATGACCTTCTAGAAAAATAGGAGGTGGACGGGCTCTTGGAGCTAGCTTCAGAGTATCCACGCTGTCCATGTAGAGGATCACTTGCGACATCCTGACGGAAGGAAACTTGGCTGTGGTGAGGGGAATGATGACAAGGAGGCAGTGCCAGCAGATGGATTGAATGAGAACATATTAACTGATGAGGCACTGGTAGAGGAACCAAAAACCATAGGTGCACTGTTGCTACCAGCAACTGAAGCTGAGGGTCCTCTAAAAGGAAACCCAGTTGATGTTGAACCAAATATGGGAGATTTAGTGGTTGGCCAATTGGAACTAAACACACTGGAGGTAATGCCACTAGTGGAGCTAAGAGAAGTGCTGGCCTCAGACAAGGAAACTGAAGAGCTCAGTCCGCTACTGCTCAATCCAAACAGTTTGGCAGGAGTTGAAGAACCAAATAGAGAGTTGAGAGGTGCAGCATCAGTCATCACAAATGGAGATGAGGTGGACAAACCAAACTGAATGGGCATGCTCTGAGTAGAGGATGCAATCCCTGTCCCAGCAGGAGATGATGATGTCTGGGCAGGAAAGCAAAGATCCACTGCCAGCACCAAAAGGAGTAGGACCAAGAGACTGGTTATTAGCAGTTGAAGAGGAGGATGAATCGCTAAACCCAAAAATGCCACTTCCTATGTTCGCAGTTTCAGGAGATGTGCCACCAAAAGGAACATTGGTTGGATTGCCAAAGGTTGTTTCCTGCTTGGTGTTGGCTTCTTTGTCTGTAGATTCTACACCTGAAGTCGTCAGAACTGGAGAAACTGAAGTTAATGGAGCCACAGAGGTGCCAAATGTAAAAATGGGTGCTGCAGAAAATGAAGGTACAGCGGCTGATATAGAGAGATTGCTATTGGGACTAGTTGTGGCAGCAGTGGCAGACATGCGTGGAGAAACTTGGCCTGCATTTTCGTGGTGAGATCCTGTGACCGGGTGAGCAATAAGTGGTCAGTGGTGTGGCTGCGTCTTCCTCCTTCTTTTATTATGGCCAGCTAAACGTCTCTGACAACTCCTTTTTCCCTCATCAAAAAGAGTCTCAAGCCTAAAGAGACATATTGACATCCCCTAGCAATGATGATGGAATTCTGATCATTTGACTGAAGCATCTCTACAGCAGGACATGTGGTGCAGCAAATACATTGACAAGATGCTTGAGATGACCCCTCCATCTTCAAACGCTTCAGAAATCAATTTCCTATACGTGTCCTTACCTGCTGGCTAGAATCTGGTCATGTTTTTCTGAGGCTGTTTTATCTTTTCTGATGGAGGGCTCCCACGAAGATTCTGTACTTGCAAATGATATCTAGTATTAGCCACTAAGTCCAAAGAAATAGCAGCTTTAGATTCATTAAAGTTTGCTGTTCTGGCTATCCGGTCAATCATGCTGTTGATTGAGCCAATTTCCTGGACAGAAGCACTCAATGTTTTTGGCGATATTGATTTAACCACTTTAAGTAAGCGATCAAGTGGCTGCTCCATAACGCACGATTGCTACGATTCTCGGTGTCTTCAGGATCAAGATTGAGGAAGAAACAGTCAAGTGGAAAACAACCTCAGCTTCTTGACGGGCATTAAGCATTTGAGCCTTGTTTCAAAGGTCAGCAGATACATATCCATCACGGCCAGATTGCAGAGCTTCAACATTTTAACAGGTTGAGATCAGAATTGCTGCAAATTAAGGATGTTATTGAGTCTTGATCAGCACATGATTCTGGACATTTTCATAGCAGTGAAGGAATCTGGATTTGGGAGTACTGCAAGCCCCCAAATGGAAGGGCTCATCACAGCTTGAACCAGCTCCTCCCTTATTATTATAGCCTGAGTAGTCCTCTCTCTTAAAAGCAACATACTCAAATAGCACTAGAGAGTTTTGAGAAGCAAGTTCCTCAAGATTCCGGTGATGGCGGAGGCGTTTCGCCGCCGGCGGCAAGCCGCCGGCGTCATTCGAGGATAGCTTTGCTTGCTTTGCAGCTGCCCAGGTGAATTCCAGTGAGTTTGGCAAGGATTTCAATCAATGGGTCGTAGATCAGCATTGGAACAAAAAGAAAGGTCCATTCCAAGTTGCTGCAGCGACTCAGGCTGATCACTCAATGCATTCTCAGGAGCAGAAACCACAGACACATTCCCACTGACGTACCTTCCAAGACAATGGTACTTGTAACAAGAACTTTATAAGGAAATGGTAATCCACCAGCCAACTGCAAGCTATCCAATGCAAGACTGTTTTCATATGTTTCTGATAATGATGAGTGAGGTTGCTGAAAGCTTTGAGAACCATCCAAAGATTCTGCAGCATCCAGTTTATAGTCATCCATCACCTCAGCTTTTCTTGGAAACTTTAGACCATAGGATTCTGACGTCCTAGACAAACCAAATCCATAAACTTCAGCAAGTAAGACAACTTCAGTCATGTACACCCGAGCATCAGCTGAGCTAACATTTGCAAGTAGTGGCTGCTTGTCTGTAGCTATAACCTCTTTACCAGTAATACCTAGGCTAGGAATTGTATTTTGACTGCCAACAGTAACAATTCTACCCTGCATCCCAGGATGTTTGGACTTAACAGAAAGAGGTGAACTTCTCTGCAAGACACAATCTCCATCTACTAATGCTGTCGCTCCCCCTTCAGACAAGCTCTTTGCCTTATCAATGCTTTTGGAAATGAGATCAAACTCCATCTAGAACCAAAGGAATTCGTCCATATTTTAAAGCACTAGGATGGATCATGAGAGCGATTATCATGGCAGTCTCTGGTAGTTGAAGGGCTGTAAATTGACAATAGAACTGATTTGTACAAACCAGCTTTCAAGATGCTGAATCCAATCGGAGGATTTGGGGTGTGCCGCACCATTGCATGTGCACTGCCATCCGCAGATGATGTTCTTTCAGGTTCCTGTGCACGAGTGCTTCAGCCATCATGAGACCCAATTCCCCCAACAGACTGATTCCTTTGATTAACTTGCCTATCTGAGGTTACGGCACCCCACCATGACTCTGCACTCTTGCCTTTCTATACGGGATCAATGTCGGGCATCTATGGCACCGGATCTCATGTGGAAGCCTTGATCTTCAATATACTGGGGTCCAACAGGACACTCCTGTTTAGGTATATCTGGGCTGAAACATAAGCACCTAAGATATTCTCAAATACAGAAAATTCTCACTGCTGACCATTCAAGACATCTAAAACCTTGGCTGAAGCAAGGTCAGGCATACTCTCTCCCAACTGAGCATCTGTCCTCTGTAATTCTTTGCTTCCATAGGCAGAGATGAGAAGATAAATGCACTCCAGGTACGGTATCAGAAACAGGGTAGACAACAAGAACATAGTACAAATAATGGGAATAAAAATCAACTCATACAAGTCTCATTTCATATATATTGCAATGAGCTCACATGAGAGTGGGTGAAATCAAATGAGTACCAAACAAAAATCAAAACATGGTTATAGATATCTCATGGGGAAGCTGAAACAGAGCTAAACGGGTCTTCAACAAAAAAACATTAAACAGAGAGATATGTGCATGCTTACTCCCAAACAACCAAAAATCATCCAAGAATCAACAAAAACAAGAGAAGAAAAACTTACCGGTTGAAGAGAATGAGAAATCCACAATAAACATACCTGGAAAATAATTGTCTCCAGCTAGGTTGTCCAGAAATCAGCAAGCCATCTCTCCTCTTCAGCTGACCTCCCTCTCCAGCTAAATGAATACCCTTCCTGAAGCTCAAAGACCTCCACGAATCCTCCCCAGCAAGCTCTCCTCTCTCTCAAACTCCCCCCCGAACCTCTCTCTGCAAAAAAAAAACGTCCCCTAAAAACCCCCCTCTGAAAAGCAACCTCCCCCTAAAACAACCCAACAAAAGGTCCCTTCCCCAAAAGCTCTCCCTGAACCTCTCTAATGGCAACCACGGATCTTTTTCGCTGCCAGCCCCCTCCCTCTCTCTCTCATACGCTCCTCATAACAGAAATGTACCTCTTCTGCAGCTCCCCTCCAGGTGTCAATCTCTGATTGGTCCATCAATTCCACTAAGCTGATTCCATAGCCACCAACCAGGAGGCAGCACTTGGCTTTCAAGGAGCCCTCCAGCTGGCAAATGAGCTGCACAAAATGAGAGAAAAAAAAACCGTGCCCCTAATGGGGGTCTACAGTGTAATATAATAAAAATATTTTTTTTAAATGTGATTTAGATAGCATTCAGATATATTTCCTACTTTTATCTTTAAAAATATAAACTTCTATATATAAAATATAAGAAATCTTATAAAATAAAAAAAAAACAAAAATTTATCACGTATTCTTTAAAAGTCTTTTCAAAAATTTAAAACTTTTAAAAGTAAATTTTTTTATTTCCTTCAATTTTTAAAAATATTTTCAAATATATAAAATATGTAATTATCATACTTTCTATTTCAAAAAACAAAAAATAAAAAATAAAATAGAGAGAATAATTAGGTTTTTAAAAAAATAATGATTAAAATATTCTTACTTTAATACTTTTATAAATTTAAAAAACTATGTGACTATCCTATATGTAAATCTTTTTCAATTAAACATTATTTTCCTTTTTTTGGGTCCAAATATTTTGAAGTGATTTTAAAAGCAAATGTGAAAACTGTTTTCTTTTCTTTCTTTCTCTTTTTGTTTTTTTCGAACTTTTGGTAAAGGAGAGGTTGAGACAAAAGAAGGTGAAAACTATACCAGGAATAAAGAATGTGTTTGGATACTGTTGGACTATTTTCTAATCAAGAAACAAACTTTTAACAAAAAATATATTTTTTTTATAATTTATTTTAAACAAGACAATTTTTTAGAATAAATTCGAGATGTTTACAATTATTTTTTTTAGTGTTCTGCAATAATTAAAAATCTATATAAAAAGACCTTTGCAAAAATCTATTTTTTCTATTTAAATTTTTAAATAGAATTTTATTGAGAATATTGTTTAAAAAAAAACGAAAAAATGTTTTTAAGAACTATTTTAAAAATATTGTTTCACATACCCCAACAATGTATTCTCATCTTGGATAAAAAGGAAACTAAAATGAGGAAAATCTGAACATTAAATTATTATTTAATCTTAGACTTTTATGCTATTAAATAATAAGGAATAATTAAGAGTAATAAGGTCTCTTTTGAAGTAACTTCCTAATTTTATAAACTTTTATACCAAAAGATTTATTGAGTAACTCCCCAAATTTGACCACCAAAATTACAATTTTTTTTTTAAAAAAAAATTGATATAGTAAAATTTTAATTAAATATAAAAAAAAACAATATTTTTAAAAATTTTATATTAAACCCTTTTTTTAGCACTCTTCAAAAAATAACTTTTCATGATGAATAACAGAAATCCAAAGTATAATAATTTGGGCTTAATGTCACATATGGTACACACATTCTTTCCTATACCATTGATTTTCTTCGGTATGTTTGATTAATTTAATAGCATTCTATCAAGTTTTAGACAATCACTTTTATTATCTTTGGTATCCATTGATTTGTAAATCAATCGTCTCTATTCTAGGACTTAGAATGATGCTTCCCTATGGTACTTTCCCAAATAGTAAAATGATCCGGACTCGATTTTCAAAGACATGCTTTTCCAAAATAAGAAATCATTTTTTAAGATTTTTTTTATTATTTTGTTTTCTCTTTTAAAAAATAAAATAAAATAGGTAGTGACTCCAATTTTTAAAAAAAAATATTTTTCAATATAAAACGAACCTCTCCATCAAGGAACGCACATACAACACTTAGACAACTCAAAACACCTCAAGAGACAATGCTGAGTCAACATTTCCCTTATACTTAACTTGCTAAGCTAAGTAAAGCGCACGACATGGAAGATAGGATGAAACCTAAGAGAACGCTTAAAGAAAGATAACTTTATATTGCACAAGACAACTTTACAATGCCAAGAAACTCTCTACTTGATGCCTTGGCCAAATGAGATCACCTCCTATTTATAGGCATCTATGAAGCTCTATTTGAAACGCACAAAGGTTCCACTCTACATGGCTCCACACTCTTCCCTTGTACTGCACTTTACTTTTAAGAGATGTGCAGACATTTCTAACCTTCTCTAAAATCTCTCACTCAATGTAGATGACTCCAAGAGGTTTCATAAGCTTCCTACTGTCGTATATAAGCTCAAGGGAGGTCATTTGAGCATGTTATGACATTAAGCCATTGAAAAAATCAGTGCTGAAGCGATTTTTAAGATGCACCGCATTCTACATATTAGCTAATTGCACATCAAGAAAAATTAAGACATGTTTGTTAATCACAAACATGGGGAAACCACCAACCGGAAAGTTTCATGAACTTAAATACTGAAAGCGGGCTGGAATTAGAAAATAAAAAATGGAAGAGAAAAAAAGTGCAATAAAGTTAAATAAGTTATATTTAGAATATTGAAACAAACATATTAATTATTGTGTTTGAAAAACACCAACTAACTTATAGCTGCAACAGAGGAGATCTCAAAACTGCTTCTTGATGATTTGCTACTCACTCTCATGCTGCTCCAACTTTCTGAGTTTTATTTGGACGGCCGGTTGCATAATCGTTGTCTCTGGGGCGACCAAATTTCCCGCCTCTATTCTGTTTTCCTCCCCTGGGAAATACAAGGAAGAAAAAATTTCAGATCAGAAGTGAATAATGCTGAGCAAAGTAAAAACTATATGACACTGAATTTTTGAGAACATAATTTGCAGAGGAGAAATTCCAATGAATTAACATTCTAATGATGCAAGGATTCAACAACTAGTGTACTAAAAACCCACCTTCCTCGATTGCCCTTAAATCCTCTATGTTTTTCTTGATTACCACGGAGCAGGCTCCAATACTCCCTTTCGGCCTCACCTAATAGCACAAGACAAAAAAACAATAAAACTCAAGATTGCTGGTCATAAGAAGTTATCGAGGGGAAAAACAACACAGTTTGTATTGCATGGTTTTAAGTTCTTTAACAAGCCAACATGCATTGTTCAATATTGGCATTATCAAGCACCAAACTGAGATAAAGATTTCCCACTGTTTGAACATCGACCAAAAAGTTTTTTGTATCATCTAAACCCAATAAGGTTTCAATCAGCATTGTCCTCACTTGCTAAATATCAAGAAAACTTGCCTATTAAATTAATGAATAGACAACATATGTCAAAACATGAATACAGAACCGACCAGATGCACTCACACAATGACACTAGTCTTCCCCTGGAATGACAAGGCCTTCCCTGATGGCACTAGATGTGTTCTCTAAACGTTATATAAGTCACTAATCAGACAGTCAATGTTTTGTTACTCCCAGAACCATATACTCTTAATCCATTCTCAACTTAAGACACATCCTTCAAATTACAACATGAACATAAGGACAAATGATCCTCTTTTATCCAAATCCCTATCTCAACATAGTAGTGTTTAGAATTGCATTGTATAAAACGTCAATCAGTCGCATTCATGAACCCTCTATTCTGTGATGAGTATTTTCCATAACCAATGAATAAGCAAATCCTGCCACTAAGAATGGAAAGTACTGATCTTCTCTTTACCTTAGAAAAATGCAAGGTGGAAAATACTCACCATGCAACATAGGCAAGAGTTTGAACAAAAACTAGTGCAACAAAAAATTTGGAAAAAAAAAGGGCTAGGGGCGGGGGAAAAGAGGTTGCTGCTTACCTGTTACGGGTTCTAAATTAGCAATGTAATTCTTTACTGTTAGACCCCCTTCTTCAGAGAGCACTGCAGCAGCACGTGCTTTCTGAGCTGCTTCAGGTTCATCATATCGAATGTATCCTGATTCTTCTCCTATCTTGAAATCAACAAACTGCAAATATGAAATACACACAAAGTAGAAATGTTGGAAAGATTCCCTCAACCCAGTGTCAACTTACAGTACTCAAAATTCAAACCAAACCTCAGTTTGGGAAATGCTCAAACACACAAATACACATGCACACTATCACAATCAGTCACTGTTAACCTTATGTCATTACTAAGGAACCATTCTTCCTTCCAATCAGGCACTTTTGTTGAGAAAAGTGTCTACAGTTGAAATAGAGAAGTTTATTACCAAAAGGCCTAACAAAAGATTTTTTTTTTTTTCAAAAAAAACAATGAAGATGGCAAAAACAAGATGCAGTAGGCAGGCGTGTTGAACATTGTGATGTCATGCTAAAAAATAAGATTACTCAAATAAACATAATGCACAAGTGACCACAGCAGAAAACTCATTGAAAAAGGTAAATCACAAGAACAAAGGCTTTTTAGGAGGAGATAGCAATACAATTCATTATTGCATGTCCAAACCACACAGAATATCCAGCATACAATAAGGAAATAGAAGTGTTCGCCAAAGGTCCAGTCACATGGAAACATATAGGAAAGAAAACCATGGTTGAACCATGAGAAGGACTGAAAAAGAAAATGAAAGAGATAAAAACATATTCATGGATCAAAAAAAAAACAATGCAGATATCCAACATTATATTTAATGAAAATCATCCAAAATAAGCAACAAAGTCATAAGAGTCTCAAACAAACAAACAAAATAAAGAGCAATTATAACATGGTACCTTAACGGTGCCAAATTTTTGAAAGACACTCTTCAAATCCTCACGCATGACAACATCCATGTTGTCTTTATAGGTAGCAGCAGTGGGTTTTTGTTCCCCTGTTGCTTTTTCTTCACCTTTCAAATCACAACCTTCAGAAGATTTCTGTCCATCTTCGGTTTCCTTTCCTTCACTTTCCAAACTAGTTTTCTCCTCAACTTTTTCTTCACTTTCCTTCTCAATATCCTCCCCAGAGTTTTCTTCATCATTATTAACATTCTCTGAAGCCTTGTCCTCAGTTTCTCCAGTGACGTTTTCTTTTGAATCTATATCTTTATTTGTTTTGCCAACATCCGCATTATCATTCGCTGGCTCATGAGTGCCATTGTGTTCTGTAGAAACCCCAGCTCTCTTTAATGTAAAGGAAACGATTAAGCCTTTGGGATAGCTGAATTCATCAAGAGTAAAGATAATCACATTAATAAAAACTTGGAAGTTGGAAGATGAAAAAACCACAGGAAGTTGTGTAGTGCTGGTAACTACTTACGTTGATTCAGCATTTGAATTGTTTTTACGATTTGAACCCAAGAGGGCACGAGAATTCTCAAATTCCTCAGTTTGTTGTGCTCTTTCAGCATCAAAATCTTTCCTGATTTAGGATACATATTAGAAGCCACATAAATATAACAAATAGCCTCAGATGCACACATTCACAAAAGTCACCCAATTTTGTAGCAACTATATAACATAGGTATAAAAGATTAAAAAAGAAAGTCAATAAAATTTTATAGAACACGCAACCTCAAACTTGAGTTCAAGACACTTTTGTGGGGGGGGCAAAAAAACTCAAACTTCCCATCAAATAATATATTTCATGATCTAGACAAGAAATGTGTTTGAATTTCACTGTCCAAGTTGAAGGTAAATGGCACTAGTTTTATATTTAAATTAAAAAATTATGAATATTTCCTAGCATGTAATATTAAAAACAGTAATTATTGATACACGTACATAATTTTGAATTATAAAATGACCAGAAAAATCTCATTATTTTTGTTATAAGCCTTTCATTCACTCTATGTAGAACTTCATAGATATTAGAAAAAAGAAAAAGGATAAATCAAATATACTAACTAATTGGCCATCCCCATTCAAACTGTATGCTTTCTTCATCCATATTGCATTGGAATCACATTTATTTCAACCTGCAGCCACAAGTACTACTTACTTTGGTTTTAGTTCCAATTCAACACCAGCATAAACCAAGCTTTGCTGCAAAACCTTCGCAGCATCTTCCTCAGTTGAGTATTCAATTAGGGCCGTACCACAAAATACCCTTTTCTCTGCAACATGACGGGGCAGCCTAACACTATTAACCTGAAATATGGATAAATTCACAGAGTATCATAAATAGAATTTCAGAGAAAATAAGTCAGTATAAAAGTTGGCAATAATGTTCACACAATCTTCACCTATTCTCTTTTATACGGGAGACAGATTAGGCTGGGTTTTACAATTACATTTATTCATCCCGATGGTTCAAATGCAAGTTTGAAAACAAAAAATTCCAACTGTCTTTTGGGGTGAGTCATTAAAATCCCAACTTTCTGAAACCATGAATACAAATGCTCCAAATAATAAGAATATTTCAACACTTCTGCTCAGGTTCACACACCAGTTAAATATCTGATTCACATTGAGAAACTCAGGGGAAAGACTGTTCAGTTTGTTGAATAGAAAATGTTTGTCTTTTCCCCTTCAAATATTCAAGTGCACATAAAGCAAAAAAGGGATCTAGCCCTGTTCATAGTCGTTCATTTAAGGATTGCATTAGTGGAGATTTTACAATAGACAATCATTCAAGGAAGGCTACAATTTTCATCTCAAATTAATTTATCCATCAAAAAAAGTAACTCCATACTGTCACCTAGCGATACAAAATCTCAAGGGAGATCCCAAGCCAATAAAATAAACTAATGGATGCCGAAATATAGATTCTAAAAGTAAGAAACAAATAATGCCCAGAAAAATTAGTTTATTATTAAAAAAGAACAATGCATGCAGCAAACCTTGGCAAATTGACCAAAGTAAGCCTCCACATCTTCAAGCTTTGCATCATATTCTAGGGGTGATGCTGCAATTGTCCTTATGTTCACTTGCTCTACCACCTCTTCTGGCTTTAAAAGTTCAGTAGCCCTGCCAATCTTTTTCCCGTCTTCTGAAACACCAAAAACAAACATCAAAATAAGTGTAAACATATCGAGCACCAACATAACAGAATAAGAAATAGGGGCACATTCTCTTTTACATCATTGTTTATGTTCCTTATAATACATAGATTTTATCGATGAGAACATAGAAAAAATTTTGGGGAAATGAAAAGAACAAGCATAAAAGCAACTAAGAGTGCTGATAAATCTTCAAAACTTCAAGGAAAAATATCCACTGGACAAGCAGAAAATTCGTCCATTAATTCTATTTTGGATTAAAAAAAAGGAACCTATGAGTGGAAAACATAGAGCTCACCGTCTTCAGAAACCTTAAGGGTGGTAGAATTTCTCAGAATTTCAGCCACAGCCTTCAAGGTGTCTTCTGAAACATCTTCGGGCTTAACGTCCCCCAAATTAAGATGACTTCTCATCCGAGAAAATGAACAAATCAAAGCCAAACTAACCACTGTATTCACAGTCAAGGACAAAAAGGACAAGAGAAACTAAACATACCAGAAATATAATCAAATACACAGTTCAAAACCAATAGAGAGCTTGGGTGTACAGGGAGATGGAAAAGATAGTTGATTGAATGTCCAGTAAAGCTCAGTTTGGCTTCTGAGATTTTGCAGGAAACGAAATTAAAAAAAAAAAAAATGTAGAACCTTGAAAAACTAAAACCTCCGGTGATTAGGATCAATCAAACCATGACGCTAAACGGGGATTTTTCAGAACATCCTTCTCTCCCACTGCTAAACGCTTTACACAAAGATAATTAACTAAATACCCAAAAATCCAAAAGCAGAATACAGTTTGGTTGAAAAGAAAAAGAATTTCAAATTGTTTAATCATAGAGTTTTCATTATATATACACACAAAAAATAGAAACCTCCCTTCAAACAATCTTACCAAACCCATTTTGGCTTAGGTTAGATAAAGTTGATAAACCTTTCATGTTTTATCAGAGGCATCACAAAAAACATAAAACAATTTTCGTTCCCTTTTCATCGGTTTTCTCAGCAACCAAACACATAGTAAGTTAAAACGCAATGCTCATATTGAAGGAAGGATACATCCATCTTCACTCTCACTTATGGTTTTCTTGAGAAAATTGTCTCTTGGAAGATTACTATCGCTAAAGTAGAACTCCACCTGTTACAGAAAATTAAAATTAAAATTTACAACCAAAAAAAAAATGCAAAGCAAAGATTTTTAACACGATTCGACACAACATCATCAAAAAAGCAAAAAACACATCTGCCGTGAACCTGACGAATGACTTTCTTCACTGTTTCTTCATCAAAAGACGCCGTTCCCATTGTATCAGGACCACTGTACTGAAATCGACTAGCTGCAGATTCGGAAAGGAAGGCAGAGATAACGAGGGTTGAGTCTAGGGTTTAAGGGTGGATTTCTTTTCGCCCATGTTTTTATTCGTAGAATAACCTATTTTGACATAAATATTTTTAAATATTTTTAATATAATTTTTAAAAAAAATTGAATTATTTTACCATAAAATAATAAGATATTTTTATCAAAATAAGCTAAATAAATAAATAGTTAAATTTTCAAAATTAAATTTTTAATAATAGTTTTAATCAAATAACCTAATTAAAAAACCAAATTTAAAAATTTAATCATTTATCTTTTTTTTGCTTTTGATAACAATATCCTTACTTGTATTTTTAAAAAATAATCCTTTTTTTCTAAATTACATGTAAGTACTTCAACGATATTTATATTAAAAAAATATATTGTTTTAAAATAAAAATAAGGGAATGATTAAATTTATTGATTATTTTATTCTTTATAATTAATTCATTTTTAAAAAAATTCTTAAAATAAAAATTTATAAGAATTTTAATAAATCATGTGAATATAATTATAATTTATAATTAGACCAAAAAAATTTATATTATTGTAATCTGAAACTCTTTCACACAAAAAGTCTAAATACATAAATTCTTAAAAAAAAAAATAGCAAATGCAAAAAAATATTTTCATAAGTATAAAGCAAAATTTTATTATAGAGAAGGATTATTTTTAAAAATAAATTTATGCTATTTTCAATTAATTTTTATTTTTTAGAGTATTGAGTAATAGTTAAAAATAGGAAGAATAGTTTAAAAATGTTATTTTATGTATGACCGTCAAATAAGAAAAAATATAAAAAAAAATATTTTTCATAACCAGTTTCTAAATGTATTTTTTTTTAAATTAATTAAAAAATATTTTTAAATTAAAAAAAAATTAAAAATTATTCTAAAAAAATACTCCATCTCCATTATTTGGAGCCAAGAAATCGGATTTCAACATATGGGTATGTTTGTTTCCATGGAAAAGAAAAACCAAACTTAAATGCTTCCATAGTAAATAATAAGTGTTCTATTATTTTGAAAGGAATTTGTTGAATTCCTTAGTTTTCTTTCTCTAATCTTGTTGTTAGGTTGTTTTTTATTGTAATTAGTTCTTTTTTATATTAAGGACATGTTTGGAGTAGTATTTTAACCTTTTGATTTCAATAACAAAAAGGTAGAAGTAATTAATCATTTATGATTAATTAAATATTCTTGATTAATGTCAAAAATATATTCTATTTCAATATAATTAATTAATTATTTTAACTTAATTTCCTCATGAAAAAAATGAAACTCTTTAACAGACCATGCATGGATTGTTCATTCTTCTATAAATAAAGTTTCCATGAAGCAAACAAATTGAAAATTCGCATGATTTAATGATTTGGGCTATTATATAAGTTCAAGCAAAAGATTTTAATTTGAAGATACTTTTACATCAAAAGATTTTTAGTATTATGTTTTAAATTAAATATTTTTTATGTTTTTAATTAAATACTTTCTTTTATACAATTTTATTTTTAAAAAATAATATTCGGGATATTGGAGTATATTAAAATACTAATTTTTGCATGTCTTAAAGGAAAATAATCTAATTTAATACTCTATAAGCAAATATAACAAAATTAGGTTGGAATTTAAGCAATTTTTTAATATTAAACCAAATTTTCTAAAAGACAATTTTAATTTTAATATGCCCCATCTCAACCAATGGAATTTGAACATGGTGAATTCCCTCTATTATATTTGAGTTTACTCACATATTTATTGCATAATACTCATTTGGTAATTTGGTAATTTTTATTTTAGTTTTGTTACAATTTTAAATTGAATCTTAATTGATCAATCATTTTCATGTCAGTTTTGTTTTGTTATCAGTACAATTTCATGTTAATTTTGTTTCATTTTTTTGTCGCACTTATATCGAGACTCCTGATAATTTCTGTTATCATAAAACTTGAAGTTTATTTGATTGTACAACAATACAAATTTTAATAAATCATAATGGAAAAAGAATTATAATTTGCAATTCCAAAAAAATAGTATATTATTATAATATTAAAACTCTTTGACACTATTATATGTATTAATGAAATGATGTTCTTTTGGTATTACATAATTTACCCATGAATTAGAAAAGAAATGGTACATTACTATAATATTAAAACTCTTTCACACCATTATATATTTTAATGATTTGCTTATCATATAATTTAGTCATAGGATTTGGAATTTTGCTAGAATGAAAACAATACAAATTTTAATAAATCATAATGGAAATACAATTATAATTTATAATTCGAAAAAAAGGGTATTACATGATCATATTAAAACTCTTTCATACTATTATATATTTTAATGAAATATTTTTGATAAACCATATAACATTTTTATTTAATAGAAAAGTTTTAAATACTATAACCTGACATACATTCTTATATAATTGTCTAAAATCTGGTGTTTTTATGAAAAATCAATCATGAGAAAGATCGTGGTAAAAGTTTTTATTTAAAAAAAAAATATTCACTTCAAACAAAAATTTTCACATAAGGTTTTAAAATCATTTGTAAAAACTTATTTCTTTTTATTCCAAAATGATTATGACGGTTTTAAAATGCATTTATATGATTATTCATACTTATATTGCGTCCGAAACTTTTTTTCTTATTCAATATGAAATATCATAGAATAATAACTAAAATCATGGAGGATAGTTTAGAGATTTTTATATTATATATGTGTATAATAAGAATAAAATGAGAAATTTATTTTTCATATATAATTTATGAATAAAATTTTGTTTTCAAAATCATTAAAAGTTGTTTTTAAAACCATTTTTTTTTAGAGAAAATTTTAAAAATGTTTCCAACATGACATAAACACTCCTAATTTTACTTGTCTCCCATCTCCCTCGTTCATCGATGGACACTACAATATAACCACCGATCATGTGAAAGATTTGGCAGATACTGAGATGATGGCCATTGTAAGTACACAGCATGGGCCTGTTTGGAAGCCAGAAAATTCAGGTTTTTGACATGTGGGTATGTTTGTTTTCATGGAAAAGGAAAACCAGCTTGAATGCTTCCATGGTAAACGTAAAGAAGCAGTGTTCCATTATTTTGAAAGGAATTTGATGAATTCCTTAGTTTTCTTTCTCTAATCTCATTGTTAAGTAATTTTCAATTGTAATTAATTCTCCTTGGTATTAAGGGCGTGTTTGGAATAGCATTTAAACTTTTCGTTTCAATAATAAAAAAAGCAGAAGTAAATAATTAGAATTACTATTTCAAAGAAAGCAAAGAGTCTAAATTATACCAAAAGGATGTGAGCAAGTTTTGGGAGAGTTTTTTTAGGTATTTAAAGTTAAATATAAATTTTAAAAGTATTTTAATATAAACCTCAACATGGGTTAAAAGAAAGAAATACTATTTTTTTACAAACAGCAGATGAGAAATTTCTCAGATATTTTGAAAGTTCTGCACTCTTACATTACTTTCCAATATGTTTTCCAAAACATTATTTTAGCCGTACATCACAACAATTACTACTAATATATTATTAGTTTTATCATGGGGGTTGAAGGGTGAACTTGAAAGTTATTTCATTATTTTTTTTGGAAATATGATTAAATAATCAATTAAGGGTGTTTCACTACTATTTTTAAGAATAATTTTTTGTTTTTCATAAAAAAAAAAAAAACAAAGTATTTTTAGATAATATATTTTAATTATTTTCACTTAGAATTGTTGTAAAATATAATTATACAAATATATATATATATATATATATATATATATATATATATATATAATAGTATTTCATATTCTTAAATAGACTTTTATTTTACAAAACATCAAAGAACAATTTTCCAAAATTGTTCTTAAAAACTATTTTTCAACAATAGTTACTAAACAAACTTTACTCCCTTTTTTTGTTTTGCATTTTCTTTTATTTTCTTTTTCTTTTTCTTTTTGAAAAAATATTTTCATAGATTATACTTAAAAGTTTTGTTTGATGATTAGAATGTGTGAAATTGTTTAACCACATTTGGTAAGCTTCTTACATAACATATTTTCCAAAAAAAAAATTATTCTAAAAATATGTTGTTTTTTAAAATGTTTTAATTGTTTTTTTTAAAGTAAAAATAGATAATATTTTGACAACTTTTGCATTATAAACATGTATATTATATGAAAATTAAGTTTAAAAAATGTTTTTTCATATTTTAGTTCCTTAGTAAAATTTTGTTCCCAAACATAATTGAAAATTATTTTAAAAACCATAAACATCTCCTTAATTTCTGTAAATAAATCATTCAAATAATTACAAAATATTCTAAAAACTTAACCTCAAAAGATGGTAGGAAAACATCTAAGTATAATTATTTTAATATTTGTGATAGAAAAACTGGAACTCTTGAACAAACCATTCATGTGTTGTTTGTTCATTCCCTTAGAAATAAAGTTAGTGTGAAGTTGTGGTAGGCAAAGAAATTGAGACCTCCAATGATTTAATGATTTTGTCGTTTATATAAGTTCATGCAAAAGATTTTAAATATTTTATTTTACATAATTTAAAATTTAATATAATTGAGGTATTGGAGTATATTAAAATATTAATTACAGAGTAAATTATTGTTCTATTGAAATGTAAAATAATATAATTTAATACACTCCTTGGACAAATATAACAAGATTGAGTTGGAATTTAGGTCGTTTTTTGGATAGCAAAGCAACATTTTTTAGAAGGTTATTTTAATGTGGTTAATTTCGTTATTTCCCAATTTATACAATCAATTTCAATTTCAATTTCATTATGATCCCATATTGTGAATTGGTCACAATTTATTCAATTGGTATTAGTTTGAAAATGCTTCAAAGGACAACAAACTTTTAATTTTTTTTTTCATAAACGTTTGAATTTTTATATTTGCTATCTCCTTTTATCAACTTTTAGTTTTCCCTTTTAACAAAGAAAATAGTGATTTGAGAAAAATATGTTATTGAGTGTAAATTTGGAACCATTTCATATAATCCCAAAATATTTAGGTTATTAGGTTATGTTTGGTTTCAAAAGTATTGAAGAAAAAAAAATGGTAATAAAAATAATTTTATCATGATTGATTATTTTATAAAAAGTAGTAAAAAAAAAAAAAATCAAATATAATTAAAATTAATTATAAATCCATATCTTTTCAAATTATTTAATATTTATATTAAAGAGTTAAAATAAGTAAAATAAAACTAAAATAATACTAAATAATTTATTAATTTCAAATTTATTTTTTATTTTTCCTTCACTATTTTCTTTTGCTTTTACTTTTCCTCTCACAATTTTTATGAGAACCAAACATTGCCATAAGATGGATTTCACTCACCTCCACTCAAGTTTTGGCCAAATACATCATGTCCATTTATTTTGAATTCCTCTTCTCATATTTTCATTTATTATTTTCATTCAAAATAGGTTCTCATTTGTCATTCACTCACATTTCCTCTCATCTCTTTCAAAATAAAAAAGGTCCGAATCTTCATTTTCCTTCTTACTTTATATATATAAAGGGGCCATAGTTGAGAAACCCAACTTAAAACTTTTTCAGAACACTCTTTTAATCTTTTCACATTCTTCAACCCAATTTTAAGAAACTCAACTTGAATTATCCACGAGAAGTCTTCACCTTTCCAAACTTGTAAGTGGCTTTTACATCAAGCTGTGGGGAGGCATCAACAGTGGCCAAGTATAGGAGGCCGTTTGTGGATATTAAATATTTTATGCAAATGATATAAATAAACATTAATGAGATAAATAATAATTGAATACTCATTTAACTCCTAAAGTGCATTAAACTAATTATTTTTAGTGATTCCTAGTTTCCTTGTGTTTTCAAAAATCCCCACCAAAAAACACTATTCCAGCTATTCGTAACCTTCATATCAAAATTGTGAGTTATGGCCATTATCATTTTCCCTACATCTTTTATTTGAGAACAAGGCAACACAACCAAAAAATTCAAAAAACATCTATTACATTTTCTAAATTGGAATATATTATTTGAAAGCAAAAGCAATATCAATATATTTGTTCTCTGCAAATAGCAAAACCAGAATTCTAAAAAAAAACTGTTCTCAAGTAGCAGAAAGTAAGAAACAGACATGCACACTGTATATCATTCTCACAGCAAAAAAACTTTGTAAAATAAACATATTTAATCAAATTGATAATGGCACTTTGAAATTACATACACCAAATCAAACTCAATAGGAACTGCCTCACTAAAAAGAAAAAGAATCAAACAAATTGAAAAGCTAAAACCAATCACCAAACCAAAATAACAAACACATTTTGTTTTATAGATCAGAATACAAAAAGTATTAATAGGCCATCAATGAAAATTTAGATTTATTATCTTACAGTACATATAGTTACTAGTTGCAAATCCCTTTTTCTTTTTTATCTTTTCTCATTTGATATTAATAACTAGTTTTAGGACTGAGGCGATTCATTTGAAGGGGAGCAATTAAGAATCATAAAGAGAAGAAATTCCAAATTTCCAACTTTGGTTTGGGCAGCAAAGTTTTTGCAACCAATGGAACAACACCATACCATGCGTTTACATGAAGTCGTCTTCCAGTTCTTGCAACGACTTGTTTGCTGATGCAATCTGTTTGTTAGAAGTCATCTTTTCAGAGACCATCAAACCCTTGTAGCTCCTTATCTCTGCTTGTCTCTCTTTTTCAAGCCTTTCCATTTCTTCCCTACGTTTCTGCATCAATTAATTAAGCACATTTAAATCAGAATGAAGGAATGAGTAAGCAGTCATAATTCATTATAAGTATAATATTTGAATTATCAGAAACCATGTGAAGATATCCTGTTTTGAGTTTCAGAAAGATATAAGGAGGAAAGGTGAAAAATGAAATCAGCATTAAATATGTATATGATTCTTGCTGAATAAACCTGTGTCAACTTAAAGATCATTTTTCGACAGATTAAATTGGTGACACAGAAATCTGGGTTGAATCCACCAAAACTTCGCAGTTAGGATGCCCTTCCGGCCTTCCCCATTTTGAGAGTGAGGACCATTGCTCTAAACATATAATAAGGATGGAGGATAAGATAAGAGAGATTCTACAGACTGATACATGTGCCTTAAGCATTCTAGAAGAGGGAGGATTCTGAAAAGGTAACTGAAAAAGTTAGGGATATCTCAGACTAAACTCTGGAAAAGAAAACTCTAAATGCTTGGTGGGTTGTAACTAATATTGAGAAAACCTGAACCTTTTTCAGCCATTCAGGATTTGAGTAGAAGCTGCATGGTAGCGCTCAAATTGTGTTGGCACAGTTCTGGTCCCGTCAGAGCATCTACTCAAAATCATAAGAGTTTTGCCCTATTTCAGAAGGTATGGATCTTTTTTTTTTAGTTCCAATCATGGTAATTTGCTTGAGATATCATTGCGGAGGAACCAGGAAAACTACTTCAACAGCAGCCAAGATCCTGGAACAATAAATTGTGTTTTACACTCTACAGATTGAAGAATTATAGAGCTAGGTCCAACAAAGTTGACATAACAAGAAAAAAAAACTAAATTTGGTGAATAGAATCTTGCACTGAGTGGGAACATATCACGATGACACTTGTTTGGGATAAAATATCCAGTATTATTCCATAGGAAAAGGGTAGAAACTTATAACCACTATGCTACAGAAGTTCTCCTAGTCCCAAAAGAGCAGACAAAATCATAGAGTAAAAAGGGCTGGTTTGTGGAGTACTATCAACGCAAAGCATTCTAGCAAATTGCTTTTCTTACACTGATTTGGAATTTTAGATAGTGTGACAAGAAAGAAATTTAAGGATTTTTAAGGACAAGCGGAGGACTTCAGGGACTATGAGACCTAATCTATTTCTACTCCTTCTGGGCCTCCACTACTACAGTTTTTGAGAGTACTCCTCTCAATGTTATTTAACTTGATTGGAATTTGGTATGCAGATCAAGAGGTTAAAAAGGAAGCTGCTCCCCATTTGGGTTTTGCCTTTAACAGGCTCATTCAAGTTAAATTTTGATGGTTGTGCTTTGGGAAACCTTAGTCAACTAGGGACTGGTGGGGTGATCAAAGACCATATATTGTGGTTTAAAGCTTTTTCAAAATAGGCAAGAAAAGGATTAGCCATTGAGGCAAAGATTTAAGCCCCTTCAGAAGATTTGCTACAAGCCAGGGCTCTCGGCCTTTCTAACCTACAGGCGGAAGGGGACTTTTGTCATATCGTTATCTTAGGTGGCTAAATTAGAAAAAAGGTCCTTTGAGGCACGATGTGTGGCTTTGTCAAATATTAAATGCTGCAAGCATCCTGTACTGTTCTTTCTCTTAGTCTCATTGTTCAACTAAAATATTGTTGCTGATAGTTTAGCAAAGAGACGAGCAATGCTTCGACATTAATTTCTAAGAGATTTCTTAACCCCCAGAGGATTGTCAAGCCGCTTCTCCTTGTATGGTTTCATGTGGTATTCTAGTGATGTATAGTTCTCCTTACTCTTTTGAAGAAGTTCTCTTCATCTCTTCTTTTGATCAAATTTTGTATATTTTGGAAGAATCATCATCTTCATTTATACTTCCAAATTCAGAACAACAAATATGTTTGTTTCTGGACAAAAAAAATGGCTGGTTTATCTAACTATGGCATCATCACCAGCACACCATGCAAGGATAAATCTATAAGTTTGGCTAACAATTTGGTATATTTGCTATAATGAGAATGAGCAGCATGGAGAAATTGAAGGCTCTATAGGGGCAGGTGAAAAAAAAGAGAGAGAACAAGGATTGAAACATCAAAGAAAAAAACCAACACAGTAGGATTTAACAAAAAATATGGCCAAAGGCAAAAAAGAGAATGCTGGAACAAAGTTCATCACTCAAGTAGTCAATGCTAAATCACTGACAAACAGCTTTTCTTCAGTTGATTACCAATACATGGTTCAAAATTAGTTCGTTTAACCAGGTAGAATTTAGTTTTATAAACCTCAACTGGGGCCAATAGCAATGCCTTTCTCCAAATTTAACATAAATCCACAGGCACATCACATGTAACCAACATGTTTTACACTTCTGCCAAAGGATAAGGCATATGAATTTACATCTTGAACCTGCTAATCTCAAATCTGCCAAAAGGGAAATATGGGACTTACTTTATCTCTCAGCTGAAGTTTTCTCTCAGCTCTTTCTGCTGCATTAACTGCTTCTCGCTCAGCTGCAGTTAAATATTATGCATCAGTGACTTGTAACACCATCAAGGCAGAATTAGAGAAGATTAATATTGAAAACCATCAGAAATAATATACTTTGCTTGCCTATCAGAAGAAAAACTGCACAAAAAGAAGTACAATAGATAAAAAAGGAAGAAAGATAATACAAAATCAAAACACTAAATTCTGTAAGAAACCCAATAGTTTTTTGAAATTTATTCTATCTGAAAACAAAGGAACTATGCCCTTCAAACTTAGATGCATGGTTCAAAGTAGCCACATGATACCAAAACGTATTGCTCCCCAGGCAGCACAATACACATTCTTGATACACCAAGGGGAAAAAATCAATTTATGGTTCAAACACTGCATGTCTCTCAATTGTTGTTTGTTGTTAATTTGGGAAGCAGAAGTTGACAAAATGCTAAAATGGCTGAAGACAGTGGATGAAAATTTGATAGCCAAATCATATAAATTCCTTGCTAGGCTCTCATATATAACCACCTATAAACACATGATCCTACACAAGCTGAAAATAGTAATGTAAGTGAACCAGCTGCCACTACAGAAACATTGAACAGTACTCTTGCTTATAAAATGTTTTGTTTGTATTGGACACTTAAAACTTAGATGCAGCTAGGTATATAGAAAAAAAGAGAGGGAGAGATATTCCTCCCACCAAATGGCATTTTTTATATCAAGCTGGAAAATATATTAAAAAATAAAGGAAAATTGGATAAAAAGAATAATGAGACATCTTTTGAATAAAACCAGCATTATCCAAGCCCCAATTACATTCCATGTAGAAACAAAAGCTGAGGACACATGAGGAGCTAACTCCTTGGGTGGGTGGAGAAAACAGCTCTCATTCAAATAAACTCAAACTAAACAGTATTCCTAAAACGCCCCATCATGGATACCCAAGAGACGTCAGGAAGAGGATTTGGTCAAATGACTCCCTAGTAGATCCTTGTCCATTATTCAAAATCCCAGCATTCCTCTCAAATCAGAACACCCAAATAATGGCAAGAATGCACAATCCCAAAGAGTTCTGACTCTAAATAAACTAGCAAAATCCTGAAAAGCAATAACAAACATACTTTGGACCACCTTATCTGTAATGGATGTTGCGGTAGCTTGTTTTATATGATAACTATGCCCTAGTTAATTTTTATGATTTCTTTTTCCAAATTTTTTGGAGAACTGGTTGTTGTATATATTTGTATTACACCCAATGTTTTAAAAACCAGGCTGGACCAGCTGGTTTGACCAGTTGAAGCATCGACCAGAGCTTGGTCTGGTTTGGTTCACTATGGTAGCCCGGAAATAAGTTGAACCAACATTGAACCAATTCAACCAGCAGTCCAACCACTGAATTGGTGAGCCTGCCCAGCTGGTTCATGGGCTTCCCTCTTTTACGAAAAACAGCTTATGGCCCAAACCCAATATCTTCTCATCTATTCACCCAGGCCCAAGCCTTTTCATCAAGCCTATGCCTGTGCTGCCAGTAATGAATGAGTAATTTATGGGTGCTGTTGGCTTCCTACATTTTCAATGTGGGAAGTGACTTTTGGCTTTTTCAAGGTAAAATGCAATGAAGTGGGACAATGAGATTTGAACCTGGTTCCTTGCTAAGGAAAATGGACAAGTGGGCCACCATGCTAAGCCTACATTTTTTTGACAAAAATGCATTTAAAAAATGTATACATGCATATTGCAAAATTTAAAATAAATATATTTATCTATAATGAATATAAAAAATAATATAAATAAAAAAACAAATAATTTTGAAGAAAGTAAAATATATAGCTATCTCCAAACAAATTTAAATAATAAAATATTGTTTTATCTTAATGGTTAAAAGTTACATTTTTAATAAAATTAAAATTACTAATAATTTAATAAATTTTTGTGGTATTCTTATCATAATTTAAACTATTAATATTAATGACGATAAAAATGATTAAATGATACATATTTTAATTATTTATACATATTTTAATTATTTATACATATTTTAATTTTTTATAATTATTTTTAATTTTAACAATATATAAATTATATATTTATGATGTCACCAATTTGACCATGGTTCAATCATTGGTCCAGTTCTAAAAACATTGATTACACCCATAGACACTAGGTTGAAAAGGGCTGAGTTTGATATGAAGTCTAAACCAAATTAAAGATTCAAGAGAAATTCAATTAACATGTTATAAAGAAAGCTGAGGTTGCAAGATTACCTTTTAAATCTGGTTTCCTTTCTACTTTTGTCCTGTTCAATCTATTAACTATCTCATTTATTCGCTTCTCCACTCTCACAGTGCGTACCTAAATTAAGCACAAAAACTACATCAGCATCTATCTTTCATATGAATGCTTACCAAAAAGAAATAAAAGTTGCAAAGCACAGAGCAGAAGAAAATAAAGAAGCTCACCATTTTTGAATTGTAAAAACCAACTTGGCCAACATCCATAGAAGCACTTTTCTTTAGATTGTGCCATGGAGTGTATACGACGTCAACATTGTTCACCTTGTTGCCTGCCATGTAAGCAAATAATGTCATCCAAATAAGTAACTATTTGGATGAATCATTATCTTACTCAAAATTAGCAGAAAAAAGTGGGACCCTTGGATGAAAGGACTGGGTCACAGCTATATGTACAACTCAGCACAGATCTATTTATTTATAGATTTAATAACTGTTGAGCCATAAAAGGTATGATTTCTATTATCTGAAGTCTTGGCATTTAAGTTTTACTAGACAGCCACAAGACGTATTATATAGTAAAATGGCATATTTTATACTGATGAGGTAGAATACTTGCTAGACCACATAGATTAAATAGACAAATACGTGAAAACAAAATGTAATAAAAAAAAATAAAAAAAAGTCTGAGCATATTTTGCCTTGGATGGAGTTTGCTTTGACAAGCTGAGCACAATCCTCCAGTAAACCTTCACTTATATCATCAATTGTCTGACCCTTGTGCAATCTTACATAAACATGGGCTGAGGACATCTTATCCACATGAAACCTGCAATAAATAAGCCCTTCCATAACACTCTTTGACTGAAAGAAAACATGGAACTGAAAAAAAAAAAAAAACTAAGCATGCATGATTCAAACTTAAGAGAAAGTCAAATATTAGCATGGTCTATAGTAAATGAACCCTATGAAAAAAGACCTTTAGATTTAAATTAAAAAAAAAAGTAGTATTATAAAGAAATAATTAAGCATGTGCTCATACTTGGAAATGGGTTAAACATGCCAAATGGCACACAATAACAGAATGTAAGATGTATCAGCAATATGACACCTGAACTAAAAGCTCCCTGCTTACATGTATTCCTAACGAGAAACTCAAAACCCACTGATCTAGTAAGCATATAAGAAAAATTTATGCTCTCAAGCAACCAATGTTTTCAGAATCTTACCAATCACTGAATCAAAAAAGTTACGGTTCACCAATCAAACCATGACATCAACATAATATCATAAATTATATAAATAGATAAATCTATATATATATATATATGTATAAACAACTAAAAAACTAAAAAGATATCTGATTTTTTATCTTCAAATTATGATAAACATAAAATGTAAATACATTAATAATTTTAATTTTATGAATATATTAATATTTCTAATTTCATTACATAGTATATTTAACAGCTAAGAAAATATAACAGTGTTTATCATCTTATAGATAAGTGTGTGTATTTCTTTTAAGGATTTTAAAATTTTATTTTAATAATATAAGTCATACCATCATCAAAGGGCGCAAGCCAACCTAGTGGTTATGAACCAACTTGGGTTCAAATCATCCCACCACCTTATCTAACAAAAATGAACAAACCAGTTCTCTTAAAACCAGTCAGGATGGCCAATTCAGCGGTTTGACCGCTGAGTCATCCAGTCTAGTACCAGTTTAACTCCACAAACAATCCAATTAGTGGTCCAAACCACATTGATGCTAGTCAACAGTCAGACAGATCAGATAGCTGGTCTAGTCTGGTTTTCAAAACATTCATCCGAAACTTCATGAGTAAAAAGAATGACCACTGCCCCTCTCATATGCATCTGAGCAATCTCCTCTAATGGAATTTTGAATTGAAAACCATTTCCCAATCTGCTTTAACTTGGGTCAAGTAGTTTTTCTTTCCTAACAAACAGATTAATCTCATTTATTTTATCACTAAACCAATATCCTTTTGGCCTTTGCCTTGTTCCTGTTCATCTTCATCTTGATCCAAATCAAGTCCTTGTTGATCCAATCATTCTCTACACATGTCACCAAGCCATCTAAGCCTATCCTTATAGCTGGACCCTAAGCCTCGCCATGGCACTGTTCCACCTCAACATCCCCATTTCAATTTCACTTGTTTCATCAACATATTGATCTTGATTGGCACTTATTCTCATAAGATAAAAAAATATATCCTCAATTTGATAGGCATGCATCAATCAAATAACGCTCTAGAATCATCCCTTCGACCAAAACCCTAAAGAACCCAAATTTAATAATCACGCATTTGAAGTAAAAATCATCCCTAGCTAATCCCCTCGAGGATTGATTCTCCTTCGATTAGGAAATCAAACAAACGCTACATTCATTTTTTTTTTTTAATGAAAACAAATCCGCACACAAAATTGATAATAAACAAACCAATCAAAACACTTAACCGCACGCATATTCCCCCTTCCGTAGCTCAGAACATGCAAATTTACTTGCCTTTTCCTCGATTATCTCCGCAACCAAACAGAAACCAACCTCAATTATAAATTTAAAAAAAAAAATCAAAAGTGAAGCACCAAAAGAAAAGGAAACAGCAAAGCGTACCAGATGTCTTCGGGGAAACCATATTTGATCAACTCTTCGTTCTCGTGCTTATCGAGACCCATGAAAATGGTGTAATCACCAGCCTCTGGTCGGGCTTTGAAGTAGAAAACCATCGTTGATTCGCTTCTTAGGCTCTCCTCAACGCCAAACTGCCCAAAAGGTTTGAGTTTTAGCGTTTGTGGATGAGAGAGAGAGCGCTTTTAGGGTTTGGAGATTCGTAGATAAGTTAACGAAGCCTTCATCCCTTTTCTGGGAATTTATCCTGTTTGGTTACTCGTTTTTTCGCCAAAACGCGTTTTTTTTTTTTTTTTTTTTTTTTGCGTATTTTAGATTAGCTCCCGAAGGTTTTTCATATTTGTAAAAGCCCCCCAACTTTACATTTTGTTAATAGCAACTTGCTTTTAGTTCACTTTTTTTTTTTTTTTTACTTTAGGTGTTTGGCAATTCAACTTAATAATTTAAAATATTATTAAAGTGACTTAACAAATTAATTTAAGTCATTAAATAAATTATATTTAGTAAAATGATTTAATTGTATAACTTAAAGTCAAAATCAATTTTTAAATAATAAGTAAAAATAATTAATTTATTCTTATATTATATCTTCATTTTACCTTTGTATTCTCATTTGTTATAATTACATTCACAATCTTTTTTTATTATTTCACGACCTTTATTATTACTCAACCTCCTTTACTCTAATTTTAATTTATGATGATAAATATATTAATATAATAATTTAAAATATATTTAAAATTGATTTTATCAAACAATCTTAATACCTAAGATAATAATTAAGTAATAAATTTTAAATTAATAATTTAACTTAAAAGTTAATTTAAGTCATTAAGTAATACGTGTTAAGTTTTATCACATATCTTCTAAATAGAGAGGTTATCTCTTTTACTATATTATTTTATACCTAGAAAAGTAATGAATTTTAAAATATATCATCGAAAACAATTTATTAATTTTGCTTATCTTAAATATGGACAAGCAATGATGAGAAGAAATCTTGCACATTTTTTATTTAGAGGATATTATTGAGAATAAATTTTGGGTTTGGAAAACAATGTTCGATAATCTTGCATAATATATTAATATGCCTTTTTTTTATGTAATGCACATGATTGGCATAATGATGCTTCATAATTTCATTTTGTACCTTATGATTAAGGATTTGAATTCAAGTCATATATCAATCAAAACAATGATGATAACAAGCTTTGTACATGTCATTTTGAATTTAGAGGCAAAGTCAAAATATTAGGGAATGGAGGGTGACAATGGTGTAACATTTTTTTTTTTTTTGTTAAGAGAAGTCAAATACTTTTATTTATGTAATATTTTGACTTGAATTTTTTTGTTTCGTTATATGATTATGATTTTTAAAAGAAGTAATTAATTACGAGGTAGAGTTTTTCTTTTGAAAAGATTGTGTAACTAACATTTTCAAATGCTTGAATCAAGCATGCTCGAAAGCAAACTCAAGTTGTGATGCCATTATGAAATGTAATGAAGCATAATGTGGAATGGTTTTTATGTTTTTATTCATATTTGAGGGTTTCTTAATGCATATAACTAAAATTAGAAATAAAATAAAGTATAAAAAGTTGAAATTCAGGTTATTTAGTAAAACTTTATATTTATTACTTTATGACTTAAATTGATTTTAAGTTAAATTATATTTAAGTTATTATCTTAAACCTTATTATCTAATTATTAATTTTGGTATTATTTACAAAATTAACTTAAAATTTATTTTAAATCATCAAATTGACATATTTATTTTTACAAATTATAATTAGGATAAATGAGGTTGAGTAATAGTGGAGGTTGTGAAGTAACAAAAAATAATAATAAAGACAATTAAGACAAATGAAAATGTGAATTTAAGAATATATTAATTGTTTTTTTTTATTTCTTAAAATTGTTTTTTTTTTTACTTTAAGTCACACCATTAAATTATTTTATCAAATATACTTAATTTAGTTAATGATTTAAATTAAGATATTAGATTAATTTAAGTTGACTTATGAGACGAGACATGCACTTAAAAAGGAAAAATATGTAATTATTTTTAAAAAATTATAACATTTATAAAATTGAATTTTTCAAAAAAATAGTTTAACATTAAAAAATAATATTTTCAAACAAAAATGTACTGTTAATGGAATTCACCTTGTCACATTCACCATCAACCTTTGTTTTGTATATCAATTTAAGTTAGTCTTCAAAACTCCTCTTCTCGATCCCACCTTCTATGAAATCACCTCTTTATTTTTTCCTTTTTTTTTTTGTTCTTTTAAATTTAGATTTTACTTATTTATTTTGTTCATTTTTATTTGAATTATTATTTATTTACTTTAAAAATATATATATAAGTAACGGAAAACGTGTGAAGATAATATTTTTTTTATCTTTATGCATTTTCAAGACTCTTCATGTCATGGAATATTACCGTGGTCTTATGTTTCAAAATCAACTTTAACCCCATAAATTTCAGGATATAAGAGTTTTTCTATCCTAAAAGGATAATTCTTTTCCTTATTTTTTAGACTTGGCGGGTCGAGGCCATTATTTTTTCATGCCAAGTGTGGACCTTCTCGTCTCTGTTCATATTCGCTAGGTTCTCATCGATCAGTCAACACTTACAGTAAACAACCGTACCTAAACACTTCTTTATGGGCCCTTATAACCTCTAACTAGTTTCTTGTCGTTGACTGCGAATGGGGGCCGACGACGAGACCGTACCTGAACAGTTCTGATTACAAACTCTTCGTTTTCATGTGAAATAATGGCTGGAAAGGAACCTATACATCAGATCTGGAGGCTGTCCACAGATCTGAACCTTTTGCCCCACGAGACCCAAGTTCTCAAAACCAATCACAAACTAGAAAGTGACCTAATTGAAGCTAAAGGGTCATCTTCTTCACTAATGTCATGGGATGGGATCATGGAGAGTCACCGACCTAGTCCAATTAACACAGAATGATAGAAAGCAGAAAAGAAAAGGCAAGTTTGATTCTCACAATTCGAAAGCATAAATGAGATTTCGAGGAACTGAAACAGACAATTACCTACAATTCAACCCCCCAACCCCAAGAATTGGTAGAAAGCATAAGGTCGATCTTGCAGCTGACCGAGGAATCTTGAAAGTGGAAAAGAAAAAGTGGTTATATGCTAAACTTCATACCTACACAGGTTCTCAAATCCCATGTATTCATGCCGCTCAATTTTCCCTATCATATTTGATATGCCAACTCCACCTATGAAAAAAGAAGCAGAACCATTTGAAGAACACAAAAACATTCACTAACAGCACAGACAATGTTGTAAAGGGTTGGACCGAACAATGGATGTGTAGATGCTTACCTAGTGAGATTGCACTGATAAAGATTGTGAAGGCTAGAATGAAGATGATTAGAGATGCCCTTCCCAATATACTGATCAGTCTTCTTACAACATGTTGTCCTATAAAGGCGGCAATAGTTGCAACCAAGACCAAGTATACAGCTGCCAAATCAATTACAAAAGATATGTAAGTATAAAGAATTTTAGACGAACTATATTCCTATTCCTCTTTTTTATGATAGGGTGTTTAGATAATTTATCGAAAGTAAGAAAGAAAAAAAAACATAGTTTATGGAATATTGTGGTGGGGTAACATACCATAAGGAACTGGAAAACGCTTCAGAAGGTAATATTCTACAACAGACATGGATGATGAGAAGGTCATTGCAAAGGTAGCAGTGGCGCTTGAGACCTGTTCCAAAGTTATTGAGTTAAATACAGACTGAATTGGAAGATAAGTGGTGGTCACAACAATATGCCATTTCTGCACCTCTTCAAATCAGTAAATTAATATCCACAGAAATTTTCAAAGTCCAAAAGATGAAAACTGATATTAATCATTTTATTTTATTTTAAGGAAATGCATAAACTCACCTGAGGAGGGACTCCCAGCTCCAAGAATAGTGGACCCAGAATAAATCCCCCACCCAGACCAAGCAGCCCTCCTACTATGCCCGCAAGTACCCCACAGAAGCAATAGAGAATCAGTTGGTGTACTCGAAAGTTGGTGCCAGCATCTCCTTTGGATGCAATTATTCTCCGTCCCTTGTACAGGCTAACTGCCTCATACAGGGATACTCCAACAGAAACAGGGATCTGCAAAACAAGGATAAACTCTCAAAGGTGCTTAAACTCAGATTTCAATAAATTGCTCTAGTGGAGCTTAAAATTCATTTTGACAGTGTTCTGATTTTAAGTCTTAACCATGTGCAGCGTCATGTCCTACTCTTATATATGCACACATGGAAAAAAATTGTGGAAGCCACTTGTGTTTGATCAAATCAACAGAAGGTACCTGCATGAAGTTCAATACCCAATATGCCATCGAACAAGTAGCTGTATTATTCTGTTTCCAACATGTTAAGATTTTCAATCAGGATCAATAACTTTATGTAAGGAGAAATTTCACAGTATAAGCTTCTCTTAATAAAATATGTTCAGGAGTGGGGAAACCTTGGCAATCTGTAGTGCGAGGAAAGCAACCCAAACGAAAACAAGAAGCCCAAGTTCCTTCCAGTAAACATTTTCAATAATATTGACCTGGGATGGTTACATCAATCAGTTTTTGGAAACTCTGAAATTAAAACGAGCTTTTCATAGTATACTCACCTCAAGTTCTTTAGATTTATTGGTAGCATTTTGAGTGCCATTACTTGGGCCACTAGGAAGAGGCTTGTACTCTACTTCCTCTGTACCATTACCTGATAGGACGAAAAAGATTCAGCAATGCTTTTGGAGAGATAAAATAATGTAAAAAGAATCCTCTGGTCTTTTGATGTCTAATAATATAGAGGAATGTAGGCCAACTCACCATTTGTTCCCAAACGCTTAGCAGCCTCCTGTAACCAGAAACAAGTAAGATTCAGATGGAAATTATTAAATTTTAATCATGTTAGAATATTTTAAAGCACTTGAAAAGCATGGGAAATTGAGCTCCTTTGTTCTGGTTTTTGGTACTCATTCTAAAAATACAAATAAAACCAAAATAAAAGAATGATTTGATTTCCATGTGGTGCACAAACAAACTCTCAATTCTATTCATACAACATGTAAATTTTATAATTACCCTTTTCATTATGGTTTCTTTCTTCCATGTTTCAACACCCTTTAAGAATGCCTTTGTTGATGTACCTGCAAACTGTCATAATGAGTCAAGGGCACTCTTGGAGTCTAAGATATATATATATAGCAGAATTGAAATTCAACTAGTTACCTAAGAAGAGAACAATTAGCAGAACTGTAACCATCCAGTCAGCAAATAAAACATTAAAAGCAACCCCAATGCTGATGCCCATCATGAGCATTGGTTGGAAGAGCAGAGCCAAATCATAGTCAATGATAGGCATATCAAGTGTAGGATGCCTTAACTTAAGATTATAGTAAACAGTTGAGCCTGCTGCACCCATAATCATACCTGCCCAAACAAACAAAACGTATGACTTCCTCAATTATGATAGAGCAGTTTCAAGTAACCACATAAATGAGATTTGCAAAGGGATATCCCTTGTCTTCCACTAGCTATTTGTTAATTAGATAAAACAGTTCTCAGAGCTAAATCAAGGACAATGGTCTCAGGGAAATGATGGTTGCTAAGCTCCATGCGCAAGGTTCAAAGAATTGAGATCCTTGAAAAGCCACGAACTCAGCTGACAAAGCTGGTGGCATGTAAGGGTAGTAAATCAGTTCTCTCTTTTTCTGCAAAAAGAGTCAGTAGATACTCTAGAAAATTTGTGAAAATGGTCTCAAACCCGCTGCTTGGAATATGTGAAATCAAGTACTGAGTCAACTCAAACAGCAGGCTGGATTGGTGATATTTTAAAAATATTCCTTTTTATCCTTTCCTTTTACCACTCCCTTATCCCTGACCCAATGTTCTGAATTTGGTTAGAATGAATTAGATCTTCTACAGCACTCCTACCACATGGATGTGTCTGTTTCTTACATTTTGATAAAGCTGTTGCAGATTTTGGATCGAACCCAATAACTAGGCTAAGCATAGGAACAAAAATGCCACCACCACCAACACCACCCACACTCCCAAATGCTGCTCCAAAGAATCCAATTATGCTACCAACAACAATTTGCCAGCCAAATTCCATTTCCTGTCAAGTCAAATTTCCAATGACCACATTTAAGTTTCCCAAAACAGCTTTAGAATTTAGAACAAAATTATTTACCAATGTAAATCACAAAATCCAACAAGCTACTCTATACAGGCAGATAAAACTAGAAGTTTAAAACTGGAATTCATATTCATCTGTGGCAGGGAGAACAGAGGAACAATAGAAAGGTAAGGGGAAAACTGAAACTTTATATGTCCATAGGTTTGGTCCCAAGCAAAGAGATAATAAATTCCACTGAGTTTTGTCAAGGTCATCTGGTGAAGCACACTTGCCACAACAAAATAGTATGCTGCATAGCTCCAATCTTTTTCCTTTTCTTTTCCTCAATTTAGCAAACAATCAGGGGAATAAGAAAGCAATTTTGTCCCATTCTATATAACGGCGAAGCAGATAACTCCAATAATCCACCTACTACCAACTAAACAAATATTTAGATTAACATGGTCTTACAATCTGAACGCATGCATAGAAATTAAAAAAAATACTACAGCAAGTAAATAAGAAAGAATCTCATGAAACGGGCTCTAAATTGTGACATTTTTTAGTACTTTAACTGATTAAGATAAGTCAAACTTAATTGAATTCCATCCTCACAATGACCAAAGCATCCAACAAAGAAAGCCAAGATCTCCCACCCACTACAACCTTAAACAATTATTAAGAAAAATAATTTAGACAATCTCAGTTATTAATTAGTATCAAATTGAAGAAGACGACCAAATCGCAGAAGATGAGGACACGCTTTTATTGACAATTTCATGCAAGTTGCAATATAAATCCTAGTATAATAAATTAAAAAAAATTATGATAGATATAGCCAACAATATCATATTCCTAGATTGGGGATTTTGGGATGAGCCTCACCAGTATCGATTCCATGCATCTCACTTACGGTAATATAGGACTAGCGACAATCATGTTTTTGGGTATATAAACAAGCAAGATTTATAAGAATCCAATCAAACAGTTCGCAAAGTAGGAATCGAAGTGAATATTCAATTTACCGGCCAAACGTGATGATAACCAGATCGGTCTGATTGCCATAAGAAATTTACAACTTTGGAAAGGTAATTTGAGTTGAATCCTGCCTCTTTGGTTACGTTCAATGTTGAAGCTTCGTGTTTAAAGCTTCTTTCGCCTGAAACAAACGCGGAAGCTAGCATAAAGCTGCAAAAGATCATCAACATCAACCATTTTGTTCCAAATCCAGCCATCAGAATTCAAAATTTCCTCCCTCTCTTTTCAACAACGAATCCCTCTCTCCTAAACTGCAAATGCCTTTCTCTCTCTAAAACTACAACAAACACGCTCCACCTCTCTCTCTAAACCTCTTCCTTTCTTTCTAAAACTGGAGCAAATTCTGTATCGAAACTTGAAGTAAGCCTTCTCTCTCCAGAGTTAGCTCAGCCGTCAGCGACGGCTTACCTTCATATAATCCAAAAATCAGAACCACGGCTCTGTTTGGTTGCCAAGAAAGCTGAGAAGAGGACAAGAAATAAAATCTCAAATCCCTCCGCCTTTTTATCCGTTTCTCGAATACAACAGAATCCAATGAAAAGATTTGCGAGTCTTCGACTTCGAAAATGCGGAAGCGGAGAAGACGGACAAAAATTTCTAGGGAAACCGAGAGAAAATAGGAGAAAATATGGGGAAAAGAGCCGAAGAGAAGGAAATCGTGATCACAGAAAGCTGGTTCGTCCCCTCCCGAGAAAATTAAGCTAATAACGGTGCTTATTTATTGGCTAATTGTAGTGACTGCGGGGTACTTTCACTCTCCGTCTGACCTGTATCACGATGAGCAACGTCGGACCTTTGCTTCCTTTCTACGTATGGTGTTAGGTGGGTTATTCCTATAGGAGAACAGTCAAACAAAATCCACCCACGTGATCGATTGGGCGCTTTTATCAGATGAGGGTCCACGCGCGGTAGAATTAGTCAATTTTAAGCAAGCGAAATAAATTAACCATATATTGACATGGATAATACGATACACACTCGTGGAGATATTATTCCCTGATTGGACATCCAGGGGTAAAGTACTGTTTGGATGCAAGGCTAAGAGCGCTACCAAATCACAAGAAAAAAGCGACAAATAAGGAGGGAAATAAAATGAGAGGCAGTACGACATATGCGTTGAATTTAGGATTAGATTATAGAAGTATTAGATACGTAGGGCTACCTATATTATAAATGGATGTACAGGTCCGTAAATATATGACCGGCGTCATCGTTATCAAAGTGGACTCACCTGCCAAATTACCATAATGGTCTCCCTACTTTTTTTTTGTCCGCCCAATTTGGCTGCTTTTAATTCAAAATTCATAGTAAACTTATAAACTCGTGCGTGTAGTTCGAAACTCATCTACTCGCTCGATTTGCTAGAACACGTGGATAAAAAAAATAATTAATATGATTGAATGAATTTAGTATAAAGGTAAAAATATATTCCTTTGAAGTGGTGGAGCCTGGCGTATCATCATTGTCGTCACGCATGTTGGATTCGAAGGGCGTGGAAAGTGGATTCACGTTTCTATGGTCCCAAACAGAAACTACAGGACCCACGCTAACTGCCAATCCCTTATTCAAATATTGTGAAAATGTGTGGGAATCCCCATACTTAGAAATGATTTCTTGTCAAAAACAAAAACAAAAAAAATGGATGAGAAAACAGCAAAAGCATTTCCATTTTAGTGCCTATAATAATTAGTGGTAGTTGCATTTAATAGATGGATTTTGAAGCCAACAATTGCATTTAGTAATAATTGTAGTATTATGTTAAATCAAAATTTTCTTTCATCCCTCCAAAAAATAATATTCATGATTGTTGAATCCTGAAACTCTATTATATATATAAATTTAGAGTGTATTTAAAAGTGATTTTAAAAAGCGTTTTTAATATTTTTAATATTTAAATAATAAAATTTTATAAATATTAAAAGATTAAAAATGATTTTCTGTCTTAAAATGTTTTTAATATAAGCATTTTCTTTAAAAGTGTTTTTAGGGAAATTAATAATAAAGGTTTTTTTAAAAAAAAAATCTAATTTTTTCATATTATAAGTGATTTTTAAAAATATTTGATAAAATTTTTCAAACACTTAATTTTGTTTTAAATCATTTTTAAGGTTAAAAGTATTTTTTAAAATAATTGTTTAATAGACTCTAAAGTCCCATTTGGTAGTGATTTTAAGGAGTGCTTTTAATATTTCAAAATTTTTATCTTTCAAGTATTAGAAAAACCAAAAATGTTTTTAATAATCATTCTCATAATGTATTTTATAGTAATTTTATAAAATATTTATGGTATTTATAACACTTAAATGATAAAAAATTTCAAGTATTAAAATTGTTAAAAGGGCTTCATAAAATTACTATCAAATAAGCTCTTAAACACATTCTAATAACTCGTTTAATAGTGATTTTACGAAATACTTTTAATATTTTTAACATTTCAAAAATTTTATCTTTTAAATATTACAAAAGGTAAAAACGCTTTTCACAACCACTATCAAACGCACTTTCATTTGACAATAATTTTAGGAAATATTTATAACTTTTTTAATATTTAAAAATAAAAATATTCATATGTTATAAATATATATATAAAACAAAAATTTAAACCACTACCAAACCCACGAATGACATCTAATTTTATTTTGAATGCAAAATTTGTAAAAATACAATCAATGCTATTTTGCAATTGTAGACATCATTTTACTAATTAAAAATTTATGTATTTTTAAAATATTTTGTATTTTTATGTAATAAGAGAAAACAAGTAAAATAAATTTTTAAAAAATATATAAAAATAATTTATGAATTTTAAATTTATTTTTTACTTTTCTTTCCCTCCATTTTCTTTTCCTTCCATTTTTGGTTTAATTTTTTGATACCCAAACATAAACTTCTTCAAAAGGTGATTATGATGGGTTAGTGGAATCACGCGGTGAGGACCAACAAAAAGCAAGGGAAGAGGAAAAGGTTAGAGCATGAAAATGTAGTATTATTTGATGATTTCCTTTGTAAAAAAGAGTCATTAAAAGGCAATAATTCCATTTCCCTTTTTATTGTATCAACTCTAACTCAAAAAAGCCAACCCTACCACTTATATCATACTTTAAGGACGTGAAGAGAGTGAGAGGGGGAGGAATGGGATGCCGACTCTATCACAATTTGTGATTCCACCCCACTATCACCAGATTGTATTGATGAAGATGTCGACAAAATAACTAAAGGCTGGAGTTCCAAAATCCGAACCCAATCATTTACTGTAGGAAGAATGTTTGATTTTTATAAGGAAGTTACAAGTCATTTTGAAAACTCCAACCTATCTTTTGCCATCATCCTTACTCCCACTGGTCAGTGATATCCAGCTCGGAAATGTCAATCTCGGCCTTTTCTTGAATGAAACTTCAAGTAAGAGACTTCTCATTAATTATTGAAGATCCGTAAAGATTCTTTCAAAAATAGAAAAATATAAAATGGAGTAATTGAGGAATATAGTGGGCCGATCTTAAAATTAATAGCAGCCAACTTGGATGCGTGATTTGAATAAATTGGAATTATTTATTTATTATTTAAAAATTAACTTAAAAGATTAGACCTTATTTAATAATTATTCTTAAAAATTATTTTTTAAATAGAAAATAAATTTTAAAAATTTAAAAATAAACTTTTGAAAGGAAACAAAATTTTCTTTTAAAAATCGATTATTTTATGAGAATGAGTTTGACACTATTTTTATTTTTTAATTAAAGTGTCTCTTTTAAATGATGGTTGACCAAGATGTAGCCACGTGGCTAAAAATAAGATCTGTTCAGTGGATAAGAAAGGTAAGGATGAACACGGTTGAGGTTTCGGGAAGGATCGGAATCGGTAGGTTTAATGGTTTTTAAAATGGATGGAGGGTGACATGAATGTTTTTAAAAGTATATATAAAAAAAAAATTATGTTTTTGAAAGTGAAGACAGGCAACATCGTCAAATCATTCAAAAAAAGACGGTCATGCCCCTACGTGACAGTACAGGTCAGATACATGTGGAGAACTTATCGCGCCACGTCATCCTTCCGGTCGCACAACTTGGCGGATTTGCTACTATTCCCTATCAAATTTGTCACTCACAAATAACAAAAATGGGTATACTTGTTGTCTTAAAATCCACTTTTGACGACTGCCCCCATTGCCTTGAATTGGTAAATTCAAATTCAATTCAAATTTATTCAAATTCAAACTCAATGAATTTCACACGTCTTTCACTGCAAAAGGAAGATGCTTTGATTCTTTTGAAGTAAATGATTGTGGCTGCTCATCTGGATGAGTGCAGTTTTTTCCTTTTCCCATTCCTTTCTCACGTTTATTTCATCATTCATGCCTAATCCATTAGGGCACTTGTACTACTTACTAATATTGTAATATTTTGCTATAAAATAAATTTGTTTTTTCAAGGTATAAAGTTCATTAAAAAAAATAAGAATCTAATAAAATCTAAAAATCTTAATAGATTTAAGACTTTTTAAATTCTAGTGCATTTATTTTAAGTTAAGTTTTACTTTCCTAAATACAAGAAAAAAAAGAAGAAGAAAATTTTAACTTTTACCTAAGTTTAAAAAAAAAGAAAAAAAAAGGAAATAGAAAGCTAAGAAAAATAAAAAATAACTTTAAAGTTAATAATTCCACTTTTATCCGAGGGTGAAACAATTTTAAAATATATAAATTTATAATTAATTAATTATATTTGATTTTTTTTTTCAATTTACACATAATGAAATCAAATATGAAAAAATTATTATTATTTTTTATTATTTTTTGGAACCAAACATAATTTAAAGTACAAAATATATAATTTTTTTAATTAATTTTAATTATATTTCATTTTCTTTCAAATAATTTATAATGAAATCAAATATAAAAAAACAATTTAACATTTTTTTAGTATTTTTTTTTTAACCAAACATAATTTAAGGTGATACTTTTTTTTTACTTAAACATGAATATTACTTAATTTAACTTAACTCGAAACACAATTTAATAATATTAAGTATTTAGTTGTTCTATTTTTTATTATTTTATTTGTGTTTTAAATATCAATAAGCTGGGAATTGTGTTTAGTGTTTTCGTTACTTAAAAACAAAATGTTTTTAACATTTCAGTAAAATGTTAAATATTTTAATTTTTTACATTTAAGCAAATTTTTTATAAAAAAAAACTAAAGTTTAAAAACAAATTACATTGAACGGTGAATTAAAAAAACAAATAGTGTTTTGATATAAAGTGAAAAAAAAATTGCTTTGATAGTGTCTTTGATAATGTATTATATAATAAAAAATTTGATTTTTATCTTCCATCAATTGTCTATTTAGAAATCACTTAAAAGTGATTCAAAATGCGTTTGATAATAAACCTTTTGGAAATGTTTTTAGCTATTTTTAAAAACACTCTCAAGCAGCCTTTAAATTGCTTGTAAACGTGAGATGTTACTTCCCCAAATGCAGCAAGGCGACTTCTCACGATAAGCAGTGGCCATTTCAGGAACGCAAGGTCCAATTCCAAGTAGTGTCATGTGTACGAGGTAGCCCAATAACTCCCCACTCACCGGCCCATAAAATTAATGTCCATGTTTGTTAAAAAGTCTTTAAGGCCCAAATCACCCAGCTCTAGCCCATATTTTTTCATTGTAACCCAAGGGCCCAAAGTATGTTCTAAGGTCAGAAGTCTTCAATGGCATAGAAGACATTCAATCGCCTCCTCGCAGGCAAAAATGGGGCAGTTTCAGCACCTGCTGGCACATAGACCATGTACAATCAAGCTCATGCCCATGCCCATGCCCATGCCCTCAGCCTCTCTCCTTCCCATCAATGCCGCCTTCTCAAAGCTTCCCACCTCTTCTTCTCTCAGACTCACCCCGCCCACTCGCCTTCTTCCTATCTCGGCCGCCCCATCTCGTTTTGTCTGCAAGATGAACGGTTCAGGTATGCCCTGACTCTTCTTTGTCGAAATCTTCGTTACCCAGATATTATTTAGCTGATGTTGTTCATAATTAGGGACCCAGAGTTGTTGTTGGAACTTTTCACGAACACTTGGTTTGAAATTGACTATGATGGGCGTTAGTGATTGGGTATGTGAAGATTTTGGATGTTGGGAAAATGAAGGAAAAGGAAGGAGAATTTGGAACGTGTAGGTTGTTACTGAAGTACCCAATTGTACTAAACACACAAAAAGGCCATTGCTTGTTGAGGTCTTTTCTTTAAGTCGTGTTTGGAACCCTGGAATAGAGAAATGGGAATGGGAAATTAATTCCATTCCTATTCATTAATGTGTTTGGATTGTTTTTCAGAACGAGAATAGGAATAAAAAATTCATTTGTAGAGAACCAAATCCCACTCTCACTAGGATTTTGATTCCTCGGTTCTCCATGGTATTGTGATTCACCCCCTTTCCATCTTATTTCGGTTCCCATTCCCACATGCCAAACGCACAAGGGTAATGGGAGGGCTGAATTGAATTCGTGACAGACCTAAGTTTCGATATATATATATATATATATGTGTGTGTGTGTGTGTGTGTATTATGTAGTATCTAGTGTCCTCATATCGAATTTTGTGTCTTTGGAGAATCATATTGATCGGTGTTTCATGCTATCTCCAGTTTATTTTACAGTGTATTTAACCACTTCTATGTTCTACATGTATGGTATCTCAACATTTCTCCGCTTGCTGTGACTAGTTTGGCTGAATTTCAATCCTGGCCAGGGGCTGAAAAGGCACCAAGATCAATTAGGTAAAATAATAGGCAGCAATTCCAAAACTTAGCTGAACAATGATGAGTTTGGAAAATTGGTTTTGGAAATAATTGAAGTGAGTATTAGGAAAATTGAATGAATTATTGAATTTGGTTTCAAGAAAGCATAGACCATATTGTGCTTTCAGTGTGACATGAAAGCCTTATAATTTGTTTATTAGATTTGACATCGCAGATGGAACTTGGGAAGTCAGGCGGAAAATGGAAACCACAGAGGCAAGTGAATGGAATATTCTGGATCATTCTTCTTAATCTTGGAATATTTGTGGCAGATCATTTATTTCAGGTATTAAATAATTTTGCCTATCATTGGTACTTTAATATATCGCTCAACTTGATAAAGCCTTAGTCCAACTACTTGAGGGTGGCTACTTTCACCACTCTGTTCTATTTCTATCTAGAGTCATTATCTTGTATCATCATCCTCGACAATAATTTCATTTCTTATTGCTTCTGTTCACACCCATTTTGGCTTCTATGATTTGCATATGGGAGAACCATCATGGCACATGAACATATTAATACATTCATTGTTCATGCAGGGGTGAAAAAGCATCCATATGAAATTCAGAAAATGAAATGCCCACAAAGTCCCTTATAATATAGCACATGGTGAATAGGATTGTCAAAATCATTTATCAAGCAGACTGATGGAATGTAGGAGTGTTTTCCTAAGATATATAATTTTGGAATGTGGAGATGCTGAATAAATCTGGAGATCAATTTGTGCAGCTTAAAGGGAAAGAACAACAATATGAGTTTTCTTGTAATAGATGGTAGGAAAAGTCATGCTGACCCCTGATTTTCTACATCGTTCCCTTCTTTCCGTTTCTTTCAGGTTCGGGCCATCAAAACCCTATACTTGTATCACAATTGGCCTGCTTGGTACCAGTTTGTGACGGCAACATTCTGTCATGCTAATTGGTGAGGCCCTATACTGTTCAAGGATACATGTACTTGGATATCACATATTACTTACAAGGCTATGTAACCTTTTCCATGTTGCCTCATCAAAAGTTTGTAACTCTGACCTATGAATTAGTCATCACACGAAACTAGCCTCCCACATTTGTTTTTCAGATTTTAATGTATTTCACCACGTATTGTTTTCAGGAACCATCTTTCCAGCAACCTCTTCTTTTTGTATATTTTTGGTAGGTTTTTTATTCTTCTCTTTGGTTAGTGCTAGGTTCTTGACTTATGATATAATAGATTATAAACTACTTTTGTACTTTTCTTCATCAAATAGGAAAACTGGTTGAAGAGGAGGAAGGAAACTTTGGGTTGTGGCTTTCTTATATTCTTACAGGTGCTGGAGCAAACCTTGTCTCGTGGTTGGTTCTACCCAGAAATGCAGTTTCTGTTGGAGCCTCGGGTGCTGTTTTTGGCTTATTTGCAATTAGTGTCCTTGTGAAGGTATCCCAAATCGTACTATTTTTTAACTTATTATGAAACCAGTTTGCGTGAGCCTTTTGATGTCATTGGTGTTTATCATAGATATCCTGGGACTGGAGGAAGATACTTGAAGTACTCATATTGGGCCAATTTGTTATAGAGAAGGTAAACAGTTCCATCTCTCATAAATTAGAATGAACGCGCCAATGTGATTACAAATAACAAGGGTTGAAACTCACATAAGTAGTTCCAGGGGAATCATACCGCTATTATCGTGTTATCTGATCATTAGTACAATTTACAACTATTTCATCTATGCTGAAAAAGGAAGGCTTTTGCTTTTGATCCTGTAGAGAATGGTGTCTTGAAGTTTATGGATTCTTATATTTCTTTGCTATCTTATGGGTTTTCTTTGCCTGAGTCTATGCATGCTTCTATGTGGTACTATGGTTAGAAATAGTCACATTGTTATTTCCATAAGTGGTGACTAACGTCTTAGCCAGATTAGCCGGTTCTTCTGGGATGTGGTATATTTCATGCCCTATATTTTATTATGCAACAGATGAATATAATAGAATTGCTAACCTTCTACTGTTTGAGCCTCTAAAATTGTATGTTTTTGTCACCTACATCAACTACTTATTTGCCAGAAAAAAACTAGATACACAATAGATTTGCTATTTTCTCCACCGAATTACTACTGCATTTATTGAGATACATGTCCCTGAAAGTTCTTATTGAGCCTATGCTTCTCGAGGCATGCTAATCTCCACTCTTGTACTGTTCTCTTGGGCACATTAGGTGATGGAAGCAGCCCAAGCTTCAACAGGATTGTCAGGCACTTTCCTTGGAGGCTATTCCATACAGAGCATCAATCACATCGCACATCTGTCTGGCGCTCTTATTGGTGTGCTTCTTGTATGGCTTCTCAGTAGAGTTCCTTCTCAACCTTCCAATCAAGAAGTATCAACCTTGCATACAAAAACAGACACAACTCAATAACCAAGTTTAGCTTTGTTTGTTGAAGAGGGGGCCTTATTTTGAGGGATTTAGTTGCATACTAGTCTTGCTGTCGTTCTTTTTTTTAAAGGAATTCCTTAACTGCTCCAGTCAGAATTCTGAAACTAGAGTGGCTTTGGGAAAATGCCAAACTGGGGTTGCAGAGAATCCTTTTTCTTGAGCTGTGAGTTGGAACTCATGATGGAGAAAAGATGCCATGATAGGCCCTAGAGGGTGGCTCCCAAGCTCTCTATTGAGGACTTTTTATGTAAATGAAAGCTTGACACTGCTTGCTGTAAAGACTAAATGTCCATAAATTTGGATTTTCTTCATTCGTACATGTTCTGGATCAGTTCCCAAAAGAATACGCCCCAAACCATATGTTGAAGATAAATCTAAGTGTGAACCCATTTTTCTTTTCTTGCTTTGTTGCCTGTTTTGAAGGATAAATGAGTTTGGATTTTGAATTTTCTCATGAAACATGAGATCAAATTCATGGTGAATGATCGGAACGCCCTGCCAATTAGTTAATCCCATATCCATATTTTGGCCCGAACAACCAGTTCAGATGAATTGTAAAATGTAGCTGTTTAGTAGCTCTGCTATAAGTTCCAGAATGACCAAGAAATGGAAATTTCTTCATCAAGTTGTTACTTTGCAAAACCTTGTTGCTGGTTTTTTCTTCATGTATGGAGAATATTATTTGCCCAGAATTTTTTCATGGATCTCAGCTGTGAAAAGGCCAACCACAAATACCCCGCATAGCTTGTGGTTGGAATTGTTCCTCAACGTTTCCTGTTTGTCGTTTGGTATTTTCCTGTCCCCCTCAAAAGTCAAGGTGTCCACATGTGACGTGCGAAGCGTTTTATAGAAGTTCACATTTCTATGTCAAATTGTTAGTTCAAAACCAACTCTTATGGATTTTTCTTGAGAAACTTCTGTGTAAATGCCCATTGTCTATGAGAACTCAACTTTTACTCATTCCTGCAAGTTCAATTCCACCATTGTTCTTCTAGCCCATAGCTTGAAACATGGACGAGCGGCTCCATGAGGCAGTTCTAAAGGGCGATGTATCGGCCTTCCTTGTTCTTGTTCAAGAAGACGAGGATATCCTCAAACAAGTAGTTCCCAGATCATCAAGCACCATTCTGCATTTAGCAGCAAGGTTGGGGCACCATGAATTGGCAGCAGAGATATTGAAGTTAAGTCCTGAATTGGCAGCAACGAGGAATGAAAAACTGGACACTCCTCTGCATGAAGCATGCAGAGAGGGGAGAGCAGAGATTGTAAAGCTTCTGCTGGAGACCGATCCCTTGATCGCTGGCAAGGTAAACAGGGATAACGAGACTGCGCTGTATGTAGGGTGTGACAGAGGGAGGCTTGATGTAGTGAAGCAGCTTCTGAACCATCCATGGCTGTTGGCATTAGAATTGGATGGCTTCACTACTTCACTTCATCTTGCAGCTTCAAGGGGACATACAGGTAAACATGCTTTTTACTAGAAAGGATTTCACTAAATTTTCCCAGAATAGATTTGATATACAGATGCTTCTAAGGAGAAACAATATTACATGCCAATAAGTTAATTTACCCTTTCCAAGGGTATATTTTAGAGACAATGATATGATTGATAGTTGAAATGGGACATGAGCTCAAGTGTGGAAAAAGCAGAAAGTCAAGTTGCCCCATGCTTGACTCCTACCCTGCATTATTCCAGGGAAAGGCCTCATATTTCAAACTTGGCAGCAGTGGGTGGGACCATTGGACACATTCACACTAGGGGGGCTAGGATTGAGGACAAAAAAGATTGATTTTGACCTTAAACATTACCCAATGACTACACCTTGAAGATTAGTGTTCTAGAATAAACGATAGCTACATAGTCTATGATAGATGATATAAGAGGCGATTCACTACTGAAAATATGCGGAATTTGGCCACTCATGAACTGCATGAGCCATAATGAACCAACCTGTCAAATACTCTTACCAAAGTTTTTGGTACTTAAATGTTAAAAACATTAGGATCAGTAGATTCAAGGCAGCAGTATCTAAATAGGTCGTATTTTACAGATATAGTGAAGGAGATTCTAAAAGTACGCCCAGACTTTGCAAGGGAGAAGGACTTGGATGGATGCACACCATTGCACCTCGCTTGCAGCAAAGGCCACCTTGAGGTAACAAGTGAGCTTCTGAGATTAGACCCAGACCTCACTTCCTTACAAGACAAGGATGGTCTAACACCTCTGCATTGGGCAATTATCAAAGGGCACCTCAACATTATCGATAAGATACTTGCCATTGGCCTCCATTTAGCTCAGACGACAACTAAACATGGAGAGACAGTTTTACACCTAGGAGTAAAGAACAACAGGTATGAAGCAGTCCAGTACTTGATGGAGAAACTCAACTTCACTCAACTCCTTAACACCCCAGATAAAAATGGCAACACCATCTTGCATGTTGCTGCTGCTGGAAAACTTACCACTGTAAGATCTCTTGCTTCTTCAGTCCTTTCTTCAGTCTTGTTTATTGCTCGGAAAGTTGTTAGTATATTCATTTTGTATTGATTTTTGTCAACTATGTTTTTGGCATGAGAATTGAAAAGATGGTCAAGTACCTACTTGAGCTGGGTGTGGATGTCAATGCACAGAACTGCAAAGGTTTCACTTCTCTTGATGTTATTACATCTGATGCTAGTAACTCCAAGACAGGACTTGAGATTGTGACTGCATTATGCCAGGCTGGGGCTAAGAGATGTAGCCAATTGTCACCTGCATCACCAGAAATTCAAGAAAACCATCAACCAACATCTGGAGTATTAAACAGCCTAAATGTAGCATCTCCTTGGCCAAAAATGATGCCAGATTCTCCTGTCCAACATCACAACAACAAGCATGACCAAAGCCGCAAAAAGCTGCTTGACCAGAATGAGGGTCTGCGCAATGCTAGAAACAAATTCACAGTTGTTGCAGTTTTAGTGGCAACTGTTACGTTTTCCGCAGGCATAAACCCTCCTGGAGGTTTTAATCAGGAGACTGGGAAGTCCATGTTGGGGAAACAAACTCCTTTCAAGGTCTTCATGGTATGCAACATTCTAGCATTGTTCCTGTCTCTGAGCATAGTCATTGTTCTTGTCAGTGTCATTCCTTATCGGCGAACATCCATGATGAGGCTACTGGTTTTTACCCATAAAGTGATGTGGGTATCCATGATATTTATGGCAGCAGCTTACATGGCTGCTACATGGATGATTATACCTCCTGGACCAGGTAGCAGGTGGGAGTTTGCAGTATTGTTGTGTTTAGGGGGAGGCTGCACAATGGCCATATTTTTAAGTACAGGGATGGTGCTAGTGAGGCAATTCAGAAAGTACCAATTGAGGAAAGTGAATGTGAAGATGTATGGAGGCCCAGACAACATCATCGGTCATGCCGGCGAGATGCAAATGATAAAGAGGCATGGCTATGAATCAACCTGTAACTCAGATGTTGATAGCTCTGATCAAGGGGGTTACCACCTGTATTAGGGTATTTACATCAGTGGAGCTTCAATCACTATGTTATCTCATATATGACTAAAGGTTCAAGTGGGGTTACCACCTCTATCTACATGGTTAAAGATTGTCTTGGATCAGATTGTTTCTCATCATACTTAGATCATTCGGAGTAGTTTCTTCATCATCAGAATACAGCCTGGAAAAATACTCAAATCTGATGATCCATACATGATTAGCAACTTTGAATATGCCTATTCCAACTCAAAATGTACTTAAAGACTTCCTCAAATTATGTACCCATACCTGGGCTTTGGATCCTTCTGTTTGCCCATCTTTGTTTGTAGAGAGGGAGAACAACATTCATAGTGGTAACCATTTCCACTAGTTCACTTAAAATTTAAAGAGCATATCTTTGTTTTGTCAAGAAATTTGTGAATTCACTGTGAATATTAGGTACATGGAAAACAACAAATTGATTTGCATAATCAGCAAGCCCAAAAAGAAACTCAAGAATCCTATTGAATCTTGCAGGATTCATGTCCTTTCACTATCTACAGCAGTTGAACAGCCAGCCTCTTTTACAAGTGTATATTCAGTTCCTAGAGTTTCATCTAAGAGTAGCGCTTCCTGTCTTTCATTCAGTTCAAGAACACCAGTGGACATGAATGTGCAAGCTGACTATACATACAAAACTGGCCATGAGACTGCTTCTGGCAGATAATTGGTGATCTTGCCCCAAATGTACAACTATGGGTAAGAGACAAGGATCTGGTAGCAGTCCATGAACTCTCCAGTGAAAAGTCAGTGTCTCCCAACACCATCCGGCTTCTTTTGGTAGCAGAACCTGAACCTTTTTGATCACTTATAACTAAATTTGGTAGCTGTAACTGGTTTGGAAATGAGGCACTTAGCTTTTGATAATGTTTCTCCGAGCTCCCCACTGGTATCTTGTCTTCTCTGTCTGCTTCATGGGTCATTTCCTCGTTTTTCACAGCACTCAATATTCTATTTGCCTCTTTCTTTAATCCGGTTGCACGCCAGGCTTCTGCGACAAGCAAGAGAGTAGTTTTCTCGGGCTGAACATTAAATTCTTCCATGATTTGGAGCACTTCCTCTGATTTCCATGGCTGTCTTGCTTCTCCATATCCCCAAATTAAGGTTTCAAAAGTCTTCAAATTTGGAGCTATTCCACGTTCACACATCTTCTCAAAAATCTTGATCGCATACTCCATTCTCCCGGCACTGCACCATCCATTGATAATGGTTGTAAAGATCACCACATTAGGATGGAAACCGGATTTAATCATGGCATTCAGGATTTCTTCAGCTTTCTCAGGTTCTCCCGCACGCACATAACCTTTAGCTAGGATGCTGTATACATGTGCATCAGGTTGTATTCTGGCCTTTACCATGTCATCAAAGATTTCCCTGCACTTATCCATGAACCCTGCTGCACTCCATGCATTCATGATGGTGCTAAATGTAATCACATCTGGTTTGACCCCAAATTCTTCCATCAATGTTAGAACCTGTGATATTGAAGCACAGTATAAGCATATTTTCTTTTCTTGTTCTAGAGAGAACATTTTCCCTTGAAAACCCCAACTAGCATTTCAAAAATAAAAACTAACCAAGATCATAGTGCAAAATTTTTGGATTATAAGGTTACCAAAACATACAAGATATTTGAATGTTTTTCTTTTCTCCAACTTGATTGAGAGAAGAGAGGAAAAGAAGAGGAACCTTGAAACCTTAAACATGATTTGGGATTCAAATGCCTAATCAAAATATCAAATTTCTCTTCTTTTAATTCGTCTTCCCAGAAATGGTGAGATTAAAAAAAAAAGTTGATTCGGTATGATTAGTCTTAAAAAACAATCATTATTTTGGACACGAACAGGCAAACAGGTAAGCTGCATTATAAAGCAGAGTCAAGTTTCTGTCAAATATGCAAAGCAAGAAAGCAGGTATTGCTGGACAATAACAGAAATTTGTCACATTTTTGTTCAGGCCAAAACAAAAGCATCCAGCAAAGCGCAAGGCTAATGTGAAAACACCCAAAAATCAATGGCTTATATACCGAAACTCAAACTCTCTGCTTCTATCACCAAATTAGCAAGTGATAAGAAATGACATAATATAAAATTTCAGTAACGCCCTTGTTACACATCCTTGTCATCAATGAGAATTTGACACACACAATGGTTTCAATATTCTAGCATCGTAAGGGTTGCTATTGATTGTTAGCAACTGTTTAAGAAATGACATAAAACACAGTTTCAGCACACCCTTATGACACATCCTTGTCATCAACGAGAATTTGGCACATATACAATGAGAATTATAACAGTTGATATTGATTATTAGGGAGAGCAAAATGGCATGATATATATATTGTTGGCCCATCACTAAACAACTTAAGCTTTTGGGTCAAATTTGTATCTTCACATGAATCAGAGCCTTGGTTTATGTGAGGTCATATGTTCAAACCTAACCAATGTTTTTTACCCCAAGCACCCGTGGGGCAGGGTGTTAAGATGTGCGAGTTGGCATGAAGTCCATTGTTGGTCATTACCTAACAACTTAAGCTTTTAGTCCAATTGGTGCTTTAAAATTAATAAAAGTTGAGAAGTCAAACCGCCAGAGAATAAAAGCCATCTTTAACATCATCCAACTTTATAAAGATCATTGCCATATTGTTGTTTTACTGTGGGGAACATTGTTTACCTGCCTATACTAAAGGATTCTTTAAGTCACGTACCACAATAGTGCATTCTAATAATAAAATGCAGGCAAAGGTGGAACGAAGTAGTGAAGATTAGTATCAAGGTAAATACACCTTCAGGCATCATCAAGAAAAGCATTTGTACAAACAAAAAGAAATCAATGAAACCATAATCATAAGATAAAGACTTACCTCGTTGACCCCATCTCTGTCCACAGCATCAATGAAGCCTTTGATCAGTGAGTTGAAAACAACAAGATTAGGCTGCAGCCCAAGATCCTTCATCCTGTTGACAAACCGTAAAGCCTCCTTTATTTTCCCTTCTTTACAGTAGCCACCTATGATGATACAGCATGTTCTCTCATTAGGCTGCACATTACTGTTTTGCATCTCTAAAATGATCCCTTCAGCTTGACTTGCCTCTCCATTCTGAGCATAAGCTGTTGCTATTGTGTTGTAAGTAACAGTATCGGGTTGCAAACCAGAAGCTACCATCTTATAGACCACATTCCATGCCTTCATAATGTTCTTCTTGTTACACCATGCTCTTACAAGTACATTATAAGTCCTCAGATTGGGTCTCACATTTTCATCTTGAGACATTAACTCTAATAGTTTCTGAGATTCTTCAGGCTCACCAGCAATTCCATATCCCTTAATTAATGTGTTGAAAGTGCTTGTAGTGGGCTTAGATCCACTTTCCTTCATCTTCCAGAAGTATTTCATGGCTTCCTGCATATTTCCAGATTCGGAAAAAGCATTTATAACAGCATTAAAGAATATAGAATCAGGCTCCATTCCATTTTCTTCCACCTGAGAGATAATTGAGTGAATGGAATCGAAGTGCTTCTGGATGGTCAATGCAGCCAAGAGGGTAGTGTATGTTACCAAGGATGGCTTATGACCTCCTTCAATTATACTATCCAAAATGGACTGAACTTCCTGGGGCCTCCCTTTTTCTATCATAATGTTCATTAGTTTTGTCCTTGAGCGCACAGTTCGGCAACTAGTTTTGCTCAAACAAGAAATGCAGCGGACCTGACTTTGGGGATCAGCAGATTGTGAAACTGGATGTAATTCGTGCTTACCATCTCGACGCTTTTCCTGTAAAATTAAAATCACAAAACAATCAAAGTTTGACTTATAGAAGATTTATGTAAACTTCCAACTCTGACATATTCCAAATAAATTCATTTCTACTATTTCCTCTAATTCTCCTTAAAATTCTCATTAGAGCAATACTTGTGGCACTTGGCTGCCCAAAGTTCTGTTCCAAAAGGAACAGTGAATGATACTGATATCATATGTAATTCTCTCTTTAGCTAGTTTGGAAGGTATCACCGTATCGGTTACGTAACATGAGAAGTACATCTCAACCTTACATTACTAATAAATGAAATAAAAACAAAGTGCAACAATGAATAAATAAAATACTGAGTAGGAAGAATCTCTTGTTTAATAAAAATACATTATTGAGTAATTAAGAGCCCAAAGATCTCCAAAACAAGGATTTATCATATTATTGATAGCCTTACCAATTTCAAGTTACTTGGATCTAATCAGGATGGTCAAAGTTTACTACAAAAGCACCAAGTAAAACACCCAAGACACTGAAGCAAATAAATTGCCGAATAATACCTCGGTCTGTAATGCTTCAACCTCTTCTTTCTTGACATCAGTAGTTCCATCCTGATGCTCGGTGGGAGCATCAGAATGAGCCCTCTCATTACCGGATTCTTCCATGTAGTCCTCTTGGGTCTGCCTTTGCCAGCACAATCCCTTGATTGAACTTCACACAGACTATACAACAATCAATGGGGAAATTTGACTTTGTCCAGTTTTGTGTTCTCGCCGAAGAACTTCCCAGGAAGATAACACTTTTATCAGTGAGTTGCAGATCGAGTGCACAAGTTAGACCGAGTCAAGCCCACCAACTGCACTGAAAAATGACAAATGATGAAAAACAACTAAGAAGTATATATCCCCCATATGAAAAAAAAAAAGAAAAAAAAAGAAGAAGCAAGAACAGAAAATATAAGGACCAAAATTTTCTCCTTGGGTAAATGCATGTTTAGATCCAACTTATAAATTAGGGTTTGTAATAACTCAAGCATTTTAAAAGAATCATGCGAAGGAAAACAGTGAAGATCTTCTAAAACAGGCCATTTTCCCATTTTCACCTTTTTAACCAATTTATGGAAATGAAAGCATGGAAAATATTTTTCTTATCAAGTTTTCCCACATATAAAGAAAAAGGGACTCTTTAGAGAAAAATTTCATAAACAGTATGGAAATGAACTTCTAAACAGTTCTTCGTTGCTATTTTCAATTCTTTTTCCTACAAAGAAAAAAGAAGGCTCTCCTCAAAAATGGAATCAAAGATGCCCTAATTTTCCAAAAATCAATACAACATATTAGGGAATCCAGGCATTATGAAAACTCACCAAAAAATCCCATCTGGGAATTTGTTCTTGCATGATTTCGGCAATCAAATTGCCCAAAGGCATGGAAAACAATAAAAGAATGGAATGAAATTCAAAGCAACTTTCCAAATTCCCAATCCAAATAACATACGAACTCACGAAGAACACCCACTTCATCTCTATGATCTCATACTCACAAGAAATCCACTAAGAAGAAATCTAAACTCAAAGAAAAGCTGGTTTTCTCAACCACATGGAACCTGATTAGAAAAAAGCAATAAACTCAGAATTTCACTTTCCTTTTATTTTCCTCAGCACCCAAACAGACGGCAAATAATCAGTCATCCAACAAAGGAAAAGTTGAAGATAAAAATATGCTGCATATGTGATACCTGATGAGCTCAGAACTTGCAAGCATTGAGAGAAGGAGATATGGGTTTTGTGTTTTTCTCCTGTGTTGTAGACTTGGACTGCATTGAACCTTATAACATCCCAGTAGCAAAAGCTTATCCACATGTTATATAGCAAAGAAGATGACACCAGCACAGGAAAAAAAAACAAAAAATTACTCCTGACATTTACATATTTAAATTGTAAAAGAAATTAGAACTATACTAATATAATTTGACTATGATTTTAGTTTCTTAATCTATAAAGTATTTCTTTCATTGTGTTTGGATTAATTTTTAAGTATCAAATTTTTTTTTTTTAAAGTTGAATAAGACTTTTTCTTTACTTTTTTTTCTATGTTACATGTATAACATGTAACCTAACTCATTTAATAATAAGGTCCTTGTAATTAAGAATTAGGTTGAGTTAAATTTTGTATATATTTATATAATTAATATTTTAATCAAACATGTTTATAATTCAATTGACTTATTTATTTAAAAATAAATTTAAAATAAGTTAAATAATTTTAAAATATAATTAGATTAATAATGAAATAATTAAATGAAGCAATTTGAGCCAAATTCGTGTTATATAGGTTGACTCATAAATTACTTGTTTATTAATCGGGTTGTATGGGTCAACACGAATTTGGTTCAAATCCATTTATACTTAACCCAAATTCACAAAAAACATGTTGGGTTGGTATCATGTTGACAAGTTTGTGTCGTGTTAACAAATCGTATCAAATTTTGTTACCTTAATATAAATATGAATATACAAATTTATATAAATATGTATTAAGATTTGCTACAAGTTTACAATTCCTACTAATATTGTTCAAATTTTCATTATATATATATATATATATATATATAGATTAAAATGAATTTGTTTTCATATTTAAAATTAGGATAAAAGTCAAATAAGACAAAGAAAAAAAATTCAAAATTATTGGAAAGGAATTCACTACCAATAGTCCAAGAGAGTATTGAGTTTATATAACACAAATATACGAATGAATATTCAGACCCTGTTTCAAGGCTCTTTCAAGAATTCATGAGCTCCCAGCATCCACAATCAGAAGCTCCCATTTTCGTTTTCTCTATAGATTCCTTCTCTCTGTAAGATGAAGCTGTTGAGGCTGTGGAAATGGTATCAGGATTGTTTGGCTGTACATCCAGTGAAGACCCAGATCATTAGCTCTGGTTTGATTTGGGGGTTTGGTGATATATGTGCGCAGACCATCACTCATACCACAGCTAAGAGACATCACCAAATTGGAGTAAGTACCCATCAGCAGAACCCCAAATTTTCTCTTCATTTTCCCGTGTTTTCAGGTTTGGCTCTTTTTCACTGTTTGGGGCAGATTGATATTTGTGATTTTCTCTCCGTTTCTTGTGAATTATTTGCTTTGGTTCTTTGTTTGGGCAAGTGGGTGTCTGTGATTTAATCATCTTTTCCATATCTTGTGAATGGTTGTTTTGATTTATTGCCTTGTGTGTCCTGAGTTCGACTGGTAGACCTCATGGACTATTTGGGAAATTTTTGTTGTTCACTGTTTGGAAACCTAACAGCATAAGGTTTGAGATTCTGAGTTGTTTTCTCTTCTTTTCATTCAGTGTTTTTGGCAAATAAGGGACTTCGGGGTGGTTTGGTTTGGTAATTTTGGGGGATTTCAGAAAAAACCACAGCATATTTTTCATTGTTCTTGAAGTTTTTGTTAATTTTTCCCAATGTTCTCTTTGTTTTATTCCTTTTTGTTGTTTGGTTTGATAGTGAAAGAGTCTATATTCACCATATGTTCCTGCTTAAGCCCTCTATGGGATGTAGATTTCCTAGGGTAAGCTTCACAGATAGTTCTTTAAGCCCTATTGTCCATCTTTCAAGATATCGGAAGAACACTCGAATATGACTTTGAGTTCTGCTTCTTTTTTAGAAATTTCATTTCTGGGCTCTGGCACAACTCAGATATTTTTTTCATGGTTGAAAAGTATTAGATTTTGACATCACAATATTAAGGCAAAATATCAAAGAGAAGGGAACTTTGATGTATGTTGTTTGAATGTTCCTTAAGTATCCATTTCACTGGATATTCTTTTGTTTTTTGGATGGGGTCCTCTTTAAGGATAGGAAGTATTGCTTGAAAAAACTGCAGAGTAGAAGACACCAGAGATGTTAAGTCAGTTTAATTGCTAACCTGAATGATGAATCCGTTTGGAGAGAAGGTTTTGCTAACTTGTTGTTAGTATGATCATAGGAGGGAAAGGGTGAGATGATGATAGGAGATTTGCCTTTAGTGTTGGTGATTTCTCCTCAAATGACATATTTCTCACACTTCCTTTCTGTTGATTTTTGTTGGTTAAATCTAGTATCAGTGCTTGCTTTATATGAGACGAAGAGTCATACTTGTTGGACATTCTCTTTACTTTCAAAGTGGCTACGGATCAGGCCCTTTGGATCTGAAATAATTCTTTCTTTTTCATTGTTCTATAAAGGCATCATTGCTATGATTCCTTGGCAATTTGCTTATGCATTTCCCATCTGGAGATCTCTTGGAATATGATTCATTCAGTGTGGATATTGATCCCTTGAACAAGTTTCCATAATTTTAGATTATTCATACTTTTCTGTTTTTATTTTCTTTGCCCTTTTCCCTTTGTGGAAAATCAGTAATTATGAATAGGTTAGATACTTGTGACTTGATTGGTGATATAGCATCTCTCTCCAAAAAAAGAAACATGTTTCTTTTACTAGTGCACAAAGAAAATATTTTATTGCGAATTAACAAAATATTAAGGAATTACCTAATGTTTTCAGAACCGGACCGGTCATTGAACTGGAAAAGTCATCGGCTCATGGTTCATTGGTTGAATTGCGGTCGAACCGGTGACGTCATAAATATATAATTTATAAATTATTAAAATTTAAAATAAATATAAAAATAAAAATAAAAATTTATATATTATTTAAAAATTAAAATTTTATTTAAAAATCAAGAAATTAGTTTCAAATTAGAAATTTAAATTAAAATCATAATTTTAATTTAAAATTTAAAATTTTAATATTTATTTTACCATTAAATCATATATATTTCTTGGTCTTCATTTGAATGACTATTTTAAGAAGTTTGGACAAGTCTAAAAAAAAAAAATACTTGAATCAAGAAGTGGTGCAATAAGAAATCTGAATCTGAGCGTTTGTTCATTATTTTACAAGGTTCACAGAGATGATACCATGTGTCTTTTTTTTATCTTTCTTTTTTGGCACAATGAACAAACACATTATTATTATTATTATTATTAATTTATTATTATAAACCACCCACCTCCCCCCTGCACCCCTGTACCCCCCTCTCCCTCTCTCTCTCTTCCCCCCTTCTGTCCTTCTCTCTCTCTCTTTCTCTCTCTCTCTCTTGAACATTACTGGAAAATCACAGAGGCATCCGCTAAAAACCAAAAACAATCTAAACTGGGCTTTCATTCATTGAGGGTTTGTGGCACCGGGAGGGGGTTTTGTAGCAGGGGGAAGAAAAGGGGGGGTGGTTTCAGCGGTGGGGAAGTAGAGGGGGATGGTTGCAGTGGCGTAATGGTCGAAGATACCGCCGGTGGGAGCTAGCGTCAGTGTCATGGCGCGTTGGGGGCGACAGCTTCTTCACCTCCAGTGCAGATCACTGTAATTTTTTTTAAAAAAATAATAATTGAACCGTCCGGTTTGAATGAAACCGGCCGGTTCGTCCGGTTCGCCGGTCAGACCGCCGGTTCCACCGGTCTGATTCCGGTTCGACATATTTTCGGTCCAATTGACTGGACCGGACTAGAACCGTGACCGGTCGACAGTCTAGTCCGGTTTTTAAAACCATGGAATTACCCATAAATAAAATCATAATTTATTGATATGGGCCTTTTCCGCATAAAAGAGGAAATCTTTTGTTGCAATAGTGGTAATCTGAAATAGAGATGAATATTTTGGCATACTTGCATTTTTCCTTTTCTCAAACCTCATGTTTACATTTAGTAGGAACATCTGGTTGTCCAAATTGCATAACTGGAAAGTTTTAAGCACCTAACTGTTAATCAGTGGTTTAATGGAATGATACTCTTTTCATAAAACAGGATGAAGATAAGGAATTAAAGATCAATTGGAGACGAGTGGCCACCACAAGCTTGTTTGGGTTTGGATTTGTTGGACCAGTTGGCCACTTCTGGTTAGTGCTTTGCCCTGACTTTCACAGAAAGACTTGCTTATATACTGTTTAAATATTTTGGGGAATTTTTCCTAAGCTCATGGATATTGTGGTTGCCATGGGCTTCCTTAACTTTCTGCCTTTATACTTGGATTGCATGGTTTGTAAACCTTTCAAGTTCGAGTTTGCCCTTGGAGAAAAGATTTCTTGAAAGATCTATTCTTCCAAGACTTAATCTGAGTGCCTTTTGAAGAACTGTTGATAGAGGAACTTGACTTCAAAGAAGGGATCATAAAAATGGTTAACCAAAAAAAGGGAAAAGAAAGAAGAAAAAGAAGAAATGCAGCTTATTATGTGGGATGTTCAGAGTAAATAACAAAATCCCATCAAACATTTCGTGAAAATTCTTCCAACATCCTGAACTTGGTCCATTTGACCTTATTTTATAGTGTGATCCTTATTCAGAACTTCAAAAAAACTAAAATTTTCCAAAACTCAATGTAAGTTTAGCAGGATCCTCATACCGACGATTTTGCTAGGTTGTCAAAATAAGTTTTTCAAGAGGAAGATAGAATGGAAATCAGTAAATGTTGTCTCAATTCTCATTTTACTTTCCCTTGTGCAGGTATGAAGGATTGGACCGATTGATTAGGCATCGACTTCAACTGCAACCAAAATCCTTCCGGTTTGTGGCTGCTAAAGTAGCAATTGATGGGATCATTTTTGGGCCCTTGGATCTACTTGTGTTTTTCAGCTACATGGGGTTTTCTACTGGGAAGAGTGTTGCTCAAGTTAAGGAAGATGTGAAGAGGGATTTTCTTCCAGCCTTGATTCTGGAAGGGGGAATATGGCCCATCGTTCAGGTTGTGAATTTCCGTTTCATTCCCGTAAGGTACCAACTGCTCTACGTCAACTTCTTCTGTTTGTTGGACAGTTCATTTTTGTCATGGGTTGAGCAGCAGCAAGATGCTCCTTGGAAGCAATGGTTCACATCTTTCCTGGCTTTAAAAGAAAAAGAAGGCCAAGGTGGATGATCCCTCCCTCTCCCAAACTATTTCTTCTTCCGCTTTCCTTCCAAGCCCCATTGCTAATATAGCAAAAGATACATGTCTGAGAAGTTTTATCAAGAACCCGAAAATGCCAGCTTGGATTTTTAAAGCTGGTAATATGGGAAGTTATGAAGCCCCTCACAAGCTTACCACCTGGGTTTCTTCATCCATTTTTCAATAAAGCTCTTGTGACATTCTATGATTCTGCAATTTTTACTTGGTCCCTATATCAAATCATCAGAAGATGAGATGGGTTTTGGAATGTCTGTTCATCTTTCTTTTCCCTTTTGTCCTTTTATTTACCCTGTTATGTTACATTTTACATAACATTGGAAATTGAGCTGCAGGTTTTCAATTTCATTTTGTGATTAATGCTGAACCAAACAACTATTTTGTATTAATTGGGAGCTTAGGTCTTTCCTCAGCAGTTCAAGAGAAGTCACTGTGATTTTTTGGAGTTTTGGCTCACAGTTGAAGTACAGCCCTGAACCAGTATAGCAAGTGGTTTTAATAATGATGACTCTGCATCGAGAGTAAAAGAATGGAATTATAAATTCATTCAATTCTATAGGAGAACTGGATATGGTGGAAATCCTAACAAATGAACAGAGGATAGTGCAACAATATGATGATGAAGCACCGAGTGTTTGTTGAATGAATGGTTTCTGCAAAACTACCTAAATTTACATCCCAAGGTGAACAAATAGTTCCGGAAAAATTAGCCTAAAACTACATCTGAAGAGGAACAGAAGACTTCTGCAGTATCAGCTATATGCCTCGGAAATTAGCAAAGGTCTTATGCATCCTTTCTAGTGCAAGAAAACATGATTAATCCCATAGAATTTAGACTTCATCCAGATAGTGCAAATGGTTATTGTCTACTTGTTCATACTGGTAAATCTACAAATGGCTCCCCAATTCACCTCACAATGGAATATGTATTATCCCAATCGGAGACAATCTTACCTTTTTCAGGCCACTTATAGTAGAAATGTCGTGGCATGGTATGCCTTTGTTCATTCATCTCCTCATAAAATGTCTACTGACCCTCCACAGCTTCAAACTCTTAGCTGTGTACAAAGGGACTCCTTCCTTGCTTTTTATTGGGCTTTGCCTAATGTCTCCATGACCTCTCATTGAAAAGTTTAGAGAGGACCCTTGAACATTTTAGTATGTCTACAATTATTTCCCTTCTATTGTCATCACTGGCTCGTTCTTCTTGAGGAGGTTCCCAACTGTGTTCTCGGAGCTCAAATATACAAGAAGCATTCTAACCTTGAACATTTCTTGCATCCCCTTGTTAGCCTTGGTTTTGGTTGAACCCTTTTAAGTCAGATCACTCGGTAGGAACACCCATTTGCATCCAACCAACTTGGTGCTTAAATGGGACAAGTACATAACAGATGACAATTTGCTTGCACCACTATTCATGTTGTTAGAAAAATCCAGCTAACTTCATACCATCCATCACCAAATCCAGTTTCTCAGATAATCCAGCTCTTCGATAGCCAGCAACCAACAAGTCATAAGTTGATTTTGTTAACTTGTAAGAACCCTTTATATGTCCCAAAAACAAGTCCAGTCTATCATAAGCTTCCTGCCTGAAGTACGCACAAACCACTTTCTCGATGTCATCTGGGCATCTGAATGACATCCCTTGCTTTAACATCCTCCCAACAGAGTATTCCATATCATCCAATCTATCTAACATGGCATGCATCCTGATAATTCCGCAATGCACCTGCTGCAAGACTTCAAAACTTTGATTCGAGTTCATTAAATTTAGAAGCAGCTCCTCCATCTTTTCCACTGTCCCATGTTCAAAATACAACCCCATGAGCTTCTCTGCCATTGGCACATTAATCTCCCACTCACCATCCATCATAAACTTTAAGAGCTGTTCAACTTTACTAATGCTTCTCTGCTCACAAAGGCCCCTGAGTATATTCTCCAATATCTGCCCATTAGGCATGATCCCTGATAACATCATTTCTTCATAAAATCTATCAGCACAATCAAAATTTCTTGATCTAACACAACCCGAAATGAGAGATTCATAAGTTCGAAGATCTGCAGAGAACCCAGCACCCTTTTTGGCCAAGTACGATGCCTGCATGGCCTTATCGTTTCCCAAGTTTGAGTACACAGATATGAAAGTATTATAGGTTTCAGAATTGGGTTTACAGTTCTCTGAGCTCTGCATTATCTCAAATAAGCTAAGGGCTGTCATTACATTACCTGAAGACAGGCAAGTGTATATCAGTGCATTAAAAACAGAAGAAGTCAACTTGATTCCATGAGCCTCCATTGAATTAAAGACTTGCATTGCAAATGGGACATTTTGGACCTTGCTGCATAGAAATATCAACTCCAAATAAGGCACAAGGTCCCTCTCATTGTCTCTCACCATTTTCTCTAATCTCCATTCCAAGACCTAAACAATGAAACAATGGGGGAAAGTATGAGCAGAAGCATATTGTAGTTTTCACAAGATTTGTGAAAATTGGATAATCAGGGTACAAAAAGCTAACTGGCAATTTGTTAATTCAGAATTTTGGACATGTTTGGATTCTGAACAAAAAAACATTAAACCCAGAAATCACCAACTAAGAAAACACAGCCCTGGTTCGGCAAATGAGCAAGTTCCAAACATGGAAGTCCATATTCTTTAATTATTCAAACCCCAAACAAAAAAATACATGAAAAATCAGAATATGAAAGATAGGGCAATGAACTACGCAAATAATTCCAACAATTCCTCACCCTCAATCAACATAAATATATGCTCAAACATAAATGAGAAATGAGAAATAATTTTTTTTACACTCGATTTTTAATACTCAAACACGATTCAAAATTTCCTTTCTTTTCCTCTGTGTGTTTCTCAGCTACCAAATAGAGCATTGGCCATTCTACAGCACTCAAAGAGCATAAGATTCAAATTTCTCTTCGTTTTGTTTATCTCAGTTCTTTCTCAACAACAAAACCGAGGAAAAGGGAAGATAAAAAAGGGGAAGGAGAAAAAACTATAATTACCAGGTGAGCTTTCGCAGGAGATGAAGATTTGAGAGTAGTGAGGAGAATATCCCAGGAGAAATCTGAACTTTTGAAGGTAAAATTGTCCTCTGAATCGAGTACAGTTTTGATCCGAGAAATGGATTCCTGAAGTAATTTGATGAGCAAAGGATTTGAAACCAATGGCTTGTCGCAAAACAAGCGTTGAGATCTACAAGGAATTAGAACAAACTGAGGCCTTAAACCCCTTTTAGCTACTGATAAAACCCTAAGGACAAAGCCCATATTTTTTATTTTCTCAGTTCTTGCCCTCTTGGCGGGTTTGGGTTTTTGCAATGGGTTGATAAAAGAGAGTGTTTGGCTGCAGGGTTACATGTCTAAGCAAACAAGGGTCAAGATTGTAACTTAGAAGGGTTGTAGTAAAGCCTCTGTTTGGGCATTGCCTTTTTTGTCTTTTTCACCCTCTTTTTCTTTTTCCATTTCAAACCTTTTGATGCCATTTATTAGCCACATATAATTTGAAAAAATTGAACTTAAACTGCAACTAGTAAATGTGGTTTCTTCCTTGTAAATATTGTGTCAAATTACAGCAGTGTATGCATGTCAAGACATTAAAATTAGGCTTAAATTTTTCTCTATTAATCTGTCTTACATTCCAAATAGAAAAGAATCATTTCTCTGAATGGAAAGGCGTATTTCAGGCCATCACACTACCAAGGCGTTGGCTTGAATTGTATTGTTCATTGAACAAGATGGGCAATTGTCATTCATCAGCAGCTCCCATCACACCACAAACTTAAATCAGCAATTTGGATGAAGATGGGCAAAACATGGGAGAATCTGCACTGTAAAATGTAACAAATGCTACTGATGTGTCAAGGTATAGAGATGCCTAAATGCAGAAATGATAAAATTAATACAGAACTGAAGCTGATCAAACATATCCTAACAGAATCTGAGAGAAAAACCGGGTTCTGAGATCAGGGGGAACAAAAACATTCCCCATCTTCACTCGAATTATACATTAAACCACCGCAGCAAAAACGTCTGTAAAACTTTTTTTTTTTTTTTCTTGATACTTTATTTTCCTTTTCTTCATTTTTCCTCCTGGAGGAGCATTACAACAAAGAACCTTCGAGGAATACCTATGTTCAGCTGGGCACTCAGGGAGAGGGAGAGAGACCTATCTGCATGATGACTATGTTGTTCCGAATTTAGACAAGGCTGATTGGAATGAAGTTGAGAAGGCCTGTGACATACTTTGATCATCGGCCTTGATTTTTATTTGTCCTTTAGCTGATGAAGTGTTGATTATACACTCTACAAGAAAGGTTGACGGTTCTTCTGCTTTTTGCGCGAAGAAAAAGAACTTGAAGTTTGGGGCTTGACCACCTGAGGCAATGCAGTGGATGGAGTGGCCCTGCATGTGCCGGAGGAAGGCTTGAGGTCTTGTCAATGCAGCAACTCCTTGAGGACTCATGCTGTAATCCTGCTCCAGATAATTAACTCAAACAATCAGAATTACGGAGAGAAAAAAATGAGAAATTGAAATGTATATCCATGCAGGTATAAGAAGATAAACTTAAATTCTGAAACTTAGCAGGAACTATAAACCAAACCAAATCTTTCCTCCCTTTCTCATACATCTCCTGTAAGAGAGCAAGAGGGCCATATAAAAATGAGCATCAATAACAAGACCTCTTTAGTCCTGTTACAGGCAGATTCTGCACAGCTAAAAAAGCCAAGGAGCTTGCTCCAGATAACAAGGAACAGTCCAGTCAATAACAGTTCAATCAAGATTTTTACCTATGTTTCGAGCTTAAAAATCACCATCTCAATTTTATTTGCTAATCATTTGGTGCACTACTTGCCTTCTTTAGCCCTCCAACAAGACCTCATCAGGTCAGTTTTATTATTTAAACCAAAGACTCATCAAGCAATGCAACTGTATCAGGCAGATGTCATGTTGCGAAGTTTAACAAGCCCACCTACCATGCTCCACATAACGTGGAGAAATCCAATCAATAAAAACTCAAATCAATATTTATTGCTATTCATTTGAAGCACTCTTTCCCATTCCAAACAAGACACCATCGCGTCAGTAGTAGTATTTCAAAATAAATTCAGTCACGTTCTATATCCCTATACAAATATACTCTAACTAGTTAGCCAGAAACATAATCCTAGTTCCAGCTTGCTCTCTCATCAGAGATTTCCAGACAGAATTGATCGTTTGGGCTTCAATGTCAAAAGTCCATGAAAAGAAAACATGTGGTCCTACTAGGAGTAAGCCAGTTATGTGAAAATGGAAAGCTAAAAGTTAGAAAACTATTACGCTTTAAAATTTTTAAGTTTGTTATCTACTTAGCCTATGCCCAAGGAAGAGGTTATATCTGGAAATATATGTGCAATTCAGCTTATTTTCTACGTCCATACGGCCTCAACTCAAGTTCCCTTGATTCCACAGTATAGTTTTCTAGGATGGAAATATCATCATGACCAATGGAAATGAACTTTGTAATCATCAAACACAGCAGAAAGTAGCATCAGCCAGAAAATAAACATACTACAAATCATTATGAGTTATGACATAACAAAGCCTGTGACCATATATAAGACTGAGAAGGAATTAAAAAAATCCTAGTTTATTTTATTTTATTTTTTGTATATGTAAAAATCATACCAGCTTAATGAATAGAAACAAAGGAAATATAACAAAGTTACTGGAATGAATAGAGAAGTTAACCTGTGATAAAGAAATTGGTAGTTGGCGCCATTTTTGCTGAAAGGTGCCTGGATCTAGAACAGCTTTTTCATTAAGCTTCAAAGGAGGAGGAGGAGGAGGAGGAGATGCAGGTGCAAGTGGTACACCTAGACCGAGCAGATCATCAACGGCCAAGCTTGATGATGGAGAGTGGGATGGTACCATTGTGTTTGAAATTGCCAGTTCAGATTGCAATTGTGAAGCACCTGTGGGCATAGAAGTACCATCATACATAGGAGCATTGTAAGCAGAACCATTGTTAGTGGCACCTCTACTTTCTTCCTTCTCTGAAGTACTTAGAAGCAGATCCTTGTCATTTGCCTCAACTCTCTGAGCTGGAACGACATTATCTGCAGAATCTGCCCCAATAGATAGACTTCCAAGTTCGTCTGAGAACTCAAATGGGCCCCGGTGTTCCTTATCTGTAAACATGTAAGATGGCTGGAAGAAGTTTTAACTGTCAGTAATTTTGATCTGTACCAATGGACAAGTTATTAATCTATCATAGAAATGAGAACAGGATCAGCATTAAATATGGAACAGTGGAAAACAAGCATTGAGAAGAGGAAAATGAAATTTTCTGACGTCTGTCAACTCTATTAAAGAATACTCAGGGACTTGATCAACAGTAGCACAAACAGAGAAATCTGATGCAACTCTCTCTCTCCCTACATCCCTCCCCCCCTCCAAAAGGCAACACCATTCTTTTACCATTTATCCCAATGTAAAATGAACCCCATTTCCATCTAGCTTTAAGATGAATGGTAAAAACTCTATAACACCTCAATTATGAAAAACATTTGTTTGCTCTAACATTGTTCATAAGGTACCCCAGGATAACAAAGACAATTTAAATTAAAATAAGGAAAGGGAGGAGGAAAATTTCTGAGGCCTGTCAATTCCAGTACAGATACCCAGGAACCTGATTGCAGTACTACAAATGGGGAAATATGACACAACTCTGTCCCTCCCTCCCAGAGGAAACATTGTTCTTTAACCATTTATCATAAAGTAAAACGAATCCTATTTCCATTTTGCTTTAAGATGAATGCTTAAAAACTATACCATCTCAATTATGTCAATTATAGCATGATTCTTACAATAAACCAGGATGATAAACAGTATTTAACCTAAACTAAAGGAAAGGGAGAAGATCATCCTGAAGTTTGCTGAACAAAATGTGCAAGGATAATCCTTTTTATATAAATAGGTAAAAGCAATTGTATTAAGAATGCCTAAAGAAGGGCACCCAAAAGTACACACGAAGCATACAAGGCACCTAAGGCCAAAAAAGAAGAGGGGTACACACAAAACTACATCCTCACCTCACTTGCAACCCAGCCAATCAATGAAATCAAATGAAGACAACAAGCTAAAACCTACATGCACCCTGACCCAATCCAAGAACATGTACAAAATGGACCGTGAAATAGCTTGGTCTGCCAATTTGGAATTATCAAAGACTCTCTGATTTCTCTCCTTTTATAAGGTTCAAAATAAGCACAAAGGAGCTACTCTCCATGCCTTCTTTACTTTTCTTCCCAACAAAAGCAAAGGGCCAACTAAGAATGCATCCCTGACTGAAGATGACACCACCCACTGAACACCAAAAAGAGCAAAAATAAGCTACCAAAGCAAGGCTGCCATGGAGCAGTGAAGGAGCACATGATTTGTTGATTCCTCCTCTCCTTTGCACAAGTAACACCTGCTCAGTAAACACACAACCTTCCTTTTAGCTGATCCAGAGTTAGAATCCTTCCCCATACAGCTTCCCAAGTAAAAAAGGTAACCCTCTTCAGGACCCAAGGGTTCCACATAATATCTGAAGGGAACCTACTCAAATTGCAAATTACTAGGGAGGAGTAAAAGGATTTAATTGTAAAGAAGCCTTCCTTTGACACCTGCCAAGTCATGACATCCTCAATCCCTCTTCTAATCACTTGCCCTAAATGTGCAAGGATAATATGGAGGAAAAATCTCAAAGTATGGTATCCCAATTGATTGTGAGAGTGAAGGAAAAAGTAGATTGGAATAGCCTATTAAGCTGTTCAACAACATTTTGAAAACCAGGAACCAAGATATACTTGGGAGAAATACTGCATACCTATTAGGGGAAGTATTTTTTCCAAGATATGGGGTAAATTTGATAATAGGTGGGGAATTGTTCCAAAGATTGCTGAATGAAATTTGAAAAGATGATGAAGGTAGAAGCAGTATGTATGGTATTCCAATTCATTGGGCAAGGTAAAGGAGAAAGTGGATTGGAATACTTAACTATGCTGCCAAATAATAACATATTGAGAACTTCAGAATTAAAGATACCTGTAAAAGTATTGCTAATTAAAAAGAATTAAGAAAAAGGGGTTGAATCAGTTCAAAAAGTTGTTTTTAGAATAGGGTATTTTTGTTACAACTTTTATACGGAAACTCCATCACCAGCTGTGCTGACAAGTGACTGGTGATAACAGAGCTAATCACAATGCTGGCAGGAGGGAGCTGCAGTCACAGCACAGCAGAGAGGTGCTGATGCTAGCAGTGTGAGAGATCATTTTCCTCACTGTTTAGAGGAATTAAAGAAACTCAATTCTCCACCAGTTTACCTTGTAGCTTATCTTATATATATTTTGCTCCTCAATACTCCTCCCAACTACTTTGCATTTTTCTATTCATTTTTCCCTGACTCTTCCCAGGAACAAAATGGAGCTGAACACTACTAAGAACATTCAAAAGGAAGTCTTAACTAGCATGCAGAAAATTGATGAGGCAAATTTAAAAACATAAATATTTTAACTAACTGAAGATTATCAACTAGCATACAGAGAAGCGATGATGAGGCCAGTGTATGTTTGTGTGTGCATGCACTTACAGAGAATCACAGAACAAGAACTGTGTTGCCACATAATTGGATTGCAGTTCCAGCCCCATGCCCACAAAAGAATTGTTTCAACTTATGAGCCACATTAGAACTCATATGCATGATTTCTGATCTCTTAGTACACTAGAACTTTTTTGGGAGGGAGGGAGGGTTGAGGCCAAATGTGTAAAGGAAGTTCTAAAAGGCAACTCGTGAGCTAAAATTAGAAAACCCAAAATAAAAAATAAAATAAAATAAAAGGTTGGATTTTGCACAGCATTTGCAATGAAGGTTCATATCTATCTAGAAATCCCAATTGTTTCAATGGAAGTAATTTTAGGTAAACTATGTTAATATCGACGATCAGAAATCACTTGCCTACAAAAAGAAAAGATCGGAAACCGCTTGATATACCTTTTGATATACAACAGATAGACTGTTAAATTCGTCAAATATGCGATCTTTGACTTCACTGCTTTGAGTATCTGCAAAGACTGAAACAGCTTGCTTTGGAGGGTTCACAACACGCTCTGCCACAGATACATTGTATTGCAAAAGCCTGTAGTAGAATAAGGCTCTATCATGAACATCCTGCAATAAACTCAAAGTTCAATAGACCATTCTAGCACAACCCACTCCCAACTATTAAACAAATGGGAACTAGATATTTCTCAAATTTTAGAAAAAAGTCTTAAAAATAAACTGCACCTGGTGAAAATCAGCAAGACCAGCAGCCAATGCAGCTCCCAATGCTTTCTGAGTCTCAGGAGGCCTTTTCAGGAAACACTTGAGTACTGCTGTAAGAAGATGCAATCGAACCTGTCCAACAAGATAATCCATTACCTCAAAGTGACTGCCATAATCAACAATAGAATTTGGGACCTGACTTTGAAATTTCTAACAATGCTTAAAAGAAAATACAGTGGTAGTTCAAATTTTGAAGTATGCCCGTCAACAATGTATAACAGAAAGTTAAATTCTCCTTTAATAAAACAGAGATACTAGTAGATAAATAAGTTGCTGTAGATGCAAGAGTGTACAGGGGGAAATTAGGACTTCATCAAAAACTAGGTGGATCTCAAGTTTCAGTCACCCCCCTGAAATCAATAAATTTGAATTCATGCATACAATGCATACTTAAAGAAAATGCAAATGAACTCCCTGACATGCATAACCACCAAAAACCTGCTTCATATTAGTATCCAGGATATGGCTCATACATATGCATGCAGTGCATGCTACCTTAGTAATGAAAAAGAAGTCGTTTTGCTGAATGAGGACCAAAAACATGTTCAAATTGCTATCCAGGAGATGGCTCTATATAGAAATGGAACAGCTGAATAGGCACTTTTCCATCTACACAATCCTATTCAGGGGGGACCATATTAGGTCTTCTCCAATTGAAACAGACATGTACCACCTTCCAGTATAAGAAAAAGAAGTCATTAATGCAGAATAAGGACCAAAAAGGTGCCTGGAGATGCTGCGCAGCATATGCGTCTAGATAGTGTGGGATGGCTGTAGAGATGTTTGGTAAACAAATCTAATATTTGGTGGACATTTGGATTTGCCTCCAATTGAGCTCACATTTAAGAGCCTGATTACGAAGGAGCAAGATTAGGTACTATCTTTCAAACAGGATTATTATTATCATTTAAAAAAAAGGGGGGGCAGTGCAAGATGGAATTTCTGTGCACGGTTTTTAACAAGAGAAAGAAGTAAGAAAGCCTCTTTCCAATTGATTCCCCGCTCCTTTTCATTTATTTTCTTTATTTTACTTCACTATCCATTAGAAGGTTAATTCAATGTTCAGCCCAAACAGCCAAGTTTACTAACAATGAACACACTTAGCTAATTAGCCAAAGAAGTGAGCAGGTGCTAAATAAAAAAGGTAAAAGATGACAAAACTCTAGCAACAGGGAGCTCAATTACCTCGGCAGAATGCTCATCATCCCAATTGTCAACTACACTTTCTAAAACGTAAGGAGCGTCATGCATGTCCTGAGAATATTCCCCCAACATCCATATAAGAGCTGCCTTGGCCTTGGGCTCCTGAACATTTTTGCTGCTGATATTCCCAACAACGGCAATGCAATCATGACTCCATTGTGGATATTTCCTTAGCAGATCTTTTACAAGCACCTACATGAGAGAAATCCAGACTTGTATCAATCTGATTAATAACAGTTAAATCATATGCTCATGTTACTTCTATGCATGAAGAGCATAAATTTTTTTGGAGTTTGGTTCAATGTTCAAATTCAATCACAATGAAAATCCAAGCATCTAGGCACAGCTGTAAAAATTCACCAGAGTTTCAGCAGTCACATAGTCCTTCTCCATCTCAAGAAATTGAAGAAGCCTATCAACGATAGCATTCACATCATACTGCTGCAGTGCTATTTTCCCAACAGCCCGGATTGACTCTCTTGCAATGGGAATATCAACATTTGCAGCATATTCACATAATTCCGTCACTGTAATGGACTCAATAAGATCACACATCAGTCATACTTGAAAGTTTATGGAGATAAAAGTGGGTCACCAAAAGGACAGAACGCACAGTTACTCATGCAAATATTTCATGTGAGGCTTTAGTGAAAATGAGATGTTATTTGCTTACCAATTTCATAAGTATTGCTCTCATTTGCCACTGCAGTCAACATTTCGAGTTTCAACTTCTTAACATAAGATGGCTCATTGTACTGGCAATAGAAGTGTTTGTAGTCGGAGGAAAATAGAATGGGTGCCCGCATCACCAGGAGATGAAGGTGGCTTAAAACTGCATAAGATTGTTCTTGACTTCCTGAGCTCACTAAGGTAAGCAAAGGGGCTTTAATCCGTTCATACACCTGAATATAAAAAAAAAAAAATCATTTAAAGAGTGTCGACTTTATCCATATTACATAAGTCATATAGGACAAATCCAGTCACTCCCATCAATAGAGATGAGCAACAAACAGGAAGGTTAGAAATAAAGTTGTGCACTTCATAACATGTTCTACAAGTCTATGCAAGCAAGGTAAAACGTTAAACTTCACAAGAAGCAAATAGACATGCCCTCAGTCAGACAGAGTAATATCTCTCCCCGTCAATGTTAAATAAATAAACATAGCAATTAACCTAAGCAGCTGCTTAACCTTGATACCAACAGAAAGATACCAAGTAAGCAGGGTTTGCACATTGGACTAATAGCTGCTATGCACATGAAGTAATTATAACCCTCAAACAATCTACAGTGCTATAGTAGAAGATGAAGTTATCTAGGGCTAAACAATAGTAATGAAGAGCTGTTAGGATAAATGATGAGTTTGAGAATGTCAGGTTATGCTTATTTTATGGAGGTTTTCAAATGCATTGAGTCCTGATAGGCTAATCCACACCTATACTTCTTTATCTTCAATTCTCACATATCATATATTCATGTAACAGAAATAGAGTAGCAATTGTAGTCCACACGCAACTATGTATGGTCATAACATTCACTTTTCACTCTCACACCCTTATCATAACATCCACATCTTTGCTATTGGCAGAAGTAACTGAAATTCACAGAATCAGTAATATAGAATTTATCTCTACAATGATAAAGGATGTGGGCATGATCTGATTTTCTGAAAGCATCTTCTGAGTCCCTATCCTCCATGATCTTGTACCATCTGTTCTACAGAAATTAACTCCTATATCTGTCAACCCAGTTTCTCAAGTACTTGATCATTGCCAGTGATTCCCTTCGAAGGGACAAAATCCTCTGATTTCTGTTCTTAGGGGGTGCTCTGCTATTTGACTGGAGTTGAAAAGTGGGGCAGTAGTTCTTCCTTCCAATATAGAAACTTAAACCCACTAGAAAATGTTTTGCAGTTTAGTTATTCAGTTGATTCCTAACACCTTAGTCCCTAAAACATCAAACACAAACAGGACCAACCCCAAACAAAATATTTCACAGAAGGCAGATTTCCTTTTTGCAGCCAGTTTTTGTTTCTCTTTTCCTCCTAATCTTTTTCCGAGCTCAGCAGCTTTCGTAATTTTGGATGCATGTACTCACGTTTCCTTTTGCATTAAAATTTTCAGTAATTCATTAAGAAATATAAAAAATACAAGCTATAGATTTCGGCAGAGTATTAATACTCTTTAATTAATCTAGGAGAGTTTCAAATAACCTGCTACTGAAACCATGATCTCTAATACAGAATTAAGGACAATTTTCTCTCTTCAGTTTCTTATTTAAGTCAAAGGAACCACTTTATCCCAAGAATGGTATCCAGAACTGTAATCCAAAGAAATTTTAAAAAATCACAACCATGAAAAAGGAAAAAAAATTCCAGTAAAGGATCGCGAAGACAACTTGAATCATCCAGAGAGTCATTAATTACAAAACTAAATGCAGTCATACCCTATATATGAATAACGTCATTTAAGACCGAATAGCATGCACACAAAATGACCAAATTTCCAAGCACCTCGGAGTCGCTCCTCTAAGATTGTACAAACTGCTACAACTCTCCATTTGAAATATTGTTATAGCTATCAATAGTATATAAATTATCAAACAAGGTAAGAAAATGTTTTGCTAGGGTACCTGCTGATGAACATCAGCCATGGACAAGGTCAATTGTAGAAACACCTTGATCGTTGCTAGGACAACAGCACCATTTGCATGCTGAAGTCTATCCTCCAGGAGATTCATAATGTCAAATATTTCACTGTTATCTGAAGGTACATAATTAGCGACCAACTCAAGTACGAGACACTGTGCCCATTCACTGAATTCCTTGATCCTACACAAAGACATGCAACAAAGCAAAGCATCCATTCTTAATAAAGATGTAGTGTCCAAGGCATGGATATTGATTTATTCCAATGCCTAAGAGAAAGAACATACCGATTCAAAAAGTAATATATCACTGGCTTGCTAAGCAAAGCTTCTCTCTCCCTGGATGCTTCCTCAGAGGTACTTGCTTCTGAGCTCCAGATCTCTTGTAGAGATGATAAACAATTTGCAACTACCTGATAAAAAAAATGAAAACCACTAACTAATACAACAAACAGAAATTCCATCCCAAATCATCTGTAAAACCTGAAGAGAAGAAAAATAGCAAAAGATGATGTTCATCATTGTGAGGGATAGGTGAGCGAGAGATAGATGGATGGATGCTCCAGCACACAATATTTGATGTTACTTGACATGAAGGGAGGTAATAAAAAGAAAATTCTTCGGACATAAACAGAAACCATGATAGAGTCAATAGAAGTCACAAGGCAATAGAAGTCATAAGGCAAAATAAAGATAAAGATCATCTCCAATAATCTATCTATTATGCAATTATACTTAATTACTGATTTTCTTGCAAAATCCACAACAATTTCATAAAATATGACACTGGCACACCCAAAGGCCCAAGGAAGCACCTGAGCAACTACTTTAACATATTCTATGAAAAACAGCTAAGAATAAATCTAACAAAGTTTATCCCATGTGATTTCCTTTTCCTTCTTTGGATGAAAAACGAAGTTTCTCCCATGTGATTACTGCTTCATTTTTTAGATGAACTTATCTGCGATTCTGCATTGCAAACTTCAAAACCAAACCACAGTGTACATGGTATTGGAAATTAATTTCCAGATAAATAAAATTATTTACAGATTACACCCAACATTAGCATATGGTTAATAGCTGCATTCTGTTTATTTCACAACGCTCATTATCTCCAATACAATTAAAAACAGGCATGTGATGTCAACGTTCATCCGCACAGACCAACGTGACAAATTTGAAGTTTCATTCTTTTTTTTTCCTTTCCTTTTATTTTATTTTTTATTTTTTAAACAACAGAACCATATGCAATAGCTAAGGAGAATGGACTACTAAACCAAGCATTAAACAAGCGTACAAATGAAGAAAACTTGCTCCAAGAAAAGAAACCTCACTTGAGTATCTGGATCATTAAGCATTAAATGCTTAAGCATTGCTGGAAAATCTGCATCAACACATGTTGAAGCTGATATGTGATATAATTTCAGAACTGCACTAGCTGCCACCGTCCTTACATAACTATTACTATCTTTCAGCCCTGATCCCAAGGGACCCACCAAGTACTCCACCAAATTCGCCACTCGCAGCGAACAAAGACTCCTCAGAGCAAGCCCACGAATCATTGGATCCTCATCCTTACAATCCTTCTGAAGGAAATTGATCGTTAGAAGTGCAAGATCAGGATTTCCCTTAGCATAGTTCCCAACATAGAGATAACACATCTTCTTCAGAACAATGTCAGATGTCACTGAACACATCACCATCTCACCAAAAAGCGACGACACATCAATGCCAATTGTCATGTATGAGATCACCTTCTTGAACAGCTCCCGCTTTGCATCATCAGCACCTGGTGCCCGGCTGCCAGCATGCTGCCGGAGCTGCAACTTTAGATCTGAGACTTCACCTTTTCTGGTAGGATTAAGGTTCAAAGAGAGTGAGATAGAACTGAATTTGAATCATTCACAAATCACATCGTATTCTTTTTCATTCCCAGGAAAATGTAACTTTCACTCTGAATCAGTTTGGAAGTTGTTAAAATTGAGAGGAAATTACTAAAATAAAAATTAGAAAATAATAAGCACGCGACTCAACTAAGGAAACCAATCATCTTAAGCTCAATTGAGAGCATAATTTTATTTCTGAGCCTCAAAGTTCCAAGTCTGTTCCTTCTAATTTCCTAATAATGAAACAGAGCATCGTAAGATTCAAACAACCAAATTTATTTAGTTTCCTACAGTTGTTTCAATAACCAAAAGCAGACATTGACTGAGGGTTTCTGAAAGAGTTAAATTGAATAAGATTTTGATGACAACATACGAAATCAAAATATAAACTAAAATTCTCGCAGATACACTTTTCAATGCTTCGGATGATCGGATCCAACCATCAATCCTGTTCGAGGCTTAATTTTTTGCACTTTATTGAACCACCAAAACAACAAGATCCAATTTTGAAGAAATTTCTGAGCAACCAAACGGAGGAAGATCTGAATTAGGGTTAGAGCGAAATGGAGGACTTACCCAGAAGGTTGAGAAGGTGATGGAGATCGTTGAGATTGTGCCGGAGGAGCCATAGCAGATTCAGCAGAAGCTGGGGTTTTTGCTCGTCGTCTTCCGGCCACAGCCCTGTGAATATGAGAAAAACTCTTTCACGAACATTAATATATATTAATTATGTCGAAATTAAGGAAATAAGTTACCAATGGGCGATAACTTTATTTTAAGCTTATGAAATATAATTTAATATTTTTTTTAAATATTGTTATTTTGTTTTAGACCAAAAATTTAGAAAATTAACAAATAAGGCTTAATTTAAAACTTCCGTGATAACATGAGATTTAAAGTGATTTTAGAAAATGTTTATACCATTTTTAAAATTTAAATAATAAAAAAATTTAAGTATTAAAATTATTAAAAGTATTTCCTAAAATTATCAAACACATGATATTGTTTCTATTTAATTTTTAAATTTTAAACCATAGTATTTTATATTTCTTATTATATTTAAATTGAATTATGGGAAGTAGTTTTTTGATTTTATAAATAAAAAACAAAATATTCTCATATAATAATTTTTTTAGTTATTTATAATTGTTTTTATTTTATTTTTAAGGATTATTTTTAAAAATAATTATATAAATATGAAAAATGATTAAAAATAAAGTTTTATATATAAAATCCATTTTTAAAAATATGTTAAAAACATTTCAGGTTTTCAAATAGACATTTGTTTTATAAAACATGAAAAATAGTTTTTAAAAATGGTTATAAAAAGCTATTTTTCATAATCCTTTTTTCAATTTGTTTTTAAGCTTGACTAAATTTTTATTGGAAAAAATGAAGACTAATATAGTATTCATTCTTGATCTCTTACCATTGAGAATGCAATGAAAAGAAAAAAGAAAAAAAAAAGGGATTATTAAATAAATGTACAAATAATGAGAAAAATAATAAAATAACAAAAACAATGGTATCTAAATGCACGTGTAACATAATTTGTTGCATTTGTTGATACTTGTGAAATATAATTTAATATTTTTAAATATTGTTATTTTGTTTAAATTATGAATAATAACATTTTACATTTTAGGTCTTGTTTGGATTGAATTATGTGAAGCTATGATTTTGTTTTTAAGGTAAAAACTATGATACTAATTTAACACTGTGTGACTCTTCGTCGATCTTAAGAAAAAAAAAACTTCAAAATAAGGGTGAAAGCACAAGACTAATAACAAAATAACGAGTATATAATAACGAAATCTAAATACATTCATGAAATAACTTAATTGGTTGCACTTTTAAGTATTATAACCAAATCAATTTTTATATCAGTACGAAATTCGTGAAAGCCTTGTAAGTAAAACAATAAGAAAAATTATGAAAAACAAAATTTTATCAAAATTAAATTTGTGAGTTATGATCTTCATGGTAATATCATTTTACAAAATAATACATGTTTATGATTTTTTTCACCTTGATTATAATTTGGAAGATAATGATGAAACTATTTATTTGATTTTAAAGGTCAAACGAAGGCCTCATGTGCCTTATTTTTTAATAAACTTATTGAAAGATGAAGATAGTATGTGTAGTACTTTTGTTGTTTCTTGAACTTTGAAAATTTTTATTATTTGTCAAGCCTCTTTTTTCGTATAGAGTTGTTTTTACCGATTCAAATAAGTCTTTCCATCCAAGGAAATTACCTCTAAAATTAGAGAATTAAATTTTAGAATTTTTTAATATTTAGTTGTTTGATTTTAATAACTTGTCTTATTTATTAATGAAATTTACCGACAAGATAATATTTATTTATTTATTTTTATTATCTTTTGACTTTGATTAAAATATTTGTTTCGTTTTCAAGAGAATAAATTTATTTTTTGTTTTAATTCTCTTTTGACAACAATTGTGGATATTTTATTTGAAATGCTAAATTTTATAATCTTTCGGATTTCGTCAAGTGTAACATTTTTATCATGTCATATGTCAAATGTGTGTCAGACATATCACTTATCGATTCCAAATTTTATCGAATTGAAAAAACACATTTTTTTGAAGACCAATTTAATGATAATTTTTTTCACTAAAAATTTCAATTTCTATAATATTAATTTTATTGAAAAAATTATAATTATGAAAAATATATATAAATTTTATAATTACTTCTTCTATAAATTTTGATTTAACTTATACAATACGTTATTTCATGATTATTTTCAACGATGGTGAGTTGGCCTTAAAGCCAAAAACAAAATACCATCAAACAAAGGTTTTTCAATGTGACATTTTCATTACTTTTTATTTCACATTATTTAATTCATGCTATTTTCTAGCCTATGAGAAATTATTTTTTCCCCTTTTTGAGTTTTGTATATTTGTTTATAATTATACAAATAACAAACCCTAAATTATAATTTTTTGTAACAAAAATTAGAAGGATAAAATAACAATTAATAGTATACCATAAGTGGATGGGTCTCTTTATAACATTTTCAGTTTGAAAACTTGTATAGTTTTGTTAGATATTCGTGGGTATTTTATGAGGATAGGTTGTTAGTTTTGAAAACAATTTTTAAAAACAATTTTATGATATTTTATAAAACAAAATTCTATTTGAAAACTTGAAATATTTTTAAATATGTTTTAAAAATAAATTTTATATCTAGTGTTTTGTTTTTAATTATTCAATATGTTTATATGATTATTTTTTAAAATAGTACTTAAAAAACAAGTGAAAACGATATAAAACAACTAAAAAATGTTATTTGAAAATACTCTATGAAAATAATTTTTTATTACCAAACGTGTTCTCTTGATTTTTTATTACGAACAACAAATTATTATAGAAAATAGTTGTCAAACGGACTTTATGTATGTTGCCTTTAAATTTAAATTTTCTTTTATATTTTTTTAGATTTTCCTATTGTCTTTAGCATATTATCTTCTATACTTTTTTATAGTAATTTTCATGTGACATTTTTTTTTTCTTTTTTCTCTTTTCAGTAAACACATCTTTATATTATTTAATTTTTTATATTTTAAATGATTTTTAAAATTTATTATAAAAAATGTTTTACTATTAGGGATGACAATAGTACAGACTCATCCATCACTTCATCTTAATTTCATCCCATTTATTTAAATTAATTTTCATCCCCATAAAACAAAAAAAAGGTGGGACAAGGCTAGTACAGGAATTCCCATATTTGCCCCACTTCATTTATTTATGTTTTCAATTTTGCACTTTTAAAATATTAAATTATATTCAAAATAAACACAATTTATAACTAAATAAATATCATATATAAAATTTATTTTTATGAAAAATATTGATTTTATATAATATTAAAAAAAGTTGAAAATGAAAAAAAATAAAATTTATTTAATATTATATATAATGGAGAGACAAAATAAGGTTATATCAAAACCATCCTAAACTTGTCATGGGTTTTAAAAAAAAATTTCAAATTTGTCTCAAATCTATTTATATTTATTTCAATCTCATCATATTAGAAATGGAGTGGGTTAAGTACAAAAGAACTTGTCTAATTGTCATCCCCATTTAATATATAACAAATATTAATAACATTTTGAAATTAATTTCTTGTTTTACCATACTTATAATATAGTTATGTTTTAATAAAATTTCTTATCATCCTTATAATCTTTGGATAAAACTTACAACTAAGTATTGCGCAATTATCTTCTCATCATCTTTTTTTTTTCCCTAAATAGAATTTTTGGAAGGGTTAGGTTTTGGGTTATGGTTATGAATTTTATTAAGTTATAAATCATGATTTTAATTTTATTACGTTTACTAGTTTGAATGATTTTATAAAATATTAATAGTTTGAGACATAGAAGAGTTTGAGACTTGAGAGTGTAAATAGAGGTTTATTTTTATCTAAATTTATTAGTATTTTTCTATGACGTCTTTAAAATTTATTTAACTTTAATGACTTTTTATAATTTTAAAATACTTTTAAATAGTTAAAGAAATTCCATTTAATATAGTGTCAAAAGTTTTTTCTCATAATTATCATTATGTTGACAGGACATTCTCATTGTGTCTTATTTTATACGAGATCTAAGACAAATTTAAAGGATATAATGACCATTTAACAATTTAGGTATAGAATTTCAAATAGTAAGTGACTCAAACAAACATTTTATAATAGAAAAGTTATTTTCTACCAAATTTCTATTGAAAGCAAATGATAGTTTCCTAAGTACCAAATTTCTTTAAGATAAATTGTGATATTTCTTGCAACGAAGACAAAAGTCACAAAAAATCCCCAAGGGGACCCCTTAAATTCAATACAGAGGGGAAGGGAAGAGGGCTTTGGAAGAGAGAAATGGTAGTGACACATCTACCCAAGCTCCACACCCACTTCTTCATTTCCACGCCTCCGCCCTCCCTCTACACCCACCACCTCTCCCTCCTCCGCATTCCCAAGTCCACCCTCACTACCGCCGCCGCCGCCACCAGTTCTACTACTCATCCACCACCCATCTCCACCCCTGACACCCACATCCAAATTCCCCTTCAAAACCTTTTTGTGCCCCCAGAAACTGACATCTCCGCCACCAGCACCCCTCTCACTGCTAGAATCTTGAAGGGCTCCAACATAGTGTTGAGTAAGTATGCTAATGATGCTCAGGTTGTGCAGGCTGAGTTTGTGAAGAGCAGTGTCAGGACTGAGGACTGTCCCTCCGATGGGTTGCCTGAGTTTGCCCTCGTGGGACGGTCTAATGTGGGAAAATCCTCTTTGCTCAATTCGCTCGTTCGCCGTAAACGGCTCGCTCTTACCTCCAAAAAACCCGGTGAGTGTAACGCCGTCGTTTAATTGTTGCTTGTTTAAAACTGTTGTGAGTTTGATTATTTCTCAATTTCATCTTTGGAATGGATTTTGTGGTCGAAACCAACGTATATTTTTACCATTGGGATTTGGTTCGTGTGAAATACCTCAAAATTGAAGGACAAGACTGGTTTCAAGACGGTGGCGTTTTGTTGGCTTAGAGTGCGCTTGGCAGCACTCCAGTATAACAAGTGTTTTTGAAGAAAAATGCGTTTTTAGAGAGCACTTGAAAAGTGAAAAATCATTACTAGTGTTTTAGGAACAAGCGGTTGATAGGTAAGCACTTGATAGGTGATTAAAACACTTCGAACGCTTTCATTAAACACAATGCGATTAGAAACTATACAAATGTGCTTTTAGAGTCTGTTTGGCAGTGATCCTAGGGAGGGCTCCTAGCTTAAAAAGTGTTTTAGAAGCAAATGAGGTGATTGACAAAATTTAGGAGATCCTTTTAAAAATTTGAAAAATCACTTGTAGTATTGGAAAATTACTTCTAGTGTTTTTTAAACTAATACTTGATAGATGATTCACTTATAAACACTTTCAGAGAAAACATTTCAACTAAAAACACTTTGAGTAGAAACACTCCCAAACACACTCTTAATTGATACTCTTGAAGTTTTTTTAGTGCTTTGTTGATTTGTTTTCCTTTTGTTTTGTTTTGGAAGTGATTCGAGTTAAAGTGTTTTCTACTTGTATTGTGTAACACTTTTAAAGAGAATCCCATTGTGGTTGGATATAAACTAAAAAAAAGTGTTTTTTACCATGTTTTTGGTAATATACTATATAACAAAAATTGAGTGATTTTTGGAGGAATCACCTACTTATCCAAGAATCACTTTAATGGATTCTTTGTATTTTTAAAAGTGATAATAAAAAAATCTGTGAAGCACCTAATTTTTATAAGAAAACCCTCTGAAGCATTAAGAAGTGTTTTTAGCCCTTTTTAGACTCATCCTAAAACATGCTTGTAGTTTACATTTTACTAATTTATGGGTCAAAGCCAACAAATTTGCCAATACTTATTTCAACAATTTAGCTTGGGATCTTATATACATATCAAGATGTTCTATCAGAGTGGAAATGCGAACTGCAGGTCTTTCGTGAATACAGTGGAAGAGACTACCAAGAACATATATAATAATAGCCTCCAAAGTGTACTGATCAAAGTTTTCGAGATTTGATAGATCGTTGGAAGAAAGGCAATGACTCTTAAGATAATCCAGACTTTAACGACTCTAAGCATCTTCTGTTATTGTATGGGGAGTTTATCACTTGATCCCTTTAAATGATGACCTCTTTGTCCTTGCCTTGTTTTCTTAATTTTCTATTGGGGGATGTGATCTATGTTCTATTACATTCATTCCATCATTTGATCTGGAAGGATAAGTGGTATGCCTTTGAGGGATTCGTTCCCGAATCTTTATTCTATAGCCTCTTCAACATATGCTTAGGTGGTTGATGTATGGTGGTAGTTGGGGCCTTAGGTTCTTTAGATATCTAAATGTCTGAGAGTTGGAGGAAACTAATGTCTTTTTTGGGAGGCTGCATGATTATTCCATCTCTTTGGGTAATGATGATAGTATGGTGTGGTTGGAGACAAAGAATCATTACTTTTCAGTTAAGTCTTTTTACTCCTCGACAAGTAGGAGAGCGGAGCCTTTCCCTTATGGTGTAGTTTGGAACTCCTGCTACAAGAGCTAGTTTTTTTTTTGCTTGGAAAGCTTCGTGGGCAAAGATTTTGACTCAAGATCGGCTCAAAAAGAGGGGTTGGAGGATGCCTAATAGATGCTGTTTGAGCAAAGCAAAAGAAGAGATGGGGGGATCTTATTATCTTTCATTGTTTGAAAGCTTGCATGTTGTGGCAATTGATTTTTGCTCTCTTTGATATACAGTGGATTATGCATTCCTCAGTGAGATGAATGCTCTTGAGTTGGGGCGGTTACTTTGTTGGTAAAAAAAGGAAAAAGAGTTGGAAAATTGCTCTTTTATGTCTTTTTTGGTTCATCTGGAGGGAGAGAAACATGGGAGCCTTTGAGAATTGTGATTGGGTTAGATTGTACATTAGGGATGGTTTAATGCCATTTTTAGATTTTGTAGATTGGTTAGGTACTCCATAGGGGGTGGTTGCTAGTTTTTGTGTATTGGTGCTTGCTATTTTTTTGGTTGCTCTGTATACATTGTGTATACTTTTTTAAATCAATTAATACAACCTTCTTTTACTTATCAAACAGAAAAAGAAAACAATGCACTAGTATTGTCTGAAGGAATAGAGCGCATTTTGATGCACGAAACATTAATCATGTGGCATTTAGTGATATGTGAATGTATCAGGAAATTCTACTAAGACTTCTTAATTATGGGGACATGACATATCAGCAATTTAGTATTGCAGCTAGTAGTTCACACTGCTAAACTGAGGAGGCTTAGGCACTCTTGCTAATAAAAACACATAGGAGAGAGTTTTAGAATACAATTAACTTGGGGGAACTATGAGAATCAATATACTAAGTTGAGTTGCATTTATCGAAGACTCCTCCAAATCAAATTGGCACCCCACTGACTTTCTTCTATCAGCATTAAGGTGACTTAGGTGGTGTTTGCTTTTTTACTTAATGTTAAATAGAACTTAATTTAACTTAACTCTAAATACAACTTAATAGTATTAAGTATTATGTTGTTTGTTTTTATTTTATTTTTATTAAGTATTAAGTATTAAGTATTAAGTATTAATAGGGATGAGGGTTGTGTTTAGATTGTGTATTGATTGTTTTAAAATGTTATTTTTAGCATTTAGCAAAAAGCCAAATATTTTAACTTTTTCTATTTAGTCAAATTTTTTAAAAAATAAGTAATAAGTAGAAAAAAAGTTAAAAATAAATAATCTAAAGTTTGAAAGCAAATTACATTCAGTATTAAATTAAAAAAACAAACATCACCTTAGTACCATTTGGTTAGACATGCTTAAAATTTATGAACCTTTCAAAGGTTTTGTTTTTGTTTACTGAATTTGAAAAATATGAGCAAGAGAAGCTTCAATGCAACTGTAGCAGTTGTTAGACTACATTTTTTTTTGTATCCATGGACTTTTTGTATCAAATTGCCTCCTCCCTGAGTGTTTAATTTGGATCCCATATTTTATGTAACGTTACAAAAATGATTCTTTGGGGATTTTGGCTTACTTTATTCAATTTACAAGCTTTTTTTTTTTTTTTTTTTTTTTGTTTTATAATGTGGGAAGGAAAAGGACCTGAGTTAATGCTATTTTTTTTTCAACCTGCAGGGAAGACACAATGCATCAATCATTTCCGGATCAATGATAGTTGGTATCTAGTGGATTTGCCTGGATATGGGTATGGTTTAGATCAGTGATTCATTCTAACCAGGATAATTTCATTACTAATTGATTCTTGTCCAGGACATGTGGCCTATTGTTCTTGGCTATTATTGGTTATTGGTTTGCTTTGTCAAATTCACAAGTCAACCCTAAATTCATCCAAGTTTATTATCCTTGGCCAGGTTTTAATGTCTCAGTTAGAACTTGTTTGGATCTCAGCCAAGTTCTGGGCCAGTTTGGTTTAGTATAATTCATACAGAGTTAACTGCTATATATATGGGAAAAAAGGGTTGTTAAACAATCTTAAATCTGAGACACCCGTCTTTTAAATGCCTGTATATTTTTATAGTGACATTATCCTTTTCTTATATGATATCTGGAGCTGTGGTTTCTCCAGTTAAGTTGATGAGTTAACTCCATTCCACAAACTTGTGTGAGTTGATATCCCAAGTTATATCAGTTGAAATGTGATTATGCCTCTACAACATTCTGATGTAAGCTGTACAGGTATGCTGCTGCTCCACAAGAGCTTCGAACTGATTGGAATAAGTTCACTAAAGACTATTTCCAGAGCCGCTCGACCTTAGTTTCTGTATTCCTTCTTGTAGATGCTAGCATTCCTGCTAAAAAGATTGATCTCGAATATGCCAGTTGGCTGGGTGAGAATCAGGTATTTTTTCATGTCTTTTATATACAACATTGGGGAAAAAAGATATTTAAAGGGATTTGAAATGAAGCCACACTAGATACATGAGCTTTGGCATCGATATACTCTGGGTTTCAAAAAAATTGTCATGTCATGGTTCTATGAGCAGTAGTAGCTCAGCCTTTTCACCTCCTCCCCACCTTCCACCATGTTTGGTTAGGGGATATTTCAGAATTAAGGAAAACGGAGGAAGCATGATCATTTTGGAACTGAATCCCCAGAATGGTTTTTAGTAGGCACTAATGAGTTTTCCCACTTCAAACATGACAAGAACTTCATAGAATCTTTTGCTCTTACCTGGGTTTCCTTGTTCTGAGCAAGCCAGCCAAATATAATCCTTGAGCAAAGATGGTGTTTTCCTTAACCGCAACTGGATGCTTCCATTATCAATTTTCTGTTATTGAACCATGTGGTCCTTTCAGATTCCCATGACATTGATCTTCACCAAATGTGACAAGCGCAAAAAGAAGAAAAATGGAGGGAAGAGACCGGAAGAAAATGTTGAAGATTTTCAAGGATTAATATGCGACTTCTTCCAAACAGCACCACCTTGGATTATGACCAGCAGTGTAACCAATCAAGGTCGCGATGAGATACTACTGCACATGGCTCAGCTTCGCAACTACTGGCTCAAGCACTAAAGGAATAAAGAAGTACACTTTCAAATTTGCGGCAATTCCAAGTTTTGAAGTTTTACTGAACTTCCTAATAGCAATGTAGGAGTACTAGCGGTTAAATTTTTGGTTCTCTAAAGATAATGTGTGGTTTTCCAATGATACATTTTGAAGCCTTGATTCCAGGATCAAATGAACACACCACACACCTTGCAATTAAATTATTGTTGTTTTTAGTAACTTGAGGGAAGATCAGTTTCTAATCCTTGCTGCTTCCCCCGGGATAAGGGTCTGACAGGAATGTGTATGTTGGCTTTGGTCTAGTCTCTGTATTTGGTTTGATGTGAGTGCAATCTTAGAATGAAGGAGATGCCTCTGTTCACTGTGAGGTAGTGCCACAAATTAGAATTACTTGGTGTGGTTACTTCTATCTAATTGAAATGGGTAATTCTGGGTGGGGGTTCAAGGTAAGTTAATATAATCGAACTTACTGAATATATACATTAACAAAGGATTAAGATCAAGAGAAAGAAAAAAAAAAAAAATCATAAAAGAGGGTTAACCATATGATTACATTGTTTGATACATGATTTAATAAGCATGGGATTTACCTGATCAGCCTCTTGGGACTAAAATTGTGAAGCACTCATTCGACAGTAGCTAGAACTTTTATCATGAAAGCTTGGTGTGGGGAGAACTTAAGATGAATCTTCAATTTTCCAATTCCATCGGTTAAAATTTCCTTGGCCAAATATATACGGAGTCCTCTTGATAAATTTCAGGATTCAGGGCATGTTTTAAACATTGAAATAAAAAACAAAAATAAGAAACCAATTCCAATTCCAATTCCATTCATGAATATCTTTAAATTATGAAAACCAAAACCCAATCTGGATTCCAGATTCATCTCTTCCACATAAATTATAATTCAGCCCAACCCACTCCCATCCTATTTCTTACATCCAAGCACATGGTAAAATTTATCCTCGAATTTGAACAGGCATTGCAAATCTTCAACCTGATGAACAAAAGGGTAACCGCCCTATGTGACAAAGGACCCAAAAAAGGGGGTGGTGAATTGCCCAAGGGCATTAGGCAGCAAGGAAACTGCGCCTTGAACCTTCTCAAGGGTTATGCATGAAAAAGCTAGAGTCAATGTACAGGCGCAGCTACCATACTGTTTAGTTAATGCAAAGCTATGGCAAACATGTGACACCTACATAAAACCATGAGTATATATGATGAGAAATATGAATAAGTTACCATCCGACCTTATAGTATATAAATTTAACATCTCCAAAGTAGGGAAAAACATGCGTTTGGTAACAAGTTGAGTACACTCAGTAATGGTCCAAAATTTGTTTTTGCATAATTCAGAAAAACTAAAACAGAAATAGACTTTAAATGGATTTTGAATCTCAAGAGGCTGCTGCTCCCTTCTTCCTTGGAGCTGCTTCAGTACCTACCCAAAACAAAAACAATGTGTAGTCAAATAACCAAAACAAAATATGATGACCCCTAACAGAACAAAAATCATTGAGAAAACTGCGAATCCAAAGGGGAAATTGTTTACCTTCTCTGAAGTTACTCTTAAACCTACATGGAACATGACGGAGATACCTCATTCGCCCTGTTCCAGTGGTCTTCCTGCGGATTGCCTTCACACTCCAATTATCTGAATTCAAACTCAATACAAGCAAACAGATGAGTAACAACTCATGTTTTACCCCCACCATTTTTTGATGGACAAATTAGAATATTAACCACGGCTAATAAAAAAATGTGCAACAAAGTACACAGGGAGTATACAAAGGTGCAGAACAACAAAAAAGACCTTACACAAAAAAAGTGCTCAACCAATCAACAAATTCCAACACAGACATAGAGGCTTGAAGTGAAACTTCCTTACCCAAATCCATAAAGAGCACACAAATAGTTTTTCTAAAGCTTGAATCATTTGTTTCACATTGACAAATACTATAAGATTCTTCTCTGTCCAAACAGTCCCGAATAAGAATAAAGGGCAGCCCTCCACACCTTCCTAAGCTGCTTCCCTACATCTAAAAACAACCCCTGTTTTTTGTCCCTTTAAAAATGTTATGATGAAGTTCAGATGGACCCAGATATCTTGATTCCTCAGAAATATAGGGTGAAAAAGAAAAAGTAATAATTCCTCACACCAATTCTTAGACAAATAAGTGAATGATTTGCAGACAACCTCCACTGACCTATCAACTGAATGTCATGCAATTACTTGGTTTAGTGGCATTGATTCTTTCTCCATTTCCAATTAGCTAAAACTAAGCATCACTATTTTCATCACTTCTCCTCCAATTTTTCAGCAACCAAACAAAGAATTAAAGAATGTTATAAATACCAGGATTGGGCATAATCATTCCTTCCATGCAAATTCAAGCACAACAATTGTTAAAAATTTATAAAAATGAGAAAAAGACTCCTCCAACAGCAATTAACATAAAACAATATGCATGTCAATAAAAAAACACAATAGCTACCAATTTGGGAGATGGAAAAATCTAGTAAAGAGGGAAATGCTCCACTCCAACTGCACCTTATTTAACTACTCAGCTTAATTGAGCATATGTCTTCAGTTGATTCGATTCAATTTTTTATTTTTATTTTATATTTTATATCTTTAAGCCAATACAGCAGAAGCTTTTCCATTTCCAAAGTTACAATGAAGATTAAGGCGTACCAAAATTAAGCAAAAAAAGAAAAGAGAGAGAGAGAGTACATGATACATCCGAGACACATAAAATGTCATAATATTCAAAATCTATAAATGAAAAACAAAATGAGCCAAAACTGCAACAACATCAAATGAAAAGACTGTTTAATAAATACTGTATTTGGCTGCTAACCCTATTTATTTGGGAACCAACAGAGGAGTGTGTTTGGTTGCTAATCCTAATTTTTTGAACAAACAAGAGTGGGTTTGGTTGCTAACCCTAATTTTTTGAAAGCCATCAAGGGATCACAATACACTATGAATTAACCTCTGAGAAGCCCACGATCACATATAATTCACGTATACTCGATATAAACGCGGTCAGAATGAACAGAAACCTCCATTTTTTCCGACAAAGGATAGGAAAAGAAAAACAACCACCCAAATAACCTAATTTTTCGAGAACAAGTGCCAAACAACACCACAAAAGAAACCATGATTTTATAATTGTTTGCCTCAATTTTCTCGGCAACAAAAGAAGGACAAGAAACGTAAGAGATCAGATAATGACTCACATTTTCGGATCCGGCTAGAAGGAAATCCACAAGCAGCGCATCGGCTCTTCTGAAGGTGAAAGCTTCTGCGTCCACATCGGACACAGAGCGTGTGGGTCTTGTTCCTCCTCTTTCCGAAGCTTCCTGTTCCCTTACCCTGTTCAATTCAACATCAAAATCAAAATCAAAATCTCATACAATACATATTCTTCATACATATGATTCTGAAGAGAGAGAAAGTAGACAGATATAGACGTACCATTTGTGGAGTTGCAGAAACCCTAGCTTCGGACGAGAATTTTAGGAGGAGAAAATGTTGAAGATATTTATAGTGCGAGTGTTGTGTTGTGATTTTTAGGGTTTTGGGCTGGTGGGCGAAGGCTGAGAAGTTGTGCACATCCCTGCGTATTTTAGCATCAAGACTTATGGGCCGGGCCAGTCGATTTTAGTGGCCATAAACTGGGTACCGGGCTTTCTCATCCCTGCGTAATTTTTCATAAATACTTACGGGCCGGGCCAGTAGATTTTAGTGGCCCTACTCTAGGTACTGGGCTTTGGGTAGCAGAAGCCAGAGTGCTTTCCTCATTTTTGAGCCGGCCCAATTCTAGGTTTTAGGTTTAGAGTGGATTTTACATAACAAATTTGTGTTGGAAATCGCTTTTCATAGTTGATATCATCTTAATTTTATTTTTTTCATTCATGAAAACCGATGTGATATCATCATACAACGATGATATTGATACGCCCAATATTACCAATATATATTTTCAAATAAATGGCTTATTATTAGCGTAACATGAAGTCAATTTCGGTCCGAAAAACCTAAAAAAGGCAAAAAGAAGAAGGGAAGTGAAATAAAACCTTGAATTGTTTAACATATAAAATTTTTTTCGTAAAAAATGGTTTTCTTATACTTAGTTTTACTATAAAAAAATATAAAATAAAAATAAAAGTATAATTGAAAGTAATTAGAAACTTTTATATTTTTAAATCTTTATATAGAAGGGATAAAATAAGTGAAATAAGTTTGAAATAACATATAAAATTAATTAATTTATTTTTAAATATATTTTTATGTTTCTTTATTTTTTCTTTCTTTCTTTCTTTCCGGGAAATTATCATGCAGCATTTCTTACTTCTTATAAAAATAGCCCATATTAAAAACTTAGTGGACAGGCCGATGTTATGATCGTAACAAAATTGCGGAGCGATTGAGAAAATTGGGCCGTTCACATTTTGTTCCACGTCGAAGCCCACATCACAGTGATTCTAGGTGGGCAAAGACTAGTTCCATAGTTCCATAGTTCCATTATTAATGAGCCGAAAACTAATGGGCTGGTTGGGTAGTAGCAGCTAGAAAGGCCCAATAAAGTCCTTGGAAGCCCAAAACACGTAATATTATTGAATCAGGAAACGTAGTGTTATAGAAAGTGTAATTGTAAAAAGGAAAAATAAATTAGCCTTTTTAGAAGCCAGTTTTTTAAAGTATAATAAGACAAAAATATGTAAGAGCCATTTATTTTTTTTCCATAATTTTATTTAAAATTGTGTTAAAAAAATGCTTAATAATAAAAAACAATATTCTTTTTGGCATTCTCATAAAAGCCTTTTTTGATTCATGTAAAAAGTTATTTAATGTTTAATACGAAGATTTGTAACATTGTAGGCTATCCTAATTCTTGGCTTTTTCTTAATCTTTGAAGGGATGAAGATCATCCAAATGACATAAAAAATAAGGTTAAGTTCTTTTATTTATCTCAATTGGGAAAGCATCCCGCATTGCCCGGGTTTGTTGAATTTTTCTTAGAAAACTCGTCTTTGTCTTTTTATAATTTATAATATTGTAAGGGTTAGGATATGACTTGGGATAGAAAAACATCAATCTAAAAATATTTGGATTGACGTGGGCAACCTGTCAAAACTTTAATCCCCGTATTATTATGTATTTATTATTATTATTAATTATATTACATATTATTTTGTTTAGAACATGAAAAAAAAATATAAAATATAATGAAATTTATTTTTTAATTATATTAGACTAATAAATTTATGATTCTTGTTTAGTTATTAAGATATTTTTAAATATTGAAACTTAAGCTTAGAGGTATCATTTACATTAAATTAGTAATTAATAATCTATTTTATGACTTTATGACATTTAACTTTTAAAATATTATTATATAATATATTTTCTATTTTATAACTTTGACATTTGTATTTTATTTATTGGAAAACTCTATTATAAGTCTTTGTTTGATAATCCATGAAAACTCTTGGGAGCTTGTAGAAACCCGAGTTGCCTACAAGCTTGATCAGGATTGAGAACTCCCAACCCAACCTTGGGCTCGGTTTGACATAGGTTAGACATATTTATAAGTGGATTTGAGGTAGGTTGATATTTTAAGCTTGTCGAAGTTACAATTTTGCTTTTGTTTTTCTTCATTTGATACCCAAATTTTCAACATTTAAGATCAATGTGTTTCTCGTCCTATCATTCTAATACCTTGTTAGATCAAACCAATAATAGCCAATCTCAACACAAATGAGAAGAATTAAGGATATCAATATGTATATGGCAAACTAGCTACTTAGGCACAAGAAAAGAGTTCAACTTTTTAAATTCTTTTGGCAACCAAACGGACAAGATCTAGGCATAATTAGTTCTCTATGTTTGACACATTTCCAATCTAATGTTTGGAGTCCCAACTTTCCTCTCACTGTAGCCAATAACTTAAACCAAACATAGAAAGTATTGAAAATATCATCAAAGTAATGAAAGCAATTATTAAACATAAGAAGATTGAATCTTTATAAATTGTGTTGAATTGGAAAATCCGAGAATGAGTTCTTGTATATTCAGCAAGCAAAATAAAATATAAGAATTAATCTAAAAGTTCTAGATCAAAGTCGATCAAGTTCCTACTTCCGATCCCTAGTAAAGAAGGAAAGAAAACTTAAGGAAATTTTCATAGATCTATTGAATAAGAAAACCAAAATGCTACGACTCTTCTTTTCCATTTTATTATTCTTGTTAATCTCTCGAAGCATGAGAAAAGTTCTTTTAGCCATCAAAAGATGTTTAAATACGTCCTTTACAAGCCCTAGGTTCATAGAAAAAGTTTTTGAGCCTCACTAAAGGTGTTTGACCTCATTAAAGGCAATGATGTCTACTAAATTGCTTCAAAATAAGTCTTAATAAAAAGTAATTTATGGTGTACATCATGTTAGTACCATCAATTGTTTTATATGCAATGAATGCTTACGTGACCCGTTACGCATTAAATTTAAGAATGGTAAACCTTTTTGGGGTTTTCTCATTGAAATTTTCATTTGTGAATGGATTGACCATAATCTACCTACATATCATGCAATGCCTCTAACTCTATTCCTTTGGTGAGGGTGAATGAAGACTCATTCTCTAAGCAAGTTATGTCACCTACCATAGTTTCTCTTATGCGAGGAGTGAGAGGGGACTAGGTATCACTTTGTCCTTTTGGTGCTTGGAGAGTTGGTGAAATGTCTCTCTTTATCTTGCTATCTTTCTCATTACTTGTTTTCTTGCATGCAAATTCTCCCTAATTACTAGGGAATTGGTTGGCAGTTGATATTGATATTGTCTATATATAGATGACTTTCTTCATCCTTAAATACCAAGAAACCAAATTGGCCATTATTTAAAATATCGATGTTTAATGAAATCAAAATTTTACCTTCATTTTAGTATTAAGTTTACATTTTCAAAATTTATATTTTTTATTTGTATTATTATCCAGCGTCACAAATTCTATCATAGATGGTTTTCTATTTATTTTGTAAATTTTAATATTTTTTTTAATATTTCCATGAGTTTTAATTAAATTTCAAATTTTCGAAACCTCGGCTTTTCCAAGACCTTTGGGCCAAGCAAGTCGTTTAGAAGTTGGGCCAGTTCGAGCCACAGGCCCATAAGGCAGTTGGGTTGTGATCCTTCATCATCTAGAAATACAACTTAGTATTTGAATATGAAAGAGAAATTAATGTACATTCAGAAATTGAATCTCCCAACAGTGATGGTCACACATATTAATTTCAAAAGAAATAATTTACAGATCATATACTTTGTTTTTGGGTCTGATGTCACAATGCAGCTTTCCTTGCTGTTTGGTATGCTAATGGCAATGTCATCCCAGAAAGAGAAAAAGGAATTTACCTAAAAAAAAGAAAAAAATCCAATAATATATGATTGAGACAGAGAATTTTCCATGCTTTTGGAAACCCCCCCTGTAAATCACATTTGATTGACTTTGACAAGAAAGGGTGAACATTTTGACATGGAAAGGAAAATTTTCACCATGGACGTCCATCTCCAAGTGGAAAGACAAGAAAAAAAGTGACAAAAAAGTTATAGTAAAAAGTGAAGTGGAAGTAAAGAAAGGGGGCCCAATGACTGACTGATTGGGAGGCAGGAATTATTTACTTCATGCTTTTGGATATTCAAAAGATTCTAATGTATTTCTTCCATGGCTGTCTGAAAGTTTTCTTAGAAGGGAAAAATGTACAAGAAAGTAGCAAATGAGAATATTTATTAGGTAAATTAAATACATAAATTCTTACTATTTAGGTAGTTTTTTTTTTTTTAAAACTTTATTTGGAAGTTAGAGTAAAGAAAATTTTAATAGGGTAAATTTTAGTCATATCCCGATGAGTTTGGATTAAACATATTTATTCATTATAAGTTTGAAATTTCATAAAAAAAAAAATCTTCATTATTTTAAATCGGAGGAGAAATATATGACAATAGCTGATTAAATAAAATGATAGAGAAGTATTATTAGAAATTTCAAATTAATGGTGATTAGTTGTGGTGTATTTAGTCCAAATCTTATAGAAGCAGAGTGAAATTAATCAAATTGAAAAGGAGTTTTTTTTTCCAAAAAAAAAAAAACTATTATTTAAATTTTTATATTGATTTTTTTAAGAAGATGATATACATATTGAATGTAAACCCTGTAAACTTTAAGTTTTTTTAAAAATTGATAATTTAATATGATATCAAAGCTTGATTTAACAAAAGGTTCGTAGTTTCGAGTTGCCTTTTTTCTTGTCTCTTTATGTTTTTGTGTGGGGATGATTTGTCTCTTTATGTCTTTCCACGTGCTATGGGGGGATATTGAACCCTAGGTTAAATGGTAAAAAGTAATGATGTCCTAGGTTTTGGTTCATGAAATTATTTCGAGTGGTAAGTAGTTGTAATAGGTAGGGCATTTGAATTCCAACTCATATTGGAAACAAATTGACAAAGGGAAAGCATTAAGAAAGGAGGAAAAAAGGAAAAGAGTGGGGAGGGGGGAAAGGAAAAGAAAACAAAAAGTGACGAGTGAATTGAAGTTGATCAGAAGAAAAGTATGAATTAATACATGGAAAAATGTTGACTTTCCACAAGGGGTGGTGGTGGGTCTTCACTCTTTACTCTTTACTCTTCACCATTTCCTTTTCCTGGTTGCAGTGCAAAGTGCAAACCATGATCTCAAAAATAAAAAGCTGAAAGCCCCACTTCAAAATTCAACCCTCCATCCATCATGTTATAACAATTACAGGCACAACCTGCAATGATTCAGGAAACCATAACAAAATGGTATGGTCTTGGGGTATATTCCCCTCAAGATGGAAGCCCTCATTGCTAGCCAGCAGAGGTTTCCCTCCACTCACCCACACTCCCCTCCCCCCTCTCTGTCTACTCATTTCAGATTCTTAAAGGGGAAAAAAGCGAAGCAGAAACTGAGAAAAGGGTTTATCCTCAAGTGGGTTTGATGCTCTCTCCTTCCATCAAGCACATAGCTGTTTGCACCAGCTGTCTCTCTTAAAGATACAACCCTACATTTAGAGTTAGATATCTCAAGGATATTGACATAAAGACTTAATTCAAACATGAAGAAGAAAATATAAAACCCTAATGAAATTTTTTCTAGAGCAAGAGATCAAGAGGTTGCTAAGTTGGTGTAAAAGCTAGGACAGTGCCACTTTTTCCTTGTTTTCATGAGAGAAGATAGGTCATGCCACACTGCAAGTGGCGGTCCCAAAGAGAGAGAGAGGGAGAGATGGGTAAACCTAAAAGCACAGTTTTGGTTTTGGGGGAGTGATGATCTGATGCTTCGTAGCCATGACTAGTCAGTCTCATGGGTGTGCACTCACACCTCTGCATGCGGATGTGTAATAAAGCAAAGGCCCTCCCTCTCCCAGAGAGTCTGGAGTGCTTCCCTGTGGGGGCCTTGAGAGTGTTCGATCAATGAGTCTATACTATATATATCTATACACATAGACATAGCTTTTCGGCACAGCAAAGCTCATTATATAGGTTCTATGTATGAGCATATTTGCTATTAAGGTTAATTCAAAAGCTATATAGCTAGCAACATCTTTTTTTTATGTGTCCAAATGCTATACGTTCGATCTAAGTTAGATTCGATTTGAGAAAATGATCATTTAGTACCATGTGGGGTTGTGATAGCAAAGTGTGACAGCTTCCCATTAAGGGTGAATTTGCTAATTGGGCTAGCTTGCTTTGCCTTACAAAGTTGATCAGAGTTTAGACAGTTACTGAATTTGTGTAAATGAATATTGCTTCTTCTAGAGGAGATCTCACATTGCAAAATTTGTTGATATATTGTACTACATTAATTCAAACCGACAGTTTCTAAGAGGGGGAAGCAGATTAAATTACTTGCATAACTTTTTAAGAACAAAAACTTTAGGGTTACGTTTAGGATCTTAAGAACAGTTTCTTGTTTTTGAGAACAAAAGAATAAAGTAACACGTTTGGTTGTTAATTGTTTTTAAAATGAATTTTTGAAAATTGTTTTGAAGGTAAGGTGTTTTTCGAGAATATGTTTAATTGTTTTGGGTTGTTTTTGCTTTAAAAAATAGTTGTATAAATATGTAGAACCATTGAACATAATGCATATAAAAATTATTATTTTTTAAATATTTGAAAACTGAGGAAATGGGATGAAAATATTTTAAATTTTTAAACGAACTCTTATTTGAAAATTAACATTGTAAAATTGTTTTTTTAAAACTATTAAACATTTCATGTTTTTAAATATATTTTTATTTTTAAAAATTAAAAGTTATTTTTAAGAAATATTTGGAAATAGAGAAATAAGGTTAAAAATATTTTAAGTTGTTAAACAAACTTTTGTTTTAGAAAATATTATAGAACTGTTTTGTTAAAATATGTTGAGAATATTTAGGTTTTCAAATAAACTTTTATTTTAAAAGATAATTTTTTTTTTTTTTTTTTTTAAATTTGAAAATAGAGAAAGCAAAATGAAAGCATTTCAAGTGAACAAACATACTTCTATTTTTTTTTTTAAAAAAGAAAAATTATCTTTAAAAATTGTAATAAAAAACTTTTGAAACATATTTGAAACATTTGAAGTTCCAAATACATTTTTGTTTTTAAAATATCGTCGAATTGTTTTTAAAATCTGCTCTTAAAAACTACTTTTGAAAATGATCTCAAAGAAGCCTTAGAATTTCCATGAGTTTAGCCTCAATCTGAATTTTAGATCATTGTTACAAATATGCATGAAAAGCTACCACCTCTCATCCTACATTCTTGTTTATTTAACATGTAATGTAGTAATTTTTATGAGTCCCAAGACAATATTAAGGACCGTTTAGTAATGCTTCTAGTCGAAGTGTTTTTATTAAAATATTTTTTTATATAATATTTTTGTGAAAAACACTTTTATGAGAATGTGGATAAATGATTCTATTAGTATTTTTGATAGTATGTCGAATAAGTAAAAAAATACTTTTAATATCAATAAATGGCCAAAAAAGATATACAATTTAATTACAAAAAATAAGTGTTATAATAAACTATAAACTTTTTATTTTTATTTTTTAAATATGGAAACATCTATGTTAAAAGAATATGTAAACATTTATATTGTTAAAAAAATTTAAAATAGTCATTTTTATGATTACAAGAAAATTTTGAATTTTTTTTTTCAAATGGATTAATAAATAAACATCATTAATGATATAACAATTTTTCAAAATAAAAAAAATTATTTGATTATATATTAAATTAAAAATAATAATTTATATATATATATATATATATATATATATATATATATATATATATATATTATTTTTTTATAATAAAGTGATGGATAACAGCTATCCAAGATTCAAAGGCTTTCTTAAATTATATTTTTCTTAAATTATATTTATTTGAAATTGAAAAAGTCAAATGTTAATCTTTACCTTCGGGGTAGGGGTTGTTAGGAAGTGTCCCAAATTCCTAATTAATATAGATTCATTTTTTGTAAAGAATATTATATAGAATATTTCTAGGTTTATATATTATTGTAATATTAGACTTCCTTATAGAATAAAGAAGGTTGTTGGAAATATCTCTATAAATATTCTAGGTCATGAGGGGAAAAAGTTATGAGATGAAGATGAGCCTGTAGAGATTAAGATGAGCCTATAGAGATTATACGAGGTGGATAGAGATGTGAGGAAGAACGACGAGGTGGATAGAGATGTGAGGAAGAACGGGAGGTACCCGATGGAGCAAGAGGGCTCGTAGTAAGGTATGGATACAAGGAGTGGGGAAACATGGGATGTTTCGGGAACCCAATAGTTGTATCTGGTTCTGTTCTCTGTGGAGCGAGAAGGTTCGTAGTAAGGTATGGATACAAGGAGTGGGGAAACATGGGATGTTTCGGGAACCCAATAGTTGTATCTGGTTCTGTTCTCTATAATATTCTCTATTGTATAGTAGAATCATTCTCTCTTATCCGTGGACGTAGGCATGGTTGGTCGAACCACGTTAAAACCTCGTGTACCATATGTGTGATTGTTTTATCTTTGTGTTCTTGAACTAACATTGTTGGCATCAAAGCTTTCGCTAACAATCACATATGGTACATGAGGTTTTAACGTGGTTCAACCAACCATGCCAATGTCTATAAATGAGAGAGAATGATTCCACTATACAATAAAGAATATTATAGAGGATAGAATTAGATACAACTATTGGGTTCCCGAAACATCCCATGTTTCCTCACTCCTTGTATCCATACCTTACTACGAGTCCTCTCGCTCCATCGGGTACCTCCCGTTCTTCCTCACATCTCTATCTACCTCGTATAGTTTCTACAGGCCCATCTTCATCTCATAACTTTTTCCCCTCAGACCTAGAATATTTATAGAGATATTTCCAACAACCTTCCTTATTCTATAAGGAAGTCTAATATTATAATAATATATCAACCTAGAAATATTCTATATAATATTCTTTACAAAAAATGAATCTATACTAATTAGGAATTTGGGACACTTCCTAATAATCTCCACCTTGGACCAAATTCCATGAAGTTAATCTTCAATCTCTGCATGACACAAACCTTTTTGTATCATATCACCACGAAAGAGCAATCATGAAAGAGCAATCAACTCCTCCTTCAGTGAAAATTCATTTTGTTTTCATCTTGTGTGCTTTGTGATCTTTTACTCTTCCAGAAATATTCTTTACAACAAAAGAATTTATACTAATTAGGAATTTGGGAAACTTCCTAACAGGGGTTAGGTTATAAAATATGATTGAAATTATAGTTTTATGATGCTTGTGATATGTTCACTATAAACATATGTCGGTTTCTTTTCTTTTATAAGGCAGAAATTTTTGAAGACATTAATTTCCAATAGATATTTTTTTTTTGCATCTTGCAAATGATTCGTTTTACAAAAATTGTCTATCTAGAATGAAGAGTTTGTTAAAACAGAGTTCATTGATGTTTTACTAATTTTTCGAAAATGTGATTTTAAATATTGCTAAATACTTATTTTTGACCTTAAAAACACTTTAAAGTATTTTTAGGGCAAGAAACACTTTTAAAAATCACTACCAAATAATTTTTAAGAATAATTAATATATGATAGGGTTTTTGAGCAATCGCCTGAATTGAAGTATTTGTGATAGAAACATTGATAAACATGATATTAAATGGATTTGATACGCAAGACCCTATTTAGATATGTTTCCTATTTTTATTTTTAAAATAAAAAATAAGACCAACTCTTTATAAAATATACAAGAATTTTTAAAGGGAAAATAAATTTTAAGAGATAAGTTTATACAACATATTTTTAAAAAGAAAATAATTTAAAAGTGCATCCAAACGGGTCACATTAAATTTTTGATATCAATTAATGAAAAGTTGGACTAAAGAATAATATGAATGCTGGAGAAATGAGATGGAGACAGCCATACTTGGAGAGGAAATTGTTAATTCAAGTCATAAATTGCTTCCCTATGGTCCAAACGAACGCATGGAGAGTGGTGTTTCCAAATTGGTGAAATTGGTACGTCTCATACATCTTGACCTACTGCCTACTGGTAGGCACTAGGGCGCACGACAGACATTCCTGGGAATAATTGTCATTAAGGATGGCTAGCTAACCCTAATCATGAATTTGGACAGTCGGATGGATGACCAATTCGTATAACATAAAACCCTAACCATCAGATTGGGGTTGGAGGGTCGACTTCTGGCAGTCTTAAAGAGGACTGGAGATGGTCCATGGCATGGTGAAAGATATATCAATCATGGCGTTAAGATAATCAATTTTTGGACCACATACAATAAAAGCTTTGATCAGCTCATCAAATTAGATGGTCCAGATGGGTAAGGCATGTGCACCTTGTGTACGTACCCAAGAGGTAGCCGGGGAGTGCCTATCATGAGCTAGCTTGTGGATCAAATACACCCCTTTGCAGGACCACATATATATATATATATATATATAAATTACTTTGAAGATGCTGCGAAAAAGAAAAACCTTACAACAAGTTACGTTCGTAACTATTTTCGAAAACAATTTTAAAACTAAATATTTATAATTATTTTTAAAATTTTTAAATAATTTTTATATGTACTACTTTATTTTAAATCCTTTTATATATTTATATAATTATTTTTTAAAATAACCATAAGAAAATAAGTGAAAAAAACTAAAATACATTTTTTGAAAATATTGTGTTTTTTGCTTTTAAGAGTAGAAAATAAAAAACTATTTTAGAAAATAGTTGCCAAACAAATCATTCATCATCGTGATCCTTTATTCTTGTGACCCGATGCCGTGTACAAAAGCCTTAGTTGCTTATGAACTAAGAAACCCTAGCTAGAACACTATTCGGGAAATTTGAATCAAATATTGACAATTTGTCCCGGGTTGTTGTCGTTTTAATGAAATACTTATCCGAGATAGAAAAATTTAAAGCTTAGGAGTGTCGTCACGGAAGCATCATCTCAAATTAATAAAGTTATTTTTAGTAATTATTTTCGAAAACCGTTCTCAAAAATAGTTTTTAAAAGTTTTGTAGAATAAATATTTGTTTGGAAACTTGAAATATTTTAAATCTATTTATTCATGTTTTAAAAATAATTTTTATATGCTATATTTTATTTTTAATCATTATCCATATTTATATAATTATTATTTTTTAAAATAACTCTTAGAGAATAAGTGAAAACAATTAAAAATAATTAAAAAATGTTTTCTAAAAATATTCTATTTTTTATTTTTTATTTTTGTTGTCAATCTTATTTTTCTATTTTTTTTGAGAATAAAATTTTTTTTTATAGAAAACAGTTACCAAAGAAGCCCTAAGGTTCTAGGAAATGTTTTCTAAAATAGTTGTGAAAAACAATTTTTTTTAACATTATTATTTTTTTAATACTTTGTAGAATAAAAGTGAAACTTGAAATATTATTAACCTATTATATATATTTTTAAATATGTTTAAAAAATAACTTTATTATTTATTATTTTATTTTTAATCATGTTTAAAATTATATAATTGTTTTTTAAAAAAGAGCTCTAAGAAAATAAGTGAAAATAATTAAAAAAAAATACTTATATAAAAACATCATGTTTTTTTGTTTTTTAATTATCAAACATGCTTTTTTTAAAGATTTTTTCCCTTTCTTTTTGGTATAAAGTATAAAAAATTGTTTTAAAAAACAGTTACCAAACCAACCCAAGATTTTATTGAAAAAGGGTTTCTAGGTTGAAAGTACTATTCTTTTTGTAAGTACTTTATTCTCGGTCCAAACAATGCAGCAAAGAATTTTGAAAATTAATTAATATATGCTTTCAAATAAAAACAATAATCCTTAATTAGTATTGAAATTAGTGGATGTGGGTGTTACAATTCCATGTTAGATAACCACATGTTTGATTCATATTTCAATTAATTTGTTCAACCATATGCTCAAGATGCGATGATTAAAAAGTGTCTCGAGTCATATTCAACCCTACCAAAATAAGTGTCTGAGCCATTTTCAAATACTCTTTCACATCATTTTGATTGTCCACAAATGGAAACTTTGAAACATACAACAAATATCCCAACCCTAAATCATCGAAAGATTCAAACATTTCCTTCTCTTTTCAACCATATTTTTGACACTTAGTAGTGAATGCGGGTTAAAAAGTAGACTTACATGAGATGGAAAGATTCTTATAATCTCTTTTCCTTTAAACCGTAATTTGGAAACCATATTGAGAACATTAGGGTTAAAGAAGCTCATAATTAGAGAAGGACGGTGGTTGTGTTTTACTTTAAGAAAAGAGGTCGTCCTAATTTGAGCATAATCTCTACGATCAAAGTGAGTGTAAAACATGTAACTTGGGGGCTAAGAGTGGGTTGGAAAGTCATGAGATTTTTCTTACTTTATGCATAATTTCAAAAGAAAAAGAAGAGAAGAGAAGAGGAGAAAGGACAGTTGATGGCAATAAAGGCCAAAGGGTCCCAAGGCAGATGACCATTTGGGATTCTCATGGGCCATGCAACTATGTTTTAACCTCCACTGCTTGCCTTAAATAGGGTTCAAGAAGATGAAAAACTTTGATGTTGAGATCTCTGTATCTCTAGGAGGCTCTAGTGTGTCCTTACACTCTCAAACCCCCCAAAGATTCGATTTGTATATATGCACTCATCATCAAACTCCTTGCGGTCTGAATGAACCCCACCACCTACAATCTTAAAACCCTAACTAACCCTTCCTCTTTTTCATGCATGCCAATTACTACATGCCATTCTAAATATCGACACAAATTACTACATGCTATTCTAAATATCAACACATGCATGTGCATAGATCTATTGATTTAGTCATTGAAGTGAGAAATTCTAAATATCAACACATGCATGTGCATCGATCTATTGATTTAGTCATTGAAGTGAGAAAAAAATTCATACTTCGGTTTCGAAAAATTTTCCCTTCAATTAATTAACTTAAAGTCTGCTTCATAATATTTTTACAAAGCACTTTTAGTCTAAAAAATATTTTTGAAGGAAAATTAGACGTTCGATTAAATTTATATAACATGTGGTAGATGATTGTTTCAAAAGTATTTTTAGAAAAAATATTATTATAAAAAACACTTCGGGTAAAAATATTGTCAAACCTAGTCTTAACTTGATGCATATCATCAATGGATAAATTTGTCTAACTTCATCAAATCACATATAATTAATTTGGAGTTGCAGGTATGATTTGATTTAGCGGTGGCTTTTTAAGTAGGGTTTTTCTTCCCTATGTTGGAAAGTTTTTTTAGAACTTCAAAATTCTTGGAAAGTATGAGAAAAAGTATTGATTTATTTATGTTTAAAATAGTGTTGGTGGGTCATATTCAACCTATTCAAGTCCAGGGTAGGTTGGAGACGTATGGATATTGTGTAAAGATTGCTGAGCCCTACCAACTTGCCTGTTTAAACAGTCTTGCCTTAATTTGCTGATGGAATCAAACCTACCAATTATTAATATACTTTAAATGTGCACTTCAAATTATGAAAATTTTAAAAACTAAAAAATAATAATTATTATCATCAGTATTAATTTGCAATTACTTCTTACTGTGACCCTTGGTAATTCTAGGGTACTTTGTCCTGCCGTATTAAATTAGTCTTTTCCCTAGTGAATTCTCAAAATAGTAAATCTCATTAAGTTAAAAAATATCGGGTGTTGGGTTGGGTTTTGATCCTCTCATCCAAAAATCAATTAACATTCGATAAAGGCAAACCAATTAAATTTTTGATGTCATTCAATATTATATCACTCCGTTTGAAGATTCATCATTTAGATAATACATTCTTGGGTTTAAGAGTGACTTTATTAGTTCTAATACTAAATTAATCCGAAAGAATCTCACTTAAAATCAATAAAAAAAAAAATTCATGATTTTGTTAATTAGTAGGTTAAGTAAGAATCTGTTTGACAATAATTTTAGGAAGTATTTCTAGTATCTTTAATACTTGAAAGATAAAAAATTTCAAGTATTAGAAAGATTAAAAACATTTTCTAAAATAACTACCAAATGCACTCTAAATTATAAAGAAAAATTCATTCATTTTAATGATAAGAAAAAAGAAATCAAAGCTTACACGTGAAAATCTAGCAAGCATAATGAATGCTCTTTTCCAAAGGTTTGAATGTATGTTAAAGTAAAAATTAATAATTTACCTTTGAGCAAGCGTGAGAAAAGTATCATTAACAATAAAGTGAAAAGGGGAAAGAGAAAGGAAAGGTATTTGAAATATCACTTGATCACTAATGATGTAACAATCGAGTTATGTCTGTTCCAGGAGAGTTTTAAGGAAAGAAAATAGTGAGAAAAAAAAGAAGAAAATGATAAAAAAAAATTTACAATTTTTCTTCTTCATCTCAATTGTTTATAAAAGAGTTAAGAAAAAAAATGAATACATTTAAAATAAGGAGAAACTTTTTTAACATATTTTTTCATTTTTTTTCAATTAAATTAATTTTTTTCATGACATCCAAACAAGAGAAAATATTTTTTCTTGACATTTAAAATTATTATTTTTACTTTCAAAAACCAAAGATAGCTTATAAAAGGCACTCACATGCAAGAATGAATCATGATATATATTATAAATTTTATTAAAATGGGCCTAGCTAGCTGTTACAAAATAAATCAAGAAATATATTGGAAATTAAATTGGGACAGTGATTGAGGTCCATGACCTGTGAGGCAGCTGCCACTTTCCCTATGTATGAGGCTCACTTTTTCTTATAAATGGGGTTTATGCTCTCCAATGTATATATGTGACTCATGATTGCGAAGATTCAAGGACTTTCACTTTTGCTTGCCTGGCTATGTCAAGTTACCTTAGAATTACTTTCAAGGAACAAAAGTTACCCACAAAAGAGAATGAGATAGATTTCATATAAAGCTCTGAGAACTGCCCATAATTGCTTCAAAAGTGGGAAATGATCCTCAAATAGATTGTGATCATGACACAGAAATAAGATCTTTTTGATGGACATTGAGAGTAGAATAATGGTTAGAATCCCCCTCTTTTTTTTTCTTCTCTGAAATTACTTGGTTGATTTACATTCTAGTGACATGGTCAGTTTTCTGCTGATCTTGGAATGGAATGTGATAATTTCAACTGTGAGATTGACAGGAGTAGTCATAAATTTGCATGGAACATTGAAAGAGAAGTTTGGTAAGAAAATTTCACCATAGGATTTTGATTAGAAGTCAATTTTCTTTTTCCTTGAATTTGCTGTGAAATTAAACAAGCCCCCATAAACCCTAAATGAAGAATCAAGCATACAAGGCTAGCTAAGCTTACAAGAATGGGAGAAAACCTCAGATGATGAATTGTTACTCTCTCACCCCCCAAAAAAAAAGCCCCATGGAAATATAGGTTGAAGCACAACCATGCATACCAATTTGCAAACCAGCAGCCAAACACCCTACAATTTTTTCCCTCTATTTTCTCTTTCTTTTTCTCTCTATAAATTAAGTCATACCTAATTACCTTGAGAAAAATGGTAATGTACAAGATGTACAGATAGTTGAGGTCCCCCACAAATGAACACCACTTCTTCTTTCACTCTCAATTCCTCCTTCCCAAGACCTTGTGTATCATTTGAAAAGATATGTAGCTAGGGATCAGTGGTACAACTCTCTTTTACTTTTCTTCTTTTCCTCAATTGGAGGAGCACCTTCTTCGGCTAATGCATGGCACCATCAAAACCCTCCAATAGTCCCCTAATTCTTCAATCAAAACCTCTTCTAGTCCTAACTCAAATAAAAAGTGCGTTTGACTGTGATATTAGAAAGTGTTTCTAGTCTTTTTAACACTTCAAAATTTTTATCTTTTAAGCATAAAAAAGACTAGAAACATTTTCTAGAATCATTACCAAACATACTCAAAATCATGTATGTGATTTCACTGTAAGACGTTTTGCATCAGCTTTCCAACACCGTTCAATGTCTTCTGAGATTCGTTTGGCGTCCATTGATGCGCCAAGCAGGCCGCGCTTAGTGAACCCCACTGCATATAGCCCACAATTGCCTTTCCAACCATTTGGAAATGGCCTCCGAGGTAGCCCATCTTTCTCTGAAAACAAATCTCTCTCCTGAGGGACAACTCAAAATTTTAAGTCCTTTCCAACTTTTGCATACACTTAAAGTGCAAGAAACCGCGAAAGAACAGAAAAAAGATAAAGGAATACCTTTAGCCAAAATGGTACATTGCTTTTGTAACCAGTTGCAAAGATTATAGCATCAAAATTCTCAGTTCTTCCATCAACAAACTCCACAGCATGACACTTCAGTTGCCTGATGCCTGGACATATCTACATCCATGGTGACGAATTCGGAATTTGAGAATTATTCACATTCAGGAAAGGTATCACTAGCTAGATGAATTAAACCCTAAATCAATCCTAGTGACAAAATCATCAAACATTTCCAAACCCTAAAAAGTACTATTAGGTCATGCATAGTAGTGGTGGGAAATGGCATATAGAAAAAACCCTAAATTGATATTAGTGACAAAACCATCAAACTAGCCCTTGAGGTAATATTAGGTCAATATTGAATGGCATAATAATTAGGGAATGATGTGAAGGAATTGGCCAAGAAACGCATCATATCATTTGACAAGTTGTTATATATTGTTATAGGATCCATCAAACACTAAGGTGGTAAACAGAAAAAAACAATGATGTGATCTTGATAATTAGTCAAGTACCTTAATGTCTCCACTTTTGATCTTAGCAAGTGTCCCTACATCCAACACCGGCGTCTTTCCGGACAAGTTTTTGAGTTCAAGGGGACCCAATTTAGGGCGGTCCAATCCGAATTTGGCCGTGTCACCGAGCATGAACCGAGACACGATCAGCAGGAGGTGATCGACAAGGCGCATGGGCAGCCACTTGAGCAACCACATGGACAGCCCAAAAGTTGATTTCCCCAGCATCTGTCGTGGTAGGATGTGCACCTTCATCAACACCAAGGGGAAAAAAAGGTCACAAAGAAAAGGTTAAAAGGAGGAAGTCATGACCAAAAAGAGAGCAAAAGATGAGTTGATGTGCGAAGCCATTGCCCTTGTGTAGGGCTGGTTGCATCCAGGCCATATAACACCATTTTTTTTTGCTCAATAAGGATTATTTTTTTACTCAGAAAAATCATAAGATCATAGCTAAAAGGGGATGCATGATTACTATGATTATTATTTAAGATCCTCCTCATGTTGCGCATGCTTTGGAATCCCAAGAAAGTGAAGCATCATTTTTATTTTTTCTTGTATGCATTTTCTCCAAAATCAAGCTTTAAGCAAACTGCCCATCAATGAATTCAAAAGATCAATTTTGTACAATGAAATGGGGTTTGGTCATAATGTCAAAAAAGAAAAAGAAAAATTGGGAAACCCTTATGGGGTTTAACCAAGAAGCTTGTGAAATTTTTGGGAAACATGACATGATTAATCCCATCTCAGTTTTCCTCATGCATTCCCAAATATAACAAAATCTACAAAAATTCAAAAGTGGGTATCTTACTTCGGATCCAAAACAAGCTTTTCTTTTCTTTTCTTTTCTTTTCTTTTTTGTTGTTTGGCTCATTGAATTAAAATTTTTTTAAGCTTGAATAGACAAAAATACAATAAAAAACAAACATGGAGAGTTTTTTCAGAAAGAGATAAAAGAGAGAGGGGGGGGGGGGGGGGGGGGGGGGGGGGGGAGGGCGGGGGCAAGGTTAAAGTGTTCTTACTGAATCTCTGACCACAAGAGAAGGCCTAGCATTATGATTGCAGAGGTCCAAACACACCTCCATTCCTGAATTCCCACAACCAACCACCAAAACTCTCTTCCCTCTGTACACATCTCCGCTTTTATACGAACTTGTATGCACCATTGGCCCGCCAAACTTTCTCCTCCCTTCAATCTCCGGCACCATCGCCTCTGCATTCTCTCCGGTGGCCACTATCAGCCATCGGCACACATATTCCGTTGTCTCGGTTTTCACGCGCCAAAACCCAAGCGTGTGGTCGTACTCTGCACGCGCCACCGACTCGTTGAACCTTGGCCGTATATCGAACCGCTCCGCGTATGCCTCCAAGTACTCTATAAACTGCTGCTTAGTTGGGTAAGTCGGGAAATTCTCCGGGAAAGGCATCAGCGGGAGTTCGCAGAACTGCTTAGGGAGATGGAGGCAGAGTCGATCGTAGGTATTTAGCTGCCACAGAGAAGCTATGCGGTTGGATCTCTCTAGAATTACACTGGGCACTCCTTTCTCTTTCAGGCACGCAGCCGTGGCCAGCCCCGACGGTCCAGCTCCGACGATCACCGGTCCTGGAATGAAACTTCTGCCGGAGCTCATGGCCTTGTCATTAAAAATAGGGTCATGAGCTCTCTTCCCTTCTATTTCTCTGAGAAAGTCCATGAACAGTACAATAACTGAAGAAACCAGTTGCAGAAACTAGCTCTGTAGCTTCAGCTTTACACTCGAAAGTCGTCTAATTCATGAAACAGCACTGAAACTGAAGAGAACCCATTAATCAGAAGACCTTCTTGATGAAGAACAAGAAGTTAACTTTCTCTCTATCTTCCAACTTCTCTGAGATTAAGCCCGGATTGAGTGCTAACTTTTCCTCTCTTATCTGAAGAGAGATTAGGCGCCAGGACAAAAAATACAAATAAACTTTCCTTAATTTGTGGAGTGGATTAAGAAGTTCTTATCCACTTGTAAGAGAGTGTTTTTTTGAATCTATGTGTGTAGTTCTCCATGGAGAAGAAAGCGGAGGAGCGAGAGCTACGGGGCAAAATCAGAGGGGAGAGGAGAGAGAGAGATGGTGATATGTCTATATATATTCCTTTTGCTCATACAGGAAGTAATTCAGTTGAATTCTTTATATATGAGGCTCAGTGGTAAAAGAGAAGTAATGGAAGTGGGGTCGCTAAATATATAGTTTAAACGACCATATATTATATATATGTTTATATAAGCTATTCATCTCAGTCATTGAACACTGAGTCATGGGGGGTTTGATTATTTTTGCTTAATTTATCTTTTTATCTTCAGTGCTTAATCTCAATTAGGAGAATGGATTTAAGTTGAGAAGCCATTAACTTAACTTGGATTTTAGCTGGTCTCATTCTCATTGGATGAAGGCTTTGGTTGTGGTCGCAGATGAATTGGATTCGGCCTCACCTCCACTTAATTTTTTTTGATAAATTAATTCATTTCTTTCTCAATGTTTGTTATATGAGGAGAATTAATTCATGGTCAATATTATTTCAAAATCATATACAAATGATACAAACTAATTTCAAAAATTAAATTAAGATATGGATGGCAAAATTTTTGATGGCTATTCAGATTTTAGTCAGAATTGAGAATTTCATGCAGGTACGTTATTGGAAGTTTAATTAAGGGATGAGAATTCTCCGAGGATGACCATTTGTCTCATTTCCCCCTTTAAAGAGGACTTGAAGGAATTTTGGTGGTATGAATAAAAATATTGGAAAAGTCAAATTGACTTAAAAGGTGGGTCACACAACACATATAAGGTTTTTATTTATTTATTGGTAAATTAATCTTATTTATTTTCTTTTATTTGCTAATAATAAAGACTTAATTTGTCAAATTAGAGTTTATATCATTAAAAATCATTATATAAATTTTTCATAATTTAGAAAAGAAGATTCAATCAAATTCTTAATTAATTAATTTAATACTTTAGACATTGATACTATATTTAGTTCCATTAAAGTATTAAGAAAAAAATAAAATTAAAGGAAATTATTTTAATTTTTAATTTATAAAAAATCAAAGAATAAAATTAAAATTAATTAGAAACTTTCTATATTTAAAATATTTATTTTTATATAAAAATAAATAAAATAATTTATTAATTTGATCTCTTTCATTTTTTTTTTCCTTTTCTCTATGTAGGCTAAAATTTTTGAATTGAAAACGTGGGAATGCGGGAAAGCACAATTTGTGTGTGACAATTATGGTATCGACCCATGATTGTGGGTACCGAAAATAGTGAATTTTTTTTATGATTCTTCTTTTTTTTTTTTTTTTCTTTCCTTCAAAATTAAGTGAAAAAGAAATTAAATAAATAAAAAAAATAAAACTCAGAAATTATTTAGGATCTGTTTGATAACTATTTTCGGAAACAATTTCGAAAAATAGTTTTTAAAAACAATTTTTTAAAACTGTTTTCTGATTTTTGTAAAATAAAAGTCTGTTTGAGAATATAAAATATTTTTAATATTTTTAAATATGTTTTAAAAATAATTTTTGTATCTTTATTTTTAATTATTCTATATGTTAGTATAATTATTTTTTAGAACAAACTTTAAAAAAATAAGTAAAAAATAACGTAAAAAAATTAAAAGATATTTTCTAAAAATATATTATTTCCTATTTTTAAAAATAGAAAAGAAAAAATGGTTATTAATTACTAAATCAACTTTTTAAGTTTTTTGTTCCGAAAAATAGAAAACTGTTTTTTTAAAAAAAAATTCTAAATATGCCTGTAAAACCTTAAAATAATTTAATATTTTGGATTTTACTAAAAGTTGAAGTCAGTCATTTTTAAAAAATAATTCTAATACTGTAAAAATTTATTAAACAAAAAAAAGAAACCTTTTTTCATAAGCTTAATAGATTTTATATAAGCAATAATATTTTTCTTGACTTTCATATTAATTCTTTTAAAGGATAAAATTTTCAAATAAAATTAATCAAACAAATATAAAAACTTTTATTAAATTATTTTTTATTAAGGTTTTAATTTCCTCACCTTTTATTTATTTCGTCAAAATTTTAAAATTACTAATTTCTGAATTGCTTTTTTTTTTTTTTTTTTTTAATTCTTACACAATTTTTTATTAGAACTCTTTATTTTGGGTTATATTTTCTTTTTTTCTTCAATGGATTATTTTTCTTTCTTAATAATATTTTAGTTTCGTTTTCTTGATATGGTAGAAAATATGTATATATAGAATTTTCTTTTTCATTGTGATAAAGAATATGCATGGATATAAAAGTTTCAAACAAAGATATAATGGAAAGAGTATTAAAAAACCCCTTCAATTTTATTTATTTATTTATTTATATATATCATGGTATGCCCATGGTTATGCAAATGTGTTTGGGGGGTTAGATGGAAAAGAGGCCACCGCGACAGATCGATGTGAGTGTAGGTGGTTATTAACTACCTCTGCACACAATTATTTCTTCACTCATTAGCGACATGACAACCTACCCCACCATATATTTATGGCTTCTTATAATCAATTTTATTTATTTTTACTTTTTTGCCCCCTTTTTTTCTTGTTTTTGCAAAAAATTAGGGCTATTATGAGAGAACCCTCTTTATGGTTGCTATTGATGCCTTCTTTAAATGGATGGTTGCTATGAATTCATGGAAAGATTTATTTTATTTTACTTTTTGCTCTCTATTTCCCCCAACAAACTAGTGTAGAGAAAGAGTTTTCTTGAATATGATTTTATTTTCTTTAGGAATTAGATTCTCTTTTTTATTGGTGAAAAATCTATCTTGTTAAAATGATAATCCATGTAATAAGTCATAAAAAAATATCTACTTTTAGTGGTTCAAGATATCTTATGAGAATTAAGTCTTTATTTGAGACCCATTTTAATGAACTGTGTTAGTACAATTGGTATATATATACTATTGGAATTTACCTAGGTGAATGAAAATTAGGATTTTTTTTCCTTGGAATACATGGTGTTTTTTAATAGACAATTTGTTTTAAATGATGTGTCTTGTATTTAAAAGACAGTGTCTTAAGACATAACCTTTTAAAGGATATGTTTAGTATTTTAAAGACATATTTATTCTAATAAGTCACCATCAAATCTATAAATAGGAGCCCGACATTTTTATTCATTTATTCATGCTTTCTACTATTTCTTTTTTTGTTGTCATTGAAGTCATTTTTTAACTTCAAGTCTAGTCATTTCTCTTTTTTATCAAATATTTGGTATACAAGAGAGTACAAATCACTAAGTAATTCATCCTTTTTTTGTGATTTGAAATGTTACTATTACAAGAAAGTGATTGTTGTATCATGAGAGACGATTGTCAATAAACAGTAAGCACCTAAGCGGGGCAAATTCGTCTTTAGGATATAAAGCCAAATTTTAGCTTTGATCAACCTTATTTGTAAGTTCTAATTTTCTATTTACTTTATTTTATTTGTGTATTTATTATACACACTTATTATTCATATATTTTTAGTGATTTAGATAACATATACCGTGCAACCAAAGATTCGTAAGTGGGAGATCTTATTTTCTAAATACAAGTTGTAAAAAAAAGTATTTATGGTAAGTTGGAATTCGAATGCAATTAAAGTCACAACATGCGTAACAACATATTTTTGAGGTAAAAGTAGGTAATTTAGATTTTATTAGTAAGAGTCAAACAATCAATTAGTGACATTTGATGAGAGATTTAACCTAACCATTATAAGTATGAGTGTGAGCAATAAAAAGCTTACTACCAATCCTAATTAATATAAAATAGTAAATAAATGTTTTGGATGTGAATTTACTAGTAGTATCAAGATGTTTGGTAATTAAGCTCGTAATAAGATTATTGGACTAGTGAGTCTACTAAATGCAACATTGTGAGCGTAATGTAGACAAATATGTGATCACTTAATTGAGACATCTATTAAAACCATGAAATATTGAAATGACATATAAGGTGTATGGATAGACTCATATATGTCCCCTTGAGTTTGCTCTAAAAGGGTTGGTGACTTAGAGACTACTTTGATAAAAGATGATTTAATATTCAATATATCAAGTAAATAGACAATATAATAGAAATAATTGGGTTAAAGTATCTTTTAGTTCTTTGAGAGATGCCTATGAGAATTGACTCTAATACAATGCATTGTGGAGGAGTCTAAATGACCGAGTCAAGTCCTAACATAAACATTTTTGGGTTAGAGAACTTCTAGGTTATGAATATATAGGTTTCAATACGTGCAATAATTGTATGATATAACAAAGAGGATGTAGAAAGAAGTATTTGTAAGATTGTTTTAAACTAAAAGTAGATTTCTAGATATTTTTAATGCTAAGTAGATTTCTTCTAGATATACTAGAATATAAAGTATCATGAATATAAAATTTCCATTCCATTAGTTACACGATAATTGTTTTTCGATATCTCTTAATTAGTTTTGTAGAGTATGATATTAAATTAATGTTTGTTTTAGCTAAGGTTAAGTTCAAAAAATATCTTTGATGTTGAAGAATTGTATATGTTGTTGAACAATTTATGAGATATTCATTAACTAGTTTCATCTTGCAAACTACCAATAGGTTAAAAAGATTCATATATTTTCATGTAAACAAGAAAAGGAAGTCATTTAAAAAAAATCAAGTATATAATACATATTAGAAATATTAATTTTTCAAAGATAATATAAAAAATGGAGAACATACTAAAAGCAATATCATAACTTTTAATCTAGATAAACATTTCTTGCACCAATCAAATGTCAATTTTTCTAGTAAGGTCTTCAAAGAAATCCTCAACAACTAGACGAATTCTATGTCTTAAGTTTATTTGCACCACTAAAATTCATCTTTATGTTAATTTCTTTTTATTTTTATTGAATCTTTGTAAAGTTCAACTTAATGTCTAATATACAATGGGCCTGACATACTCGTGGGCTTGACATACAACGAGTATGTGCTTAATATCCTTTCATTGCTACATCTATAATATTTATTATTATAAGCCTTGGAGGACTTATCTATTTTTTTTTCTTTTGTTGCCTTTCTATTATTCGACTTTTGATAGTGAACTTTTTTATTTTGAAACTTTGAGAAAGAATGATTATGACTACCATGATGCTATGAGCTATGTTTTCCATAACGCACGCATCTACTTCAACATCTGAGATCATAAAATAAGGTGACATTCACTTTAGGCAATAACACAAAACCAATTGGATTAAAGTAATTATTTTTTGAACAAAAGCTCTTTGTTTTGCTTATAAACAACAATTAAGATATGAGATAAATCCAAAGTATTATGCAAATCTATGTTTTTAGTAATACAAGAGCACATTTAGGTTCTAAAAAGTATTGTGTTTATTTTTGACAAGTCTTCTTTAGAAACTTTTTCTCTACATAATTTCAATTAAAAACTAATATTGAATAATGTGGAATTATGTTCACTAACAATTTTGAAATCTTCCAATCTCACATATATCCAAACATAAAAAGTCTTTGGAAAGATTACTGTCTTTTGGTGTTCATATTATTATTTTAAATTAGTGTAGAGAGTGAAAGGGTCTTTTAACAATAAAGTTTGCATGATTTGGCAAGAATTTTCTATTGTCTTCTTTATGTGTTGTCTTAAGATTCCTTACATCAAAATGAATTTCGACATCAAGTATTTATGACAGATAATTGTTTCCAAAAATGCCCAAAACAATAAACGCAAGTTTTGTAAGATTTGACATAGTTTGAGACCAATGTTAAATAAATAATTTAATTAGAAAACATATATGTTCAAACAAACTTACTGGGACAAAAATTACAAGTGAATATGATAATATTAATTTCTACTTAATTTTGCAAATTGAGAACATATAAAATAGTTTTACATAGATTCGCATTATAAAAAAATATGAATTTAATTATAAGGCTTCTGGCTTATAAAGTTTATAATTAAAAAAAATTTAAATATAAGATAAATGAAACATAATGTAATAATAATAATAATAATAATAATAATAATAATAATAATAATTGAATTTTATAATATATTTTCTAAAAGACAAATAATTATTCAAAAAAAGGAAAATTTTCATTTATTGGTCATGAGGTTCTCTTACTTACGTATTATAAAAGGAATGATAAATAATATATAATTTAATAAGTTACGTACAAAGAAAATATGACAAATAAGTAGAGAAATATAGAAAAGAGTATTCTCTAAATACATGGATAATGCTTTTATATATATATATATGCTTATAAAAATGAAGTTTAGACTTTAATTTATAGTGAAAGCAATAAGGTTGTATGAAAAATTTTCTTGGTTATTATGAAAGGAGCGGTTAAGATATGGTGACCATCCACCGTAGTATATCTATAACCATCAAGACCTTTCCTTTTACATATTTTTATGATATAAGTTGTATTATTAAAAAATAATGTTAAGTATTTTCATTCTTTAAAAAAAAAAAATACACAAACATCTTAAATTCAAAACATAATGTGATATTACTTAGGGTACATTAACCTTGTCTCATTTTGATTATCATACAAATCAATGTGAACTAGAAGGTTTAGAGAACCATTCATTTACGAAGTCTTATAAATTAATTACTAAATACAATCACTGATTCAAAGAAAACAATAAAGTTACATATCCCAATTACAAATACTCTAGCATGAATTAATATATCTACATGTATGGATGTAAATTTCAAAATATTGCATCAAAAGATTGACCAATATTTCGGTATTAGAAAGTAAAATTTGTAATGACCATTTGTTTTAATTGGGTGATACTATTAATTTTAGCCAATATTTCAACACCTTTCATGCGAGAATTTGCAAAAGACTAGTAAATGCGATGTGATAAGATCAAACTTGAGTCTCCAAAAAAAAAAAAGAAAACAATGCATGACCCCTTGGCCAAGTTCTTAATAATATATTAACTTTTATTATGTTATTCTTTCCCAAAGCTAATAAACAAACAAATAAATTTTAATTATTGTTATTCATATTCAAATTTTATCTAATTAGATATCGTAAATATAAAAATCACCACAATAATATTTGAAAAAATATCTCATTTATGTTTTAAATTCCAATAAAGTATAAATTTATAGACATAATTTCAAATATTTTTTAGAAACTACTAAGACAAAAAATAACAACATATTTAATTATCATTTTTAAAATTTTAAAATATATTTGAACATCATAGATAATCTTTTTGATATTAAATGTAATTTTGTGTTTGAAATTATTAAAATTTAATGAAATAATATTTTTATTTCCACATTAATAGTTAATATTCATTTTATTTGTTATCAACACAGATTCTATTATTGGTCAATTTCATTAATTTTATCATATATATATATATATATAAATTTTTAATAGTATGCAAATTTATACTAATATTTTATACATTTAATGAAATCAAATATTTATCCTACATTTATGTTAAGTGTTTAATTTCAAAATTCATATTTCTTATCATCTCAAATTATATTATTATAGAATATTACAAATTTTATCATAGATATATTGTTTTCTTCAATAAAACAATTTTAATATTTGCATTATTATTTTTTTATTATTTCTTTGATTTTTTCCAAACATTTCTATAAGTTTTGATCCCCATATTTTTGATAAAATTAATTTAACAATTGATGTTTCAATGTTTAATTGCAAAAAAAAAAAATTAATAAATGAATTTAAGACACTTGAAAGTTGAAACACAGTAAACCTATAGGCTTAAAAGGTACATTTCTTTAGACAAAGAAAACACATGAGTGAACATATGAAAAATTGAAATTTTTGAATAGTTTAGAATCACAAAAGGGTCAATGTTAATGATTAATCGGTCTTAAGTTGGAATGACCATTACTAAAATGGATTTTTTTTTTTTAAAAAAAACAAGTAACACTAAAAATACACAAATTAAAAGGTTATCCTTAAAAAAGCACTACAAAAATACTAGATATATATTATGACTAACACTATTATTGATTATGTTTTCTCATTTCAAGGGATCATTGACATTATTACCAATAATAAAGATTTAGGACCATAAAATGTGACAGATAAATGATTAGATAAAATAAAAAGAAGTTATCCAGATAGAGCTAAACTTAATAGTGAAACAAAAAGTATTAAGACCTTTAGTCCAAACATATGTAGATATAAAGCTTATCATATATAAATGGATATTTGTGGGAAAACGAAATGAGAAAAATGAGGTTACAAGATATAAAAGGTAACTTGTTGTGCAAAGTTTCTCATAGAGAATTGGTATTAACAATGAGAAAAAATATTTTACCGTGGTGGATACAATTACATTTTGGTGTCTAATAAGTTTAGTAGTCTTAGAAGGGCTAAATATGCATGCCATGGAATATGAAAATCCTTAGGGGTTTAAAATATTTGAAACATTTATCTAAAAATCTTGTATTAAAAGAAAGATATGAAAATAATTTGATTTGTCCATACATGTTCATTAAAAAATAAAAAAGTATACATGTTAATTTTATTGGTACTCTTAAAAAACTCATAAAAACAATAACTTATTTAAAAAAGAAATTTGAAATAAAATATTTTGGAAGGACAAAATTTTATCTTGGCCTAAAACTTGAGGACGTTTTAAATAGAATATTTGTCTATCAATCAACATATATAAAGAAAGTTCTAAAACCGGTTTGAGATGGAAAAAATACATGCATTAAACTTACCAATGGTTGTCAATTCACTCAAGAGCGATGAAGAAAAATTCATTTCATCCTCATGAAGATGGTGAAGATTTACTTAGTTATGAAGTTGTTGGGATTGAGCCTTAGAAAACATGACATGATGTAACAAATTGATATATATTTATAAATTTTATTTATTTTTGTTTCTTGGTTTCCTTTTATCCCATTTATATTAATTGGTTATTTGAGTATATACACTCACATTACTTATAATGTACATGACTTGAGTGTATTAAGAGTTACACAAAAGATCTAAGTCATGAGTGGTCCATAGTCGGTTCATGGATTTAGGCAATCCATTTGATACTATAGTGCACTCCCTCTTAATTGGAGGTATGACTTGTCTTGACTGTCAAGATGATTTTTTCATTGTGAGTGCATTAGTATAGATGATGCACATTGGATAGAACCTATGATGAATCATGATATAAGATTATCAATTTATTATGATTCACCAAACTACCATTTTGCATGAAATCTCAACTTTGAGAGGATATTGAGTCTGCGCTAAAGTCAACAAGAGACTTTAACCTATGAGTGAGACCTTAAGGTAGTCATATATCCACATATATTAGGTCACTATTAATGGATGTTGGTGGTAATATGTATTTTTAATATAGACATCATAATATCTCATGGATTGAGACTATGTGTTCCATTTGGTGATGTAAAGGATATGTGATCTAGAAGATTATGACCAAAACATTTCCTTTAATGGAAATTTGACATATGCTCATTGGAACTAAAGCATGTCAATTGATCACATAATAAGTGAAATTTGTAAATTTTGATAGGTGATACCACTATCTTGTCAAATTACAGACATCAATTCATGAAAATCTGCATGTAGTGGATAGTAAGTTATGGACCCGAGTTTCGTTTCGTTTTTATTTATATAGGGTATTGGAGTGTAGTTGATTTTGTTTAGTGAAATGTCAACTCAACTTTAGAATTGGATTTTGAGAAAGCTAGTAGTCTTATGAGTCCTAGTGGTCTCTACTCTAAGCTCATATACCATGATAACATAACTTATGAGGGTTGAATCAACTCTATGTTCACTTTTGTGTATAAGGGTATTTTGGTAATTACATATGGTTGAATGAGGATAGTGAACATGGTATTTAGATTGGACTAATTGATTAATTAAATAACTATGTGTGGTTAATTAATCAATTAAGATCTATTTTGAATTAGATTAAGCGACACAAAGTTTGTCGGGCTTTTGTTAATTAAGCCTAGTAGGGGAACCCTGTAAATACCCCTTAAGGGTTAATGCTTTTTAATAGTTGTCTTCCACCTTTATAGAGTGAGAGAAAGAGCTTAGGAATCCTTTTCTCTAAAGCCTACACTTTAGAGTATTAAGATCATAGTTTAAGTCATCAGACAGAAGATCTTTAAGTGTACGAGACCTCTATAGTGTTCTTCAAGCTTTTTTTTCACCATAGGAAACTAATCTAGGAACATTTAGATCCAGGTATGAATGTTTCTTCTTTAGTTTTATTAATCTAAATGGTTTTTAAAAATCATATTTTTGCTTAAATTAGTTTTTAAAGAAGCTTAGGGTAGATTTGCATGTACTAATACGATCCAAGGTATGGGATAGTGTGATCTAGGGTTCCCATAAGAAGTATCATATATTTTGTAAATTGTATATGACTAGACATTGCATTCTCTATCAATTTATTAGTAAAGTATAGTTTTGGTTTGACTAGAAGACGTTAGAATGATTTTAAACATATATTGTGTTATATTTACTAAATAATTGATACAAAATTGTTTTATTCAAGAAATTCAAAATCACAATTATTTAAATACGTTGATGCAAGTTGTTGTTTAGACCCTAATTTGACTCAATTTTAAACTAAATATGTATTTATGTGTAGTGATATTGTTGTATTGTGGTTTGTAAAATAAACAATAGTTGCCATTTTTAAAAATAATTTGAAGTTGCTTGCAATCCATGAAATAAGTCATGACGATATATGAATGAGATTAATGATCAACATATATAAGAATCATGTGGAGCATGTTTGATTAAGGATGATGCAACTACATTAAATGAAGTTAATATTATATGTCTCGCACATCTTATCAAATTTCTTTTATACATATGAGTTCACAAAAAGTAATAAAATTGATGTTTAGAAAGTGCATTCGAGTTATAATTTAGCAAGTTTATTCACAAACACGTTGTTAACTACAACATTCAATAAATTAATATATAAGATTAGAATACGTTAGTTCAAAGATCTTTTATGATGAATTAGTACAAAAATCATGCTCATATCATAATGAAGGGGAGCATATTCATAAAAGATGTTAGTGTATTGTATTATTTTCCTTTCATCTAGGTATTATCCTAATAAGTTTTACTGACAAGGTTTTTAGTCAAACATTCCTAGTAATTCGATATCATTCCAATATTTAGGAGAGTATTATATTCTTTTTTCTTTGTTAGATTTTTTTTTTTTTTGCACAAAGTGTTTTTGGACAATGTTTAAATGAAGCATATTTTCCAATATAGTGAAATCAAAGGCAAAATGTTATAAATGTTATATCAACCAATCGTGGATTGATACCATGTGTTAACTAGTTCATTTCACATTAATTATGCAATTACTTAATGCAACTTTACTATTTTCGTTATGAATTAATGTAAACTCCCCTTTCATAATCCTTTTCAAAGCATTTTCCACATATGAATAAAATCAACTCAAATAGTCTTTCTTTTACAACTTATTAAATGATAAATTATTTATCATTCATTTTATAACATCGACAAGCTACTTAAGTTTTTATATTTTATAAAGTAATCACAATATTTCAATTTAAATGAGTCAAACACTTGGGTAAACATGTATGACTTAGTTTTTGAAATAAACATATGATTATTGAGAGGATCAACTTGTTAGCAATTTTTTGTTGCATTGATACCACATGCATACGTTCGGATAATCCAAAAGGTCGAGAGTGCAAAACAACCACGTTCATGATATGTGTCTAACATTGAATGTTTACATTAACCGACCTTAAGATTGTCAATTATACTCATTTTAAGGTTTCGCATTTGATAGCATGGACAACCATCATTGACTATGTTGATATCGGTTATAATAATAGAGTGATCACATATAAAATAAAGTGATTGCTTTGGACCATTTTTAAAAATAAATTTTATGAAAATAATTTTTTTTTCTCAAGAAATAATAAACTAATATAATTAATTTTATAAAAAATTATAAATATTCCCCGGTAAGAACTTGTTGCTTAAACAATTGATATAGTAGGTTGCCATTCCAAAAACGGGTGGCATATGATTCGATCACATGAAGTGGTTAATCCAATTATACATTCCCCATTATCATAAATTATCTAATACACCGCAAGCATCTATACTTGGTTGGACCCCACCATCCAAATCAAGGAATTAACCCATTGAAGTCGATCACAACCGTCTGATCTGAAGACTTGTGGGGCCATCCAGTGATCATGGGGAGAGAATTAAATTAATACATAGAGTACAATGAGATACAAAAGAGTGCAGTGATTGTACTAGAATTAATAAATTTCAATAAATATTAGTAGGTGAGAGATGGAGTTGGAGCATCTATATAGGGTTTAGGGTTTGTTTGGCTGCCTTCAAGTATTAATCATGCACACAGTTGTTGCTGGAATTTAGGGCTTGTTTGGCTGCCTTCAAATTCATACCTGAAGGTGTTTGGCTGAGTCATTCAAGTTTGAAATTGAGAATAGAAACACATTCAAAATATTGATGAGTACTGTCAACATTTAAATCAGTGCTCATGATATTCCTGTGGTGTTCTGGCAATTTTGCAGGTGTTTGGCTGAGTTGCAACTTGTAATGGAAAGTTGTTGTGTAAGGAAGAACTTATTAAATATCTAAAAATATAAATTTTGATTTTTTTTTTGAAGTTCCTGGAAAAGCATTTAAATTTAAATTTTATTGAAAAAAGATGTTTATTTTTTATTTTTTATTTTGAAATACTCTAATGTGTCATTAAATGCTTTATAAAACTTTTTAATAATTAAAAATTCATTGTTGGAGAATTTTTTAACTGGTGAAATTATCATCCAAAGATATTTCGTGATATTGAAAATTTTGTAAAACACTATTCTAAATAGCGCTCTAATAAATAACTTAATATTATTATAAACTTTTCCCCGAAAGGTTTTCTATAAAATTACCTTTATGTTATGTTTGGTTTTCAAAAATTTTGAAAAAAAATATAAGGAAAAGAAAATATCAAGAAAAGTAAAAAAAAAGTAAAAATGAAAAATAATTTAAATCTAATAATTTTTTCTTAATGCTTATTCAAATTCATTTAACTTATATAACTTTTTGACGTAAAGATTAAATAATTTAAAAATAGGTAAGTTTTTAACTAATTTTAATTATATTTGATTTTTTTTTATATTTTTCATAACACAATCAAATATGAAAAAATGATTTTCCTTCATATTTCTTTTTGTTTTATTTTCTTAATACTTTTCAGAACCAAATGTAAACTTTGGAAGGGAGAAATGGACACTTTTTTTGAAGAATGAAATTAATTATAGCCTTGACTGATGTGAATAATATCTCTCCTTTGCCCATATGAGGAGATGAAAAAAAATTACATATTGTTCATGGAATTAGGATAAGGACTTCGGTGTCTACCGCCAAGAAATATGAATCCAATTCATCAAAAAATTTAAAAGTCATCCTTTTGGGTACAATGTCTTTATTACTATATGAATGTGGAAGGTTAGGTTAGGAACTAGAAAAGAAATATTCTTTCTATGTTAGGTTAGGAAAATTTACTTACTTGGAATCAATCTAATTTGATTTACTATTAATATGGCATTTTTTTACCAAAAAGAATAAGCGTTTAAATGCTCTCTTCAATCCCAAGTTATCTAAATTTTGGAGGTTGATTAGAGTAATGCTTTCATTTTAACAATGATTTATTTGAATCATAGTCATAAAGGGTTTTTTTTTAAGAATAGTTTTTTTGTTTTCCAAAACAAAAAAACATATTTGATAATCAAAAATTGTTTTTTATTCAAAAATTAAAGTGTTTTCAAAGAATATTTTTTAGTTGTTTTTTTTTTTTTGTAAGGACTATTTTAACAAATAATTATAGTAGAATGATTAAAAATAAAATATTAAATATAAAAATTATTTTAAATATATATCTAAAAATATTAAAAACATGTTAAAAATATTTTAGGTTTCTAAATAGTTTTTTGTTCTACAAAATTCAAAGAATAATTTTTAAAAATTGTTTTAAAAAATAGTTACCAAATAGGCCAAAAAAATTTTCATTTAGCCTTTATTTGGTTTTGCTTTTTTATTTTTTGTATAGAAATTGTAAGGGAAAAATCAAAGAATAAAAAAGAAAAGAAGAGATCTTTTATTTTTTAAGCTTACTACTACATTTTTTTTTCTCTTTTCATATTTCTTTCTTTCTTTCTTTCTTTCTTTCTTTCTTTCTTTCTTACACATTCCTTTACTATTTTCAAAATCTAATTAGGGTTTATCAAATTTATTTATTATTTTAAAATTTCATTAAAAATATAGAGACCATACATCAATAAAGTGCAGGAAGAGATCCCAAATATCAATTAAAATATTCCAAAAATTTAAACAAAACATTATGCAATGGTGGATTTGCATAAACATACACAATATTTTTAACAATTTTGAGTAATTTTAACAATTTTTAGTAAGTGAAAACTAGATTTTAGGTGATGTTTATTTTTTAATTGAATAAAAAAAATAAAATATTTTGGTTTTTTCTATTCAACTAAAAATAACAAAATGATATTAACTAATATAACTAAAATAAACTCGTTATCAATAAGTTCAATTTAATTATCTTGTTTGATATCAATAAATTACTTTTAGCTGTTCAATAAAAAAACAAACACCACCTTAATTAAATGATTAAAAAGTTATTTTATTTGGGATAACACATAATGCAAGTAATCATTTTCTTCAATCAAAAAATACAATACAGATAAATCTCATTTATTCGACATAATACGTAATGCAAACGTGATTTTTAGTAGTCAAAAGATGTGATACACACAAATCTTATTCATACGAAAGAGAAGATATCTCCTTCTGTCAAACTTAGCCAAATGAAAAATTTATATATAAATGTATGAACATAACGATAATTGATGAGGACTTTGCTTCCATTTATGATCAAGTAGTCGCTTCTACTCCAATCAATAATTAGATGATGTTTTGGTGAAGGAGCTACACCCTGAGAACATGTCCCAATCTTGAAAGATGTTTGTAAAATTTTCTAGACCACGTAGCAAATACAAAGGACACATGTGTGGAGGTCTAGCACTTGGAGATCATTGCAATATCCACCTAGTTTTTAAAACTGCCTAATTGTTTGGTGAGAGACAGCCATATATATATATCTTTTGAGAGGCTTCAAGATATGAACTTGTGCTCTCTGCAATTTGCATCACGCCTTTAATTTCCAAAGTTGATATCTTTATTCATTGAACTCTCCTTAATTTAGTACCTAAAATTAGATTAATTACTTCCTTCTGTTCTATGAAATGGAGATGTAAATAAAAAAAAATTTTGATTAATTTATTCAAAAGCTTCTTCCAATATGCTCTTTTTAATTTATGAAAATTAATAATATGGAGTATTTTCAAAGAGTAAATAAATGCATTTCAAGCCCTCGACATGTAAAATTTTTTAACACACAGTTCCATCTTTCCTTGTATCCTTGAAAAAGTACATTCCTTCAAAGACGTATATGTCAAATACAGATGGGTCAAAATCAATATCACATGGCTATGCCAAGATATAACCCGATATAGTAATTAAGCTATTGAAAATATTAAAGTATCAAATTGGTGCCTACCAAACTCCTCATTTAGACCATGGATATGTATAATGAAATCTAGATTTAAATCATTAAACGATGGTACAAATAAATAAGTTAAAAACATAAGGGTGTAAGCAAATGAGATCCGAAAGTTTACATATTGTCTAATTGGTGATGTCTTTTTAGTATTTATCAAAAAGTACCTTTTGAAACCTACCGAAATATATTATAATATAACCTTTAAGTTATTCTATTTTAATCAAAATTTACAATAAACTCATAGAAATATAATTTTTTATTATAAAATATTCATTACGTTATATAAGGGTAAAAATGAATCAAATCGGAAGGTATACATATGGTATCGGTTGATTTGTGATACATTTTTGATACATACTGAAAAAATATCTTTTAATAACTACTGAAAAAGTACCGTTTGATATTATAATAAGACCTTTCAATTATTTTATTTTAATAAGAATTTATAATAAACTCATAAATACATAAATATTCTTTTTAGAATACATAAAATAAAATATGTAAAAACAAGTAAAAAAATTAATGAAAAATTCAGAAAACCCAAGAGAAAGAAAAAGAAAAAGAAAAAGAAAAAGGAAACTAAAAGAGCAATAGATGGGGCCAATCCTCCCAAATATTTTCATCATATTACTATATTTAGCATCTCAAATTTTGTGTTCATTAATCATTATCCCTCGTCGATGGGAACTCTACCCGTTACCCACTGCCCTAATTCCTAAGAATGTGGGCCACGGTATTAAGTTGAGATGGGCCCCATAAAAAGGAGCCCCAAAGCCCAAACCAACCAATGGCTTCGCCGTCCACAACCATGAGGATCATGTAAATCTTAGGCCCATTTGTGGGGGCTACAATCAAATTCATGACATGCCAATGCCCACACAAACTTCAAGCGCGTGTCCTACACGCCCCAGAAAAAATAATGTTATATGACATATGCCATGACACACCTTCATTACTCCTTGAGCTTACTTTATACAACAACATTATATTAATATTATTGAAAAAAAAAATTACTTTTTCAGATGTTGTGATTTTGAAAAATCAAAATTTAAAATTTATTCTAGGGTTACAATCATAAGAAACATTCATGCATATGGTTTTTAATATCTCTTCATGTTATCAAAATATTTTTTTTATTTTTTTTTCTCTTTTAATATTTATGTAATCATAAACCCCACATAAACCTCACATGAGACCTAATAATGGCCATGCTACCCATGTATCATAATCATCTTAAAAAGTTTCACTAATTTGTCCCTAGTACCCAAACAGGGCCTTACCACTAGCCTTTCTAATATACTTTTTCACTTAATCAATTTTTTGATTTATTTAAAACTACAATCTACAAGATATTTTTTTTGATATAGATGATGCTAATGAGAGTAGTAGGGCCTTAAATTAAAGATGAGGGTCTCATTATGTGAATAATAGTAATAATGTTTCTTTGATTCATAATCTTTATTGAAACAACCAAAGAAGATTATCCCTAACCCCACAAAATTAACTTTCACAATGGGTCATCCAACTCTGCCACTAACACTATTCTAGGCCTTATTTATTATCTTCCATGTCCCCCAATCTTTCCTAACTTCACTTAAGTCATCAAATCCATGATATTTATCGATAAATATTTGGACCCCACATAAAATTATGTTAAGTGATCAAATTTAAGTAATTGGATTACCCATCATTCGAGTTCTAATAGTTTAAAATTAGAAAGTTTGTTACAATCATGATTTTAGTCTAAAAAAATTGAAATAAATTCATCAATCAGTTCTAAAGATTGGCTTATAAGAGAAAACGATATGCTTAAAATTGTTCATAGAAAATCATAACTCGCGTGCACATGAGAATACTTTAACCAAGTGAAGTACTCTTGCTGCTTGAGTTGACAAAGTGTCATGTTATATGCATATTAAATCGAAAGCATTATGAAACTCACATATAAGATTCTCTTATATGCCATATAGTTTTTAAATGTACTCTAAGATATAGTAATCAAATTATTCTAATCATGATGGAATTAAGTGGGTCGAATAAAACGAAAAAAAAAAGGGAAGGTAAAGCAATACTCTTTGGAAGTATTTAAAAAAGCTTATGCACTCAAAATGCATTAGTTTATCATAATGGAGAAAGAAAGAGATAAGTAACTCAATGAAAAGTCAAAAAATGAAACTATAACTTCATTGTGAAGTTTCCAACCACTAACAACGCTAGTGTGAATACCTACAAAAAAATTTTTAGGTAAGAGGATTGCATTATTAGAAAGTTTTTTAAACAAACTATTTTTTTACTTTTGCTTTCTCAAAGTGCTTTCACAAGGAATATTTAATATTTATATCGAGTAAGTTAAAAGAGGCAATCTAGGAAAGCATAATTTTATCACTTGTTGACTTGTAGATTGTAAAGAAATGGTTAATATATATACAACTTCCTGTCGGCTTTCCCTACTAACCTATTTTATTCCTTGCATGATGGTTGATTTTACTAAAGGGGCTTAATAAAAAACTACCTCCTCAAAGCCACACACTCAAATTTAAATTTAAATATGAAAAGAAAAGCTTCTTATTTCCATCAATATAAAAATTAATCTTTTATGCTAACTAGTTAGGGTCTTCTTTTGGGCAAACTAGAGGTTCAACTTAATTTATCATCTTATTGGAGGCATGGGAAAGTATTAGCAAAATAAATAAGGTCTCACTTTGTACTTTGTTTTATTCCATAGAATGGAGAGAATCATTTTTGATTTAGATGTTCCCTAATTTCATAGTTTATTTTTTTTATATAAACTTACATTTCCATGCAATAACTAATCAAATTATATTTTGATTGCTTATTACGTTATGCCAACTATATCAAAACCACCCTAAACTTATTACTATTGAATGGGAAAAAAGAAAAAATAAAAAAAATAAATAGAAGAAACTCTAGAAACTAACTAGGGTTTCTTAATTTTCATATATATTGAGCGTGATATGATATTAGGATTGTGAAAAATTAAAGGTTTATACTCTTCAGTATGGGCATGTAGTTGCACCCTCGTTTAAAAGTTTAAACTTTTAGATCAAATTAATAATTTAACATCAAATACAACTTATACGGATTCATTTCACCTATAACTCTAAATGATTCAATTTTTAATGAAGCACGATTGTTAATTTTCCTACTAAAAAAAATGATTATGGAAGTTCACAACAAGGTGTTGTAGCTCAAAAAGAATCTACTACAGTGTGCCATTATATATTCATATGCCTTTTGTTCATGTGGGAAGCTTTATCTACATGGAAAGCTTTGTGGGTTCTTCATTCTCACCCTGATGATTGCAAGTCTTGTATTAAATAAGTTCAAACAAGAGCTTTTTATAGCTTTTAATACAAAAACACTTTGTATTCCATCAAGAATCATTGTGCAAAAATGATGAATCTATTTGATAAAGACATTTTGATGTGGGAATAATGCAAAAAATTAAAAAAAGAAAAAGAAAAAAAAGAAAGTTGTATCTCAATACTAGCAGCCTCTTTTATGAGCTTTGATGCAGCATTCCATAAAGTCATGGTTAAATTATGTATAGTAAAGAAAATTCTAAGTTTATGAGAATCATTTCTTCCACTCCCTCCATCAAGCCATAGATGGATTAAATATTTATGAGACACAAAATCAGTGAGGGCATCATGTCTTCCACTCTTCTAAACTTTATTTTTTTCCTCATTGAGCTCTATATGATATTGGGTTAATTTGTTTTTTTTTAGTTAACTTAAGTTCAAAGTTTGATTAGACCTTCGTGGGGACGAAACTTTTTCGTGATTTAAAGTCGCATTCGTCCAAAATCCTTTTCATGATTCGACTACAACAAATGAAAATATATAATATTAATTAGTTTAATCACCGCTATTATTAAAATGTTATAAGTTGTAATTCTTCCTCACTATTCCTATTATTATATTTTTTGCCGACTATCTAAGATTGAACTAGAGTACTTGATCACCTCTTGAATATGAAGATTAAAAGATAGATCATATTTGAACTTTAGCTCCAAAAAATATTGATATTAAATAAACGGTTTTAAAACATTGTTTTTTTTGTCTAAAATTTGGATCAAAATTAATATAAAATTGCTATTTAGACTTTAGATTTTGGATATTAACCTTTTGTATTGAGAAAAGACATTTAAAATAAAATTTAACTTCAAAAAAAACATCTGAAAGACAAAGCCCAAGTTGTTGATTGATTTAGGGGCCAGTGTTCATTTCTCAGCATGCAAAACAACCGGACTGTTTTAGTTTTTTTCACATGGGTGTTCTTTCCAAATATGAAAAGACAATCCTACTAGCAAAAAGAGGCAAAGCATTAGCCTTTGTCCAAAGTGATTGAACCTTTGTATAGGAAAATGATTGGAAGTTTAATTTGACAGTACCTTGAAATATGTGGAAAACCTGTCATGAATTGATGTGGGTTTGCCACAAAAAAGCCTAAACAAAATCCCCATAATGCATCCACAAACAATAACAAGAGGGTGCCCATGAAAATGTACATATCACCCATCATTTCCATAGTCTCTTCTATCTACTTTCCATTAATTTTCATACCTAAGATCCCATCCAATTCTTATTTCCACAATTAGGAAAAATTGTTTTTCTAGTACTCCCTTGGAACTATTTTCGAGTAATATTTATTGAAATCCAAATTATATTGGAATTTACTATTACTAGTCACTAAAATTAAGAAGACTATACTAATTGATCGAGTCAATCTATAGAAAGAAAACCAAATTTTTTTTAGTGAGTGGATGATACAATCCCCACCAAATATTTGGAACACAACATCAATATCAATAGGAGGGTCTTAATAAAAGACTTGAAAAAGAGGCATTAGTGCACAAAAGGAGATTTTTAGATACACTTAGAAATGGCTCACATGTGAAGGGCCAAACTTAAAAAACTAAAGATAGTGGAGTACCTAGCCCACCAAAGGATAGGATTGGGGCTAGGTCGGTTCATAAAGCTATAAAGATGACCAAACTTTCCCTCCTAAATTTAAGTAGGGTGGCTCGCCAAACCATGGTTCATCACCCTATCTCATTTGAGGCTTCAAAAAAGAACAAGAATTGCTTCACTAAATAAAAAATAAAAAATAAAAAATAATGCTACAAGAGTTTAGAGTGGGCAAAATTTGGATGCTATATTCATTTAGGCTTCAATTAGGGTTGGTTGTTGATAGTTTCTTCTAATTTTCTTAAATATTAATTTTATAATTATAAAAAGGCTATTGCTAAATGACACCCTATTTTTAGGTATATCAAACTTGAAATCTTATCAACATTATTGTTAAGAAGGTTGAACAAACTTTTGATTCCATCTTTATTATTCATTCAATGAACTTTAAAAAATATCGGAGTTAAATGAAGAAAGTAGTAAAACAAAGTTTTCATTAAGTTAAAATGATTCAAATAATATGATTGATCAGAAAAATTGACCTCGAATACTAATATATGTACTTAGTTATTAGAATTAACAAAGAAAATTAATGACTTCTACACCGAGCCTTTTACAGAGAGGGGATTAGCAAGTCAAAACCATTCTCTCCAAAAGGCTCCGTTTAAAGTCATTTTCTTTGTTAATTATAGGTCATCATATTTTTTCTAATGATCTTGGCATGTGTTCCTTAATGAATGACGAATCTAAAGGCCTAGTGAGAAAAAACAAAAAAAAAAAATAGTGATGGGCTGAGGCCTGTAATCAATTTGTAACTTAGCTCGTTCAATATCTAAGAGTTTAGAAAAAAAAAAGCCCGGGCCCAGGCCTATAAACAACTATTTCATTTTTATTTTATTTTAAAGAAGATAAAAAGGACGGGGCTTGTTGGGTGTAATGGCGTTGAGGCCTATCTGAATCCAGGTTTGATCCTGTGTGTACGGACCTGTTAATAATGGGATGGGATAGGCCTTCTGACAAATGGCTGAGCCCAATCTTAACCAAACTGGAGAGGCAAATTCCTAGAATGGTGTTCTAAAGTTGGGCTTTATACAAAAGGTGTTTTTGGGGCAAAGATATTGGACTGAAAGCATAGCAGAAGCCCAGCCCAAAAAGGTATTTATGAATCGTTGAGGTTCATGGGAGAACAAATGTCAAAGAGGAAGAAATGTGTTACAGGTATATATTTTTTAAAAATTTAGTAACCATGTGCAAATAATTCAAATTTCATGCTCTTTTTTGGCTATGTTTGGTTCCCAAAAAATACAAAGAAAAGAAAAAAAATGCTAAGAAAAATGATTTTCTCATGTTTGATTGCCCTATGAAAAATATAAAAGAAAATCAAATATAATTAAAACTAATTAAAAACTTATGTTCTTTTAAATTATTTAATCTTTATATTGATGAGTTAAAATAAATAAAATGAGTTTGAAGTAACAAAAAAAATAATTTATTAATTTTTAATCTATTTTTTTATTTTCCTTCACTTTTTCTTTCCCTCGCATTTTTCTTCAAATTTTCCGGGAACCAAACATAGCCTTTTTTAGGTTCAAGGATGTAAACGGGTTGGGATGGAATGGAGGAAGGTTTCCCATTCCCATCTTTGCTTGTAAATTTATTCTCTATGAGATCAAATAGACACCGGATTGAACCCCCAAGGAAAAATGAAAATTGTTCACTTGAAGAGATCAGACCGACAACTTAATTGGCAAAAACCAAAGTCAAACAGATCATTAAATCGTTACAGTTACAGAAGCAAAACCTTGGCCAGAGACATTTAAGGGCAGTAGCAGTAGAGCTTCCTTCCTCCCACCCAAAATAGAGGAAAAAGGCAAAAATAAAAAATAAAAAAATGGTGATTTTTATTAAATATATGCTCCTATTAAATATTAATAACAAAAATTAAAAAGGGGGGATTTTTTCTGGCTCTAACAAGCCACATAGAATTAGATTTGACGTGTACCCATAAAGGGCCTCTTTAATACAATGTGTTAAGAGTCATTGTTATTATTTAATTCCCATATATCTTCTTATAAGCTCTTACGTACACAACCATCTTTCCTTAACTTCATTTGAAAAATTAAAAACCTTTTTAAAAAAGCTCTCTCTTCGATCCTTCAAAGCAAGATATGAGTGTAACTTAGGCATATTGATCCCACCCAATATGATGATTGAACGGATTTGAGTCATTTTGGGTTGGGCTTGACTAATATTTAAGTAATTCGAGTTTAATCTATACTCAATTCAATGTTTTTATGATATTTATGATATATATTATTCTATATAATAATATTTATTTATTTTTAAATATAAAATTATATTATATCATCTATTTTTTCATTATTTTAAAAAGATTTATAAATTTTTTTTTACTTTTTTATTATTATTTTAAAATTTTATCCCATTTATTATTTACATTTTTATAAATATACATTTTTTTTTATAAAAAAACATCATAGATGAATTTTAAATTTTACGGTTGAATCAACCTAATTGACTTTAGTATAATCCTATCAATCTAAGCTTAAAGAAATGGGATTGAGTTGTGTACTTTAGGTTAGAAGTTGGATTAGATTAGACTTGGATAGAATGTTTTTTAATTTCGATTAAATTTGGGTTAATTAACTACTATTGTTACATTGAATTTTCACTTAGGTACTTCTAGAACGTTTTTTAATTTTTATATTTCACTATATGTTTTCGTGTCATCTATTCATTGGTTAAAGTTGTAGTTGTTCCTATCAGAAGAATATTCTCTAAAACTATATTACTGTATTCATAATCATCTATTCATTGGTTAAAGTTGTAGTTGTTCCTATTAGAAGAATATTCTCTAAAACTATATTACTATATTCATAAGAGTACGATCATGTATCCATATTCTTATGAATACGATTTAACAGTCGTATTCTTAAGAACACAATTAGAAGTTCGTGTTCTTCATAACATGACCTATTAGTTGTGTTCAACATGGTTAGTATACGTTTACTCGTAGTGGTATTTCAAGACACAGCTTTTAGCTGGTTCATATTCACTGTAGTGCCCACTTCAACTTCAACTCCATCAATTTGCCAATTAATGTTCCATAGAGAGACCCTTCAGCGAGAAACCGCCTGACCTCACTCCTCATCAATTTCAAAGGACTGGGACTTCTCCAGTACTATCACAATGAATATTGTTCTGGAAGGTGTTTGCCCAATCCCATGCATCTCTTTTCAAGATATACATGTGCGATTAAAAAAACCCAAAAAGCCAAGGCCTAACGATGCTAAACGTGGGATGGCTTAATCAATAAAGAGACATGCCTCCTATCTTCTCAACTGCCCACTAAAAACTCCAATAAATTTGGGTGGTTGTTAGTTTAGATTGGTCCAAAAGTCTAAGCAATTATGATTTTATGAACCGCCCTTTCTGATCCCTTTTTCCTTCATTCAGTGAACAAACCCAAAGACAAAGCAGAAGGTGTAATCACTGACTCACATACCCTTTTGTTTCTTCATGGTACTTCCATTACAGAAATAACTTAGTATTATTATTAATTTGATGAAATCTCTCACCTTCTATCTTTCACACCATTTCTGCCATTTGGCCCAATTGCTTCCAGAGCATTCAATGGGTTTAAATGTGTGGTAGTTGGAAGCAATTAAACTGGTCTTGAATGTAGGTGGTGTGTTACTTTCTATTTTCCTTTTACACTCAGCAATTCTCTTATAAATGTTGCAATCCACTTGGCAGATTCCCATTCTAGCCTAGCTTGCTATCAGTCCTTGTATCCCTCCTAGTATTATAGTTTTCTGTCCTAGTTTCAGAGCTTTAATGGAGTTTCATCTCCTACCCATCCTTGCTCTTATCTCTGTAAGCTTTTCAAAATAAGCATTTTTTTTTTGTTTTTAGTTCATGTTTCTTTTAATCTACATATGTTTAAGCAGGTAATGAATTAATTTCTCTAACCTTTTTTATACAGCTAGTAGTGGCAGCAGGCCATGCTGCTCTACCTACTGAAGTCTACTGGAATTCAGTTCTGCCAAACACTGCCATGCCAAAAGCTATCAGGGATATTCTTCGGCCAGGTTCTCACAGAATCCGGCAATTCCTCTATCAGTTTTGACACTGTTTGTTAGTCAAGAATATATATATATATATATATGTATATGCATGGAAGCACTTCTAATCTTTTTAGTACTTAAAATTTTGATCAAAAGAGTTGTTTTCAAGTGCCAGAAAAGCTAGAAATGCTCAGTGGAAACGCTTTGTAGAGTCAGTAACCTGTAAGACAAAATTAAGCACTCACCATGTATTCTTGAATTCAATGGATTTGCAGATCTTATGGAAGAAAAAGGCACTTCCGTAAGTGTAGGGAAGGGCGGGGTAAATGTCCATGCAGGAAAAGGCAAATCCGGAGGCGGTACCACTGTCGGGGTGGGCAAAGGCACTGGGGTAAATGTTCACGCAGGAAAAGGAAAACCTGGAGGTGGCACCACTGTTGGCGTCGGCAAAGGAGGAGTATCTGTTAACGCAGGCCACAAGGGAAAGCATGTATATGTTGGTGTTGGTAAAGGGAAAAAATCACCCTTCGATTACAACTATGCTGCTACTGAGGATCAGCTCCATGATGATCCGAATGTAGCTCTTTTCTTCTTTGAGAAGAACATGCAACCTGGGACAAAGATGGAGTTGCACTTCATTAGGGATGCAAATCTAGCCACCTTCTTGCCTCGTCAAGTTGCCAACTCCATACCTTTTTCATCCAAAAAATTCCCAGAAATTCTGAACGAGTTCTCCATAAAACCAGAATCAGAAGAAGCTGAGACAATCAAGAACACAATCAGAGAGTGTGAGGAGCCTGGGATTAAAGGAGAGGAAAAGTATTGTGCAACTTCACTAGAATCCATGGTTGATTTCAGCACCTCAAAGCTTGGAAAAGGTGTTCAGGTGATTTCAACAGAGGTGGAGAATGAAACCCAGAAGCAGCAGTACACAATTACAACTGGGGTGAAGAAGCTGGCAGGTGACAAAGCTGTGGTGTGTCACAAGCAGAGCTATCCCTATGCAGTGTTTTACTGCCACAAGACTCAGACCACAAGGGCTTATATGGTTCCCTTGGTGGGTGCTGATGGGTCCAAAGTTAAAGCAGTAGCTGTGTGCCATACAGACACATCGGCATGGAACCCCAAGCATTTGGCTTTTCAAGTGCTCAAAGTTAAGCCAGGAACTGTTCCAATCTGCCATTTCCTTCCTGAGGATCACGTTGTCTGGGTTCCAAAATAGAAATCTGCAGAAAGGACTTGAGATTTGTTAGTTCCGCACATCATTCGGTGTATCGTACTAGTTTGAAATTCTGTATGTTTGGTATTTACGTCTGTAGTACTTCAAACCCCATTGCCATATGATTATATATAAATATATATGAGTCATATTATTCCCTAGTAGACATTCTCTGCTTGTTTGTTAGTGCTATTTTTAACTAGCCTTAATGGGAGTGAAAATTACCTAGTTGACTACATTCCGTTGATTACTATCACGTAACGAAAATTGCCTAGCTGAGTAAAAATTATGATTTTAAAACTTTTTGTAACGAGTATGAGATTGAACACTTATAAAATACTTATAAAAGAAAACTAAAACTTTGTAAGCAATGATCGAAACAGTGCTAAATAAAAACAATTTACTTAAATATTTTCAAGTTGAACAATTAATACGTGTTTTTTTAAATATATATAGAATTTTAATACAATCTATTTTAAAGAGAATATATACCCTATGAACTTGGAAAAATGAGAAACTATTAATTATTTTAAAGGTTTTGGATGCATTTGTTTTATTATCGATCTTAAAGAAAATTTGACAAAATTCCATTCAAAATATGTTGAAATTTATTATTATTATTATTATTATTATTTATCTTCAACAAGGCTTATATAATTTTCAGCAAATTAAAAGAACCTTTGTAGTGGAGGAGTCCATTCATGCTTTCGTTGATGAGTCTAACCCATCTCTTTTGGATGGTGCAAAAGTTGATGATCTGCTAGACTTTGATTAAGAGATCATGAAAAGATTAAAAATTGATGAATCTCAATTACAATAAGTAGATAAGATAGAAGTAAAGGAAGAACAATGACCTCTTGCACTATCATTATCACAAGGAGAAATAAGCCCAAGCTAAGATCTTATGGGAGTTGAAGTTTGTTACTCATCATCTATTAAGATTGAATAGTAGGTAATCTATTTAATAGGGTAAGAACCAGACGATTCCTTAGAAAAATTTGTAATAATATTTTTGTTTTGTCTCAAATTTGAACAAAATGAGTCTTTATAAATCAAATGTATAAAAATAACATCATTATTATAAGCAAAAGCTAGATTACTAGTATAAGATTTAACCAAGAAGAAGAAATTGATTATGAGGAAACATTTTCTCCAATTGCTAGATTAAAAGTTATTAGGATGTTATTGGATTTTGCATGCTATAAAAATTTTATCTTATACCCAATGGATGTAAAAAGTGATTTCTTAAATGATTATACTATGGAAGAAGTTTATGTATAACAACCTCATAGTTTTAAAAATATTGAATTTTTAACCCATGTTTTTAAATTTAAAAATACACTTCATGGTTCAAAACAAGCTCTTATAACATAATATTAAAGATTAAACAAGTTTTTACAAGAAAATGGTTTTAAAATGACAATATTGATAGTACTACAGTCTTCGTTAAAACCAAAGAAGATGATATACTCTTAGTTCAATTTTGTATAAATGATATTATATTTGGAATACTAAACACTATTCTTAGTAAAAAAAATTCTAAATGTATACATTGTGAGTTTGAAATAATCAACATGATGGAGCTTAACTTCCTTCTCGAACTTCAAATCAAATAATCAAAGGAGATGATTTTCATAAACTAATCAAAATATATATATAAAAGACCTCCAAGAGATGAAAAGATCATGGTTACTCCATTGAATTTATCCATCAAGCTTGATAAGGTTAAGTCATTGACCCTACATGTCATAGAGAAATGATTGATTCATTATTTTACCTTGTCGCTAGTAAATTAGATCGATGTTATGTTTAATGCTTGTTAGGGTGCTAGATTTCAATCATGTTATAAAGAATTACATCTTTTATTACTGTTAGAAGAATACTTACCTAAGTGAACTTTTTTTTTTTTTTTGTCTAATTAGCTATTTGGATGCAAATTTTATTGATTGTAAAATTGATAGAAAAACCATTAGTGATAGTTTTTTTACTTCTTAAGTCATTCACTTGTTGTCACTTATTTAGAAAGCTGAATTTACCGGTGTTAGTTTCTATTATGCTCAAATTTTATGGATAAAACAAACCTTGCATGAATGCTCATGTACCTATTAAATATGATAACATTGTGCTATAAGCATCTCTAAAATTTCTCAATACTCTAAAACAAAGCATGTTGAAATTAGGTGTCACTTCCTTAGAGATTATGCATAAAAAGGTGACATTATATATACTTGAATTGGTTGGACAAATGATGAATTAATAGATATCTTCACTAAACCATTAAATGAGGATATGTATATATATATATATATATATATATATATATATATATATATATATATATATATATATATTAACCATTAGAAGAGAATTAAGTTTCATTGAAGTTTAAAAAGTATTCATGTTTACTCAACCAAATACGTGTTTCATAAATTTTGAAAATTGAACATCTATATAATTGTTGATTACACCAATTTTGAAGGCATGATTGTTTGCATGCTGTATTTTGATTCAAACCTCAAATTTGAAAATTTCTTATTGGATTAAAACACTCATCTATGGTCAATTTAACCTCATAACAATATCCCCACAACATATTTTCAACATATTTAAGAAATGAACCATCATTCTCACTTGATTTTATGGAGCCATTATCACTTACGGGTTTATGATGGTTGGAGAAGACTATTGCATGCATGTTAATCGATATAAGGATAAGTTTCCCCATCTTATCTTTCTATAATGATGTTATTTTATTGGATGAAAATAACAAAACGACGAGTTTCACCAATTATCATTCACTTTTGAGAAGAAGTAGATGAGTGAAGAAAACTATGTCATAGAGTTAAGGTCTTAAGGAATTGTTCAAAAAGACTTCTTAGTTCGTCTCAACCAAACTTATATAAAGAAAATTTTGGAACAATTTTAGATGGAAATTTGCAAACCTATAGACTCACTTATTGAGAGAGGGGAGGGTCTTAATCCTGAATATGTGTCCTAAGATTGCCAATAAAAAGGAAAAAGATGGTCTAAATTTCCTATCCTGGTGCCATTGACAGCTTAATGTACATCCTATGATCAATGTATACCCATATTGACATTTGTTATTAAGTTAATAAATTTTAATTAGATCTTAGTACTCTTAGAAGACGATGAAGCATATGCTTCAACATTTAGAAGTACAAAAGACCGTATACTTTGTTATTAGGGATCAATTTTTGTGCTTGATTGGTTATAGTTACATTATTGGATAAGTGACCTGGATGACCGCAGATTGACACCTGGATGATATCATATCTTGGAGCAGCAGGAAATAATCCTGAATTACACCATCTCGGATGGAAACAATGTAATACATCCCTCAGATGTCATGAAATCATCACTAAATTATTTTGCTTCAACACGGCACTCTAAATACTCAATCTCTCACCACCCACCCCCCTCTCAGTCTCCATCCCATCAGTGCCATTTATCTAACAGCATTTAATTCATGTAAGCAAGGGTAGTTGAAGAAATTAAAGTAGTCATCGATACAGGTGATGTGTTGCATTACATCCCTTGTACTTCTCTTCATGAAAATTAAGCGTTCAGATTCTTGGCCCCTCTTGGTAGTATTGCTTTCTTCTGTAGTTGCAAAGAGCAGTAAATGTATGTGGGATTTAGTTTTTCTCTGGATATAGTTCTTAAGATAAGAAGATAGCTGGTTATAATTTTATGGTTGGTCTTTTATCCTCTACCTCCATATGAGAATCTGACAAGAATTTGTCTTATATTTTGATGCAGATAGCAGTGCAAGCAAGCCATGCAGCTCTACCTTCTGAAGTCTACTGGAGCTCAGTGCTGCCAAACACTCCAGTGCCAAAAGCTTTCCGGGATATTCACCAGCCAGGTTCTCACAGAATATGTTATGTTTGTTAGCCTAGAATAGATAGGAAAATGAAGAGCTAGAAAAGATAAACATGAAATATTCTTATGACAGAAAGGAGTTAAAGAGAAGAAAAGGAAATTTAACAAGAATCAAAGTTTGGAATGAATGTTTTATCAGCACCCATACAGAGCATTTGGGTGCATGGGAACACTAGTTACACCACCACCATCAGATTAATTTATACATAGCAGTGTAGTGTTGATGGACTTTAATTTCCAAAGAATGGCAATCATAATTTGTCATGTTCAGTGGTTTTGTTGAGTTGAAAAGAGAACAGATTTTATTCCAAACTCAGGAATGAAAAGGCCCTACCAAATTTTGAGCTAATTTGCAAGACAAATATATTTCTCCTTTGTTTGAGCAGGTCACTCACCTTGTATTATCCAATTCACTGATTTGCAGACTTCATGGAAGACAAAAGCACTTCTGCAAGTGGAGGCCGGGATGAGTTGGGTAAATGTTGATGCAGCGAAAGGAAAACCGGGGGGTGTTTCTGTGAGTAAAGCGCACAAGGGAAAGATCCATTGTGTTAACTCAACCACACATGAACAGAAATTAAAAAGGATGAGATTTTAACGTATTTTGGGGGGATGATCCTTAAGTCCGTTGAATGCACCAATGCTTAAAAATCCACTGGTCAAACGAAGACAAAAAATTATAATGGTTGTAGTCCACACAATTCTCTCTTAGACTAAACCTTCAAGCTCATCATTCAATAAAAAGAAGAAATTTACTCCTGTCATAAAATTTATTAGGCTTCATTATCCATCATATTGGAGTTAAGTAAGGGAATAAAACTTGAATATTTTTAAATTATTGAATCTTTTATAAAAATAATTTATTAATTTTTTTTTTCATTTTACTTTTCCAATTTATTTTCCTTATATTTTCTCTGGAATTTTCTGACATAACCTATATGTTTGATATTTATATGACCACCATATGATTACATATAAACAAGATGTGCATTGTATACTTTTGAGTAGGCTTTCTCTTCTTGTTCTTGGTGCTATGCATGTTTAACTTAACCCTGATGGCTGTGTGTAAATTCTTTAGGAGTTCCCTTTTCTTAGTAAGAATCTTACAAGGACTATATAAGCAATTCTAGAAAAATAATAGCTATCATTAACAGGATATACCAATACAAACAAACACCAAAGTTTCTTTTACATCAAATCATGTTCCTGAATATCATTAACCTTCTCTCAGCTGCAGGTTTCTAAGAACAAGACAGACCTCCCTTGATATAATATAACCACCATCCACTAACTTGTACAAAATTACTCATTCAAACAGTAGAATGATTTCAATCCTATCATTAAATTTCACGTTTTATATCTGGGTTGATCTCTCAAGCATTCATCCATCCTCCTAGAGCATTCTAGCACCAAAAGGCTGTAGGTTTACTCACTGGTTGTGCTCAGTCTGAACAAACATTGTCATGCATGGGCATGTAATTCCTACCATATTTTGTCATTCCAGCAGAAGCTTCAACATGTATAACCATATTAACGCAAGAACACGAAGATTAAACAATTTATTCAAGATACACAAGATTTTAACGTGGTTTAATCAATAAGAAGTACCACCATGGATGAGAGAGAAATGATAGAGAATATTATAAAAAACCAAAAACAAATATAACTATTAGTCCTGAAGAGCCTTCTTACTCCATTATGTCTCCCATTATTCTTCATATTTTTATCCATTCTCATTTAGTCTTCAGAACTTATCTCATGTTATCTCATTTCATGACTTTTTAATCCTTTTCAAAGTTCAGTACTGGAAAATCCTGCTTTCACAAGGGGAAAAAAAAAGAAGAAAAAAACCCCACCATACTTCTTTGTCTTCTGTAGGTTTAGGTTACTTGAGGGCTCATGCAAAATATGTTCCTAGCTGTCTCACATTCATTCATAGTTGGCATATATATCTTTCTCTTGAAAAAAATAAATTATTTAAGATTTCCTATGTTCATGTCCAATATTTCCTAATCCCTTGTGTTGTTATTATAAAATAAGAAAGGTTAGTAGAAATATCTTTATAGATATTTTATGTCATGAGGAGAAAAAGTCTTGAAATGAGATAAGACATTAAAAGGAACGGATGCCGAGTTCCTCCATTAGTGCAGCAGAGGAAGACGAAGTTATAGGCAGTAGGCAAAGGACTACCCTCATTATGTAACTTCTTCTCACCTTTCAGCATGAACATGAATTGGCAATAGTGAATTAAATTCTTTAGAGCCTCTAGTACAAGCTTGGATATCACAATTAATATGTCCTAGCTATTTATCCACAACTCTTAACAAAGTTTTAACCATAGAATAAACTTCTGCCATAACTCAATGAAATCTACTAAGATATGTCTTTTCTACATCAAAAAGAGAAATATATTACTTGGTAATTCTTTCCCAAAATTTAAACACTTCCTGCAGTACCCAATGACAAATGTTGGATGGTTTGTTGTGGTTGCACCCTTGGACAAGCTATTGGTTTTCTTCACATAAATGAGGACTTGCAAATTTGTAGGGAAAGAAATAAGAAAAACAGGGCAAAAACAGGGCACACTAGGGAAATGTGAACTGAAGCTTCCATATTTTCAGATTTTTCAGATGCAAATATAAGAAGCTTGCTCAACAAACTTCTTTCTTTCCATCCAAGCCCTCTTGCTGTCAGGATTACAACCATAGATCAAAAGATAACTTAACTATAGTCAAAATATTAAAGCAAAGTACAGTACATTAACTCATCGACAACAAAAGATCGACTGAAGCATTACTGAAATTAAAAAGAAAAAAAAAATTACTATTATGATAATCCACAGGCCATAATGGTTCCTTTTCGGTTTATGGTGGTCTTATGAGCAGAGAATCAATATCATCTACCCTATGCTATGTCATCTCTGATCAATATCAGCTACTATGATTTGAAGAAGGAAACCAGAATAGTTATGCCTCATTAAAATTGAAGACAAAAACTCTCAACCACCCACTAACCCTAATAAGTCAAGTAGTTGCAAGTCCAAGCAACTGAGAGCTACCCAGTTTTCATATTTTAACAACTTTCAATCATTCAAGAAGGCATTACCAAACTAATAAGAAAAATCATCCTGAAGGGATTGTTTTGGTTTAACATGGCACTGTAAATTAGTTCACGATCTCTGGCAATCTCTCACTCTCTACTCCATCTGTGCCATATATCTAACTGCATTAATTCATGCAAGCAAGGGCAGTTGGAGAAATAATTAAACTATTCATCAGTATAGGCGGTTGTGTAGGGTTAGTCCCATGCACTCTTCTTTCCATCAGAGCTAAGCTTTCAGTTCCTGTCACCTCTTAGTAGTGTAGCTTTCTCTGGGTATGTATATTTCTTAAAATTTGGATGCAGCTAGCAGTGCCAGCAAGCCATACTGCTCTACCTTCTAAAGTGTACTGGAATTCAGTACTGCTGCCAATGCCCAAGGATTCAGAAATATCCTTGTCCAGGTTCTCCTAGAATCCAAAAATTCCTCTATATGTTTTAACATTATGTTTGCTAAGGAGGCATAGAAAAGCAGGAACAAAAATAAATGATAAATTGGATTGGAATGACCAGTGATGAACCAATCTATGCGGTATGATTTTGTTATATATGTGCAGCAATGCATAGACTCGAATTTAAGGGAGAAATTGTTAGATATGCAACAATGCTATTTCATGAATATATGACAGTTAAAAAATGACCTAGACTAGGTGTATAAGGCTTCAAGATGACTACCTTGTGTGAGATAGGTCAAAGTCTATTATGAATGTGAATGAGTGTGATGTTGAACTCCATAACAAAGATGAGTTTGTTTGATGTCATTGATAATCAATTAATTTTTACGTAAAATAACTAGGTCCTTGATCCTAACAGATTCATCATTCACCAAATCACCTATAGTTTAATATATATATACTCATATAAAAAATAAAAATTTTAGATCTTTACCCTTCCACGCACCAATAAATGAACAAAAAAGGTTGAGGTCGGCATCCTTCACAAACATCATATTCATTTGCAACATCTTTGCGATGTTGCAAATATCACCTTCTTATAGTATTTCATCTTTCCCATATTATGAGTACGTGATAGAGTTCCTTTCGCTAATAAGAAGTAACAAAAGGAAATAGAACATAAAGGTTAACATATTTTAATGCATTATTATCCATAGATCAAAATGTTCCATGTTTTTTTTGTATACCTATACCTTGACCCAAACACCACTATGGTGTTCAAAATGTACAAAATGTGGGGTTAAATTGGCCCATTTTATAAACATAAAAAAGTTATAGGCATATTTTCTTCTTGTTGTAAGTACTCTTTTATTTAGTTTTTTAAGAAGGGTAAAATCCCAAGTCCCGACAAGTCCCAAGCCACAATGCCAAAATCAAGTTAAGGCCTAAGCTTTCCAAGATTCAACTCATACCAAGTTCTAAGCCCAAACTCAACCCAAATCAAGTTGAGATCGAAAACTCTAGTTAAAACTCAAACTATATTAGGACTCAAATCAAAATTTTTTCTAACTCTTGATCAATAACCCTAAAAAGGAGGAATTAAAGAATAACGCAATAATTGTATTCTCATTTTTATAAATTGATAAAATTCTTAACTTGCTCATATTTTTCTCATTTAAGAGAAATTCATGTGACGACCATTTTGAATAGCACTTAAAAGGATATTTTAGAGTTTACATCAGTCATATCTCCCTCCATACATTTTTATCGCCTACTTTATTTTCTTTTATGACAAGGAGAAATGGCTAATGTATTGACAACACTTAGAAAATAATGCAAATGAAATTTTAAGTATTTTCAAACATGTAAATAAAATTTTATCAAAATGTGAATTTTTATTTTATACTTTCTTTTTTAATCAAATGAGTATTTCAAAAACATAATTTTTCCTAGAGCTAACTTTAAAATTACGAAATCTCATATTTAATTTTTTTTTTAAAATTATTATTAAATGTCTTTACTTTTCATTCTAAAAGCAAGTAATTTTCGAGAGCATTGATTTGAGTCATATAAAAAAAAGATAGATTTGATTCTAATTTTTTTTTCCCATTTTAAAAAAAATCAATATAGAAGATGATACAAATCAAAGAGATTGATAATCTCTTATTCAAAGAATTTGGCAAGACATAAAGCACTTGAAATCTATCCACAGTCATGCAACATCCTATGTTGGTACATTGAATTTTTTGTGTGTAGTTCTAAGCCTTTATTCAATAAAGCAATCATCAACCACAAACAATAGCAATGGTGAGGCATCAATTACTTTATTAGTAGTCTTTGTAACTAGGTTCTGCCGGTAGATTAATTGAGGGTAGAAGATAGCTTATGTGGCCTTTCCTTTCACCACAAAAGGGATCATAGCCTCGGTCTTTCTGGCCCTACCATCTTATTTCTAACTACTTTTTTGCTAGTTTTGTTTTGACTTCTGATTTCCTTTAATATGGTGACCTAATTGGGAGGACTAGAGTTTAAAGCATTTAGGCAGCATTGAAGTTTGATTTCACAACCATCAGGGCACTCCCAACCACTGTCTTAACAATAATATTACACATACAAATGTTGGCCCCAAATTTCCATGCAACAAAGGCATGTTTGGCAAGTACCTTTTACAACACTTTTATGCTGTTTAAAACAGAAAATTGTTTTTTAGCTCAGTAGGTATGATCGACATACTTTTAATAAACTTTAAAAAACATTTATTTGTAATACAAATGCTAATGATTTCTCATGGATTTTTACAAGATTTTGAACAATAATTGAAAATTTACACTATAAATAACATTTATAGCACCTTTAAAAAATAAAAGTAAAACATTTTTCATATTGAGTTTTCAAACCAAATTTTATTTTTAAAAACTAAAAACAATTCTTAAAATTTGGTTTTTTCTTTTAATTGTTTTTTTGAAACTGTTCAAAAAAACACTCCCAAACAAACCCTACAAGTTGTAAAGAAATTTTAATGAGCCAAAGAGGTATGACTCAAGCTTTATATCTTAGTCACTATATCATATATTTTTCACTTCTTCCGTACTTCAACTATATCATTTGAACCTTTAAATCCTATGTATCCAAGTGAGATTGCATAAGGACATTCAATATAACACCCAACATTGCTTTCCCATGCCAAAAAGTAACCCATGAAGTGAACATCACACAAATAACAATACACTCCTTAATACCAAATCTTTTCTTTCACTCCATCTTCACCTGTGCCATTTGGGCCAGCTCCATTTAATATGTATAGGCAAAGGGTAGCTGAAGAATTAAACAAATCGCAGATATAGGTGGCATGTTGCATTCCAAGTTTCCTGCACTAAAATTAGGCTATAAAAGAACAATCCACACTGTTCTTTACACAAGCAAGCAAAGGTTCCAGTTCTTGTTCACTCCCACCATTATTGCTTCTCTTGCAGCTCCAGAGCTTCAATGGAGTTTCACCTACTACCCATTCTAGCTTTTCTCTGCGTATGACCCTTAGAGAAAAGATTATGCTTTAGTTGTTTTTTTTATTATCTACATTGATATGAGAAGCTGATGAGAACTTATCCTAACTTTCCATGCAGCTAGCACTGACAAGCCATGCTGTTTTACCTTCTGAAGTGTACTGGAATTCTATGCTGCCAAACACTCCAATGCCGAAATCTATCAGAGATGTTTTACGGCCAGGTGGGTTGTGCCCTGTGAGAGTTCAGTGGAGTGTTAAGATAATAGTTATACCTGAAAAGTAAATGGTTGGAATGTTAGTATATACTCCACAATCCAACCTTAAGGAGACAAAAAGTTTTTCTTTACCAAATGTTTTCTCAGGTATCAAAAATAGAAAGATAAAACCGCATGAAAATGACACAAAATCAAAAGTTTAGAGGGTCAGCTCCTGACTTCTCTGTGCAGCATCTTCTCCTTGCACTTTGAAAGGTGCAGGGGAACCATTCACCATTTGCTTTTTATCTTTCCTTGCTCAACTGCATTCATAAGCCATAACACATTAGCAAAATTCTCTGAAGTTCAATTGAAAACACATTTTAGGCCAAACCGAGAGACAAATCAGCCCTGCTGATGTTCAAACTACTTAGCAAGTATTAAAATATCTCTTTTTATTTATTTATTTATTTTGGTGGGGTGGGGAGGCGCGTGGTGTGGGGAGGTCAATGGCTCACCTTCTTAGCTCTTCTAATTCTTTGTGACACTGGATTTGCAGACCTGGTGGAAGACAAAAGCTCTTCTGTAGATGTGGGGAAGGGTGGTGTACATGTTGATGCAGGACAAGGAAAACCTGGAGGTGGCACCAATGTTGGTGTTGGCAAAGGAGGAGTATCTGTGAACACAGGCCACAAAGGAAAGCCTGTGTATGTTGGAGTAACACCAGGGCCAGCCCCTTTTCTTTATCATTATGCTGCTACTGAGGATCAACTTCATGCTGACCCAAGTGTGGCTCTATTCTTCATGGAAAAGGACATGCGTCCTGGCACAAAGATGAATTTGCACTTCATTAAGAATACAAAAGAAGCCACTTTCTTACCCCAATCTGAACACCCGATAATTTTCTCATCCGAGAAATTGCCAGAAATTTTGAAGCATTTTTCAGTGAAACCAGAATCTGTAGAAGCTCAGATAATTAAGAATACAATTAAAGAGTGTGAGGCGCCTGGAACTAAAGGTGAGGAAAAGTATTGTGCAACTTCATTAGAATCTATGATTGATTTCAGCATTTCAAAGCTGGGAAAACGGGTTCAGGCAATTTCAACAGAGGTGGTGAAGGAAACTCAGAAGCAGAAATACACAATTGCAGCTGGAGTAAAGAAGATGGCAGGTGATGAATCAGTGGTGTGTCACAAGCAGAACTATCCTTATGCTGTGTTTTACTGTCACAAGACCCAGACAACAAGGGCTTATATGGTTCCCTTGGTGGGTGCTGATGGGACCAGAGCTAAAGCAGTAGCTGTGTGCCATACAGACACATCGGAATGGAACCCCAAGCATTTGGCTTTTCAAGTGCTCAAAGTTAAGCCAGGAACCATTCCAGTCTGCCATTTCCTTCCTGAGGATCATATCGTCTGGGTTCCCAAATAGAAATCTGCAGTATAGACTTGTGGCATGTTAGCCCCATCCATCACTTGGTGTGTTTGAATAGTAGTAGTTTGATATTTATGTGTATTTCAACCTTCAGCACATTTGGTTATGTACAAATGTTGAAGCATGCTGAAAATGTGGACGATGCATATGTAATAATTATCCTCTTCTTGGTTTTATAGCATTTTTAACTAACTTTATTGTGTGAATGGAGATTTTAAGGGAGATCCCTCATTTAAGAAGAGTTATATAATAAAAAATATAAAAAGACAATAAGAGCCATCATCAACAGGAAATACTAATATAAAGGTGTTAGAAAATGTGGACTTTTAGGAATAGCAACCAGGGAATTTATTCCCTTCCATATTGTATATAGCAACTGTACGGATGTAGAATATTGTATTTGATAATTTTCGCAACTAGGTGCAAAATTATAGGAGTTAATTTCCTTTTTTTTTTTTTTCCTGATTGTATTCTCTAGTTTCCCTTTTTTAGTTTAGAAGGTAGTCTAAAATTGTACTCCTCTTCTCAAATAAAAAGAAATTTTGATTTTCAACTTTCATGGTATCAGAACCGGAATCTTTTCTGGTGTTTATCTTTCTTTCACAGCCTTAATTGTTGTTTTGTTTCTTGGGAATTCATTCTTCCCGGTTTTTCTTTAGGTTTATTGTTATTTTTTTCTTAGCCTTAATTTCCATTTACTCTATCAAACATATCTGAAGTTTTTGAGAAGTCCAATCCAACCCTTCAAATTACCACTGAAAAGTATGGAGAAAATTTCTTCTCATGGTTTCAATCAGCCAAACTATTCCTGAAGAGTCAAGAAAAGATGATGTCTTGGGGATTGTCAAAGAACCAAAGGAAACAGATCCGGAATTTGAAATCTAGGACGCTGAAAATTATATGGTGATTTCCTGGTTGTTGAACTCCATGAAACCTGAGATTGGTCGATCCTTTCTGTACCTTTCAACAGCTAAAAAGGTGTGGGATGCTGTGACAAAAACCTACTCCAAGAAAGGGAATGCTGCTCGGATCTTCAAATTAAAAACAACCATTCACAATACCAAGTAGCGAGATCAATCTGTAATTGTCTACTACAACAATCTGATGATGTTGCAGCAGGAATTAGATCTCCTCCAACATTTTGAGATGGTAGCAGCCAAAGATGCTGCAACTATAGCAAAGATGCTAGAATGGGACCAAGTATTTGACTTCTTAGCTGGCCTACGACCAGAATTTGATGAGGTATAGGGTAGAATCTTGGGAAAAGAACCCATTTCCTTGTCTCAATGATGTTTTTACTCATGTGACAACAGAAGAAGGGCATAGAAGTGTTATGATGGGAAATGGTTCTCAAGATATTTTGGCCCTTAAGATCGAATATGAAGGTGATCAAAAGAAGGTGTGGCAGTGGAAGAAAACGGATGAGAAGGATACTCAATGGTGTGATTATTGCAATAGGGTGAGACACACAAGGAAGACATGTTGGAAATTGAATGGAAAACCCTTCTCGGAGGTAAGAGCACTAAGGCCCCACACAATAAGGCATATCAAGGCATGGCCTCGGAGACAACTGAACCCAAACCAACAGTTGAACCTAACAATAATCTTTTCACCAAAGATCAAATGGAACTTCTTTACAAAATGTTTGGGAAAACTCTAAACTTGTCCAACACTTCCAATTATTCATCCTTTTGTCAAACAGGTAACACTATTGCAGCTTTGCAGCTCTTAATGTTTCTTGTTACCCTAAACCTTGGATCATCGATTCAAGGGCTTTAAATCACATGACATTAAATCACATGACAAGTGAGCAAACCTTTTTCCATTTGTATAAATTCAATTCTAACCCTGGAAAAGATATTGTTGCTGATGGGTTTTTCACACTTATTATTGGAAAAGGTTCAATTTCAGTGGCACCAAGACTTACTCTTAATTCTGTACTTCATGTTCCAGAATTATCTTGCAATCTTCTCTATATTAGCAAACTTACAAAGTCTCTAAATCATGTGATTTTTTATCCTAATTACATTTTTCAGAACCTAACTATGGGGAAGAGGATTGGCAGTGCTAAAGAGAAAGAGGGACTATATTATCTCGATTTCAAGACCAAGGAGAATGGTCCAGGATATGTCTCTTAAGGTGTCAAAAGAATATGAGGAGCAGATTTGGTTGCTACACTATAGATTGGGTCACCCAAGTTTCTTATCTCTTAAAACTTTGTATTCGGATTTCTTTGTCAATGTTGATGTCTCGAAGATTCAGTGTCAAGTCTGTGAGTTAGCTAAAAGTCATCGTGTGTCTTTCCCATTGAGCAATAAAAGCTCTGAAATTTCCTTTTCTACTATCCACAACACTTGTAATGGTTTCAAATGGTTTATTACTTACATTGATTATTTTAGCCGAACAACCTAGATATATATCTTAAATGATAAATCCGGAGCGAATTAATGTCAACATTGGCACAATCACTCGTCAAACTTCCATGGGTCTCTTTCTGAGTTACCCAAGATATGACCATAGCAAAATCTTCTTTCACTAAGAGATTAAAACTACCAAAAAGTTTAGCCTACAACAGATCTTCGCAAAAGGCTAGAATCTCTTTCTGATTGGTGAAACCATCTCCTACATGTTGATAAGAGGCTCTAACCAGTAGCCACTGTATAAAAATGGTCCTTGAGAAATCATTGAATCCATAGCCACCCAAAAACACCCATTGAAATTTAACTTAACAAAATCCATAAGGTGTACACCATACAGAAGCACTTCTGAGCAATCCTCCAGTCCATAGCTGCCTTAGGTTACCCACATCAAAGTTCATCTTAACAAAACTCATTGGAGCTGGTGATCATATATGAAAAGTGTCCTTAGCCAATCTGGTGGTCTTGCACACTACATTCCTATCTTGTAGTGTGAGGCTCAAGCACGTGCCTGCAAAGGCTTCACTAGGCCTAAAGAAAATAAGTAAAGCAAGTCCCAAACTACCTCCAAAGTCCACCTATTCTAAAAAAAATCTGCAATTCCTTTTTGCCAAATTGTTCAAATCAAAGTGAAGCTAAAAACATGCCACAAAGTCCTACCTCTTGAAAGTCCCCCAATACTTTTAAAGGAAATGATCAACATCTCCGTCACACTCCATGGTGGAACCCAATAAATCCCCAAAAATCTAAACAGCACACTTTATAAGGTTAAAAAAAAGTGATCAACTAAGCTTACACTCCCCTTGCACATGTCGGCGTAGGTAGCTGTGTCACGGACATAGAATCGAGTCCTTGTGAATGGGCAAAGCCAAGTGCTCTTATTTTACAACGGTAGGGAAAATCATTGGTAGTGACAATTTTATTTCTTACATGTCATGCAATGTTCTTATTCTTGATGGGTCTTTAGATTTCCAAATGAAGTTTGCAAGAATAAAAGCAATTAAGTTGATGGAAGTAGAAAGAGCATAAAAGTGAGAACTACCAAGAACAATACCAGAAAGATCAAAGACTAAACCCTCACACACACACACACACATATATAAAGTGGGTAATAAATACATATATTCTAAAGCAGATATAAGAAGAGTTAGTTTCTAAATTTTTTTATCTAAGAGATAACAACAAAAATTGAAATTCCACTAGAAAAAGGAGAGTAAATAACAAACATTAAAAAATTAGAAAGTTCCTTTTACAGGTTTTAGAATTGAAAATGAAATGGTTAATCATCGTCATCCTAAAAATAAAGAACAAATTAAATATAACTAATAATCAATTGGATGGTCACTAGGGACTGTTAAAAATGACAATAAACCACTTGCATGAGATGTTTGCCTCTAAGTGAAGACATAAGGTGCACATGACTAGATCAAGTGACTCCTTAGTCCTTGATACTAGATTATGTGTCCTTGTACTTACTAGCACTATACCTTCTCATGACTAGATCTTTTTTTCTTAAGATAAAAATTAGTTTATAAATGACCCACCATCACATGTTTTCTTATTACTCAAAGATGCATAAAGTTGCATTGCATTATTTTAAAATTAAGCTAAAAGAATGGCTAAGAGAATACTAAATTATGGTTGAATAAAAGGAAAGGAGCAAATAGTAGAACTTACTTCCTACTTCTTGGGAAAGAGACTTCATCCTATCTTGGAACCAAAGGTTTTAATGGTTTACCTATAAAAACAATTCAGCTCAACTTATTAGACCTTCAATCCTTGCAACAAGCCATTAACTTAGACAAGCTAAAATTGATAGCATTATTCATGTTGGACAACCCTAAGATGGTTGTCTAGTGTCTATAATCAAATAAATGGAATAAGACTTTATTCTTTTTAGGTTATGTTTGATTGGTGGGATAGTATAGGATAGGATATTTATATTCTAAGATATCATATCCTAGAAGTTTGACATACAAGAAAACCAATGGAGTCTCACCATTGATAATTGTAAAGTATGTAAAGAGAAACTTACTTAATCTTTGGGTTTTTTGCGATATAGACCTATCTACTATTTTCCTAGCATGGGGCTAGGAGCCTCTTGCTTCTCTTCATGGAAGGCTTACCCCCACCACGTACGAATGTTCTACGTTAACATCCATTCTGTTGTGAGTGAACTTATGTTTTGCGTTTTTATATATGGTCAAATCCTCATGGTCTCCACTCAATCCATTCATCGTGCCCTTGGTATGCCCCCTGTCTTTGAACAACTCCCTTCTTTCTAGAGGTCTAGGCTCTTACTCAATCTGAGCTCACCTCTGTTCCTGTTTCTCTTTGTAGTGAGCCTCATCCTTTGTCTATCTATGTCTCAGTCGCCTGGATTCTCTCATCCTATCTGTCTTACTCTTTCCATCTTACATTTAATTGGACTGAGATTAGGCGTCTTGTAGGTTGCTTTATTCATGCCATCCTCTCCGAGCAACGATTTGACATAGCCTAGGTGATTCTTGATATTATGACACTTTACAAGGACCCCACTGCACACACTAGTAACCTTTCATTCGCTTTGATCATTGCCCGGATCCTCATGGATGTTGGTTTTTGACTTGGATGCATCTCATGCTACACCTAGACCACAAGCTCTCATTGATGCGAGCTCTTGGTCCAAGCATTACAGTATCTTGATTTGATTACATTATTTATATATTTTCCTACAACAAATTGTTTTACCTTGGGTATTTGTGCTTTGGTGTGTGCAAGTTATAGGTATTGGGATATCCTACTGTATTTGGATGCATCATACTATTCTCTACATGTGATAAAATGATTAGGTTTAGATGAGTGTTATTGAGTGTTATGTAAACTCCGTTTGAGAGTTTCGAAGGATTTATGTAACCATGTTTTGTCACAAAATTGCCAAAGGAATAGATAGTTAGGGCATTAGCTTTTCATATTATTTGTTGGCAATATTGTTCTTTCTTATTTTAACACAAGATCCTTTTAGACAGTGACTTACTCTTCATTGAAGATTCGAAGTTGTTGATTATTCAACCAAAGCATCATAGGTAAGTTTAAGGTTTGGGTAACGACAAATTAGCTTTTTGAAAAGGTAGGATTAGATTGAAAGTTTTAAATTGAGCAAAATTATTTAAATTAATTTTTGAAAATTTACAAGAGCACTCAAACTTTGGCCAAAGTGCTCAAGGTGCTCAAGCGATGGTTAAGTCCAATTGAGCGCCTATTCTAAGATTTGCCAAATTCTAGCAGTTAATTTTGGAAGATCAAGATTTTTTTTTAATAAAATTTTGTTTCTTATCCTTCAAACATATATATACCCTACCTAAACTCGTTTTACGGTTGGATGCTCCCATTGAGAAAAACCCTAACTTGCCTCCAAAAGCTCTTCTCAATTCATTTAATCAAATTTTGGGCTGTTGGAGAGACTTGCATTCTCTCAAAGGCTAAAGTGAATTCACTAGAGCACTTGATGTGTTGCATCGCAAATGTAGATCGTGATATAGGTGTTAGAGAGTAAGCCTTAGGTAGCAACTGCCAAGTAAAACTATATATTATGATCTCGTATAGTGAATTTTAGATTTGAGGTCTTAGACCTTGTAGTTTTTTATTTCCACACATTGTGTGGGGGTTTTCCACATAAAATCCTTTGTGTTCATTGTGGTTGATTGATTATGTTTATTATTCTCTCAAAGGATTGATTATTTTGAAATATTCAACTCTTGTATTAAAATCTTTAAAATTCACTCATTCACCTCTCTCAGGGTGTTACCCTACTAGATAATTGGTTTTTCAACAACTTATTAACTTGTTTTCTAAAGTCCACATGCTTATCGTGACGCATAAGAATGCATAAGGTGGATAGGTAAAGCTAGAAAAGAAGAATCTGGAAGTATATCAAATGCATGTCATAGGTGTCGTGTAGGTTAACTCTCTTTAGTTCCATGGTAATCAGGTTATTAGAATCAACCAGCATCTATTGCACTTCTTTGAGCTTTCCTACAGGTACTGAGATCAGTTCCATCAAATCTCACATTTTAGATCTTTCATTGATGACTCCTTCCTCCTTGTTTGCAACTTCAAAATGTTTCTTAACAAGTATACTTGATGGTCCTAGTTCCAAGGATGTTGATTTTTCCACTAATTGCTTAGATGGTGGGATTTCTTTCATTAGATGAAGAATCTTCTTGTGCCCATTTCATACAAGTGTATAAGTGCTTTGATAGCCATCATGTTAAACTCTTTTATGAAAAAGTCACAATCTTCTTAGCACAATATGGATAACTTTTCTCGGCAAAACATGACACCATGTTGATAGCTCAAAATTATTACTAAAATTAAACATTAACTAAACAAACAAAAATAAATTTGTCATCTACCCATTCTATATGATAATGATTTGGATGCTTCTTTGTCACTAGATTAAGCTTCTCAACGAGCTCTTGTGAAGCTATGTTGGAACTACTACTCCCATTAATAATCATAGTGCAGAGTCTCCCTTGAGAAGCAACACGAGTTTTGAAGATGCTAGTACACCGTCATTCCTCCTTTTCATTTGCCCTTGGCATGTTCACTAATGGTTAAATAGAAAAATTATAGCCTTCCGGCATGGTTGCATCAGTTGTTCCACTCCTCATGTGGCATGCACCTTCAAGCAAAGAACTTTTTCTTTGATACCAAAATTGATATAGAACAACTCTAGGATGGTTGCGTATAATCAAATAGATGGGCTACGGTTTCAATCTTTTAGGTTTAAAGAGAGGGATGAGGAATAAAAAATGTGATAGAAAGGGAAACTAAAATAAAATATAAGAAAAAAATAATGAAAAAAAAAAAAGAAAGAATTTTAAAGTCTCACTAAGGCCTACTAGGAGTTTCGCCTAGAAAAAAATAATCAATGGAGTTCTCCCTATTAAGAATAGCAAAGTATGCAAAGAAAAATTTGATATATCATCAATCCTAAATCCATTTTACACTGATCAAACTTATTTATATGCTTTAGAAAACCATAAAAACTAGATAAAACTATGAAGAAATAAACTTAACCTATGTAATAACTAATTAGGACTTATATTCTTTTCCAAAAACTATTAAATTTTCTAGAAGGAATTAAAGAAAATAAAAAACTATTTTTTTAAGAATTAGAAACTTACTTTAGAGGAATTTCTTGCAATAAAGTTTCTAAGAAAGAAGACTGATACGTTCTAAGGACTCAAAACATAAACTTTAAAAAAAATATATTAATTCAGAAAACAGGAAGTTCAAAAACTTCTTTTAAGGAGAATTCTAAATAAATACTAACTAATTATGATACCTAGAGAACCTAAAAATTGCAAAATTACCTAAATACCTTTGAAAGTGCAACTTAGGAATTCTTTATTTCCTTTCATTCCTTTCTTGAGTAGATATTGGAGATTTATCATTTTAGTTGTGGTTTATTATTGCTATATTATGTTCAGGATATTATTATAATCGTCCCTTTTTTAGGCTTTATAATATAAATTGGTGGAAATATCTAGGAAAGTTAACAGGACAAAAACCTCTCTTCCATCTTTTCTTTCTTCTCGTTTTCTTCCTCCCAAATCCTAGAATCACAGGTTTGTAGTTTCACTTACAGTATCAACATTGACATTCCACAATGATATAATGATCTTGCCACATGGGTAAAATCCAGAGTTCAGATCTTAATTTTTCAAAGCCACCAATATTATAAATCAGAGCAAAAATGACATACCAATACAACAACCCAGTGGACTTAGATGGAGGCAACCAGCTTCTATAACAAAACCACCCAGTCTACCATCAATTCCAACCAGTTCCCATGTTTGATGATCCTGCACACGAACAAGAAGTTTTGGCTGAGACAATACAATCATAAGTAATAAGCTGATCAACTAAAAATGAAAAAATGAAAGAGGATGGAACCCAGTAGATTTTGAGTAAGTGGTAAGAGTATACTAGATATTTAAAGTAGTGGATTATCACCAACAAAGAATATGTTAGCAACAGGTAAAAACAAAAGCATTAAAAGTCATGATATGACAAGCACAGTAGTAAAGATTCAATCATGGCTTAAGAATCTAAGATTATAAATAAAGTTGGCACAGCTGAAGCAAAAGCAGGTTGAAACATCTGATGATGGATTATCGTCAAGAGAAGTCAAGCAATCAGATTACTAAGAACAGAAAGTGTTCAAAACTGGCTAAAGTGGTGCTCACCAGTAGAGTTGTATGTGGCATAAGCAGCGAGTGAAAGGGCAGTTTGAAGATGAATGACTAACCAATTTTATTTGTTGCCTATGAACTTAGTGTCGAGCTGATAGACCTAAACACATTTCAAAATTTAACAATGCAGTCCATTGAGATGAATAAGTTTTTCATTAGTATTGTTGCTAAATCAAGAAGGTTAAGCAAGAAACAAAAAAAAAAAAAAAAAAAAAAATCAAATCAAGTGCAATTTTATGATATGAGAGTTCCATAACGCCAAGATATGTATGCATATACATATATCAGAATAATGCCAAAATATTAGTAAAGAACGACTACAAATAAAAAGGCAAAAAGATAAAAAGGATCTTGAGACCATCAGAATGCTGAAGCCACCTCAACGGCAGCGGAATAGGATCAATAGCAATGAAATGATCTGTTATAGGTATCATATACACTTACAAGGGTAGGAAATTAAAACATATCAACAAATGAGGGCAAAAGCCCGAGTGTATATGCAGTGCACATGTAATCAAGACAAAACAAGCTAAATACAAATATAATTATATACAAATAATCTGATGTGTCTAACAGAAACAAGAGATGCACCAATCTTACATTTAGAAGATAATACATATAGCATTTGCATACCTTGTTTGTCTACTCCTTGCCAGGCCAGGCAAAGTGTTAAAAAGTGACAATTTCGACATGGAATTAGCTTTAGGGCAACCCAGAAATTGCAGGATCATTAACCACATTAGGAAAACCAATCCCTACCATCCATCACGGAAACTCAAGGCTTTTATATGATCTCCTCAGTTTCTCTTCAGACTTGTGGCAAGAGGTGACTAATGGATGATAGTCATTCCACTTAAGCAAATCAGCTAGACTACAATGAGCTAGAAGGTGTTTCAAATCTCTATGGTTTCTTCTTTCCAAATCTCGCTTTTAGATGATATTAGGTGAAACCCAAAATTCCAAATTGTGGTTCCTTATTGACACTCCTTTTCACATGTGGCTGATTACCTGCATATGAAGATATCTCAACTTAGATAGTCAAAAAGCAAAACCCACTGGATTCACTTGTGGAGATGTTATAAAACTTTTACTTCAATAACCACAATCTATATTATATTACATTGATCTAAACTGCCACTAAAATTTGTTCTCCATTGTGATCAAACATCTTTTTGCAGAACAAGCATTTCATCTCCAAGTGGTTCAGCATGGAAAGGCTCCAAAGAACCCCATGTTCTTCCAACCTTTAGCTTCACAAGCAAAGGGACTGAAAAACATAAAATAAATTAAAATCAAGTGAATATTTGTTCTCAGAAATAAATAAATATATGATGTGAATGCGAAAGACATACCCAGCAGTGAGGTAGAATTTTCCATGGTCATTTTTAACAACAATCCAGCTTCCTTCATAACAGAAGGATCAACTTCAAGTACTAGTTCATCATGAACCTGGACAGAAATTCCCAAGAATATCAATCACATTCCCTCTGATATATGTCAAAACTAGTTTAGTGGTTTAGGCATTTTTGTACTAGGAGGATTCCTACTTTCTCTCTAATATTTGTAATAGTTCTATGAATCCATATTTTCTCTATGTAAACTAATGCCAAGCAAGGATTCTTAGGTGCATGATGTGAAACTTTTTCTGTTCCAACATGGTATCAGAGCAGAAGTAAAATGGAGTGATCAGACTCTTTTCTGGAGGTGACTGCAGTTTGGTTGTGACTACAATTTTTTGAGGCTATAAATGGGAAGAGTGTTCAGCAAGCAGTGGATGATAGGGTGATTTGGAGAGAGACTAACTGTGGGAACTTTTCAGTTAAGTCTCTATACAAATCATTAGTATCAGGCCCTCCAGCCTCTTTCCCTTCGTCGGCCATTTGGAAAGTCTATGTGCAGCCTAGAGTGAGTTTTTTTGGGTGGGAAGCAACATGGGGGAAGGCCCTTACCTTGGATCAACTTCAAAAGAGAGGATGGACTTTTGTAAAAGGCACGAAGAATCAATAGATCACATTCTCCTCCACTGTGAAGAGGCAAGGACTCTTTGGGCGTTGCTTTACTCTATGTTCACGGTGCAGTGGGTGCTGCCAGCCACTGTTAAGGAGATGCTTTTGGGGTGGAACGGGTCTTTTGTGGGAAAAAAGAGGAAGGGTGTTTGGAGAGCAAGTCCTTTGTGTCTCTTTTGGACGGTTTGGAAGGCAAGGAACAAAGTTGCTTTTGAGGAAGAAGAGCTGTCAATTCAAAAGCTTAAGTTTTATTTTTGTATATTTTCTTTGGTCGGAGACGAAATTGTCTATAAAAGATGGTCCCTCGACCTTAGTTGATTTTGTTGGTTGGGTGGGAACCGTTAAGGGTGTGGGTAGGGCTGCTCCTCTGGCCTTGGCTTTCAGCTAGGGTGTGAGGGGTGTTTTCTTTCTTGCAATCTTTAAGCCACTGCTTTGGTGGTTTTTTAATACAATCCCTTTACTGATAAAAAAAAAAAAAAATTTTTTGAGGTTATGATTGTTTTGTTTCTGGTATGATCCATCTGGATTAAAAATTCTTTCTTTTTTTGTTTTTTCTTGGCAGTGTGTAGTCTTGATTTCAATGTGTGCAGCTCTGTGTGAGTTGTTGCCTCAGTGTTCTGGTTCCTTCCAATGTGTTTGGATTGTTCCATGTGCTTAGATCAGTGTCAACTAAGTGTTAAAATGGCTGCTTTTTTGCTTCAGTGTTAAAAGTTCAGCATTCGGTGTTCTTAATTATATAGTTGATGATTATGGGAATGATAAATGAAAACAAACTGGAAATTTAGTAGACAACATTGGTATTCAGATTACTTCTGAGTGGCCCTAATTATCTTGTGGTTAGTGTTGTACAAGTGATTGTTAGAGCAGAAGGAAATTTGATCATTTGTTAGAAGATCCTCTGCCACAAGAATTGAAGGAATCAAGTGCGTGGCAGCAAGATGATTTTTCAGCAATGACAAGGCTATGAATAGTATGAAAACATTCTTGAGTGTGAATTCATCAGCTGTTACTTTATTAGAGAAGTTGCAATGAGCAAAAAGGTGATAACTCCATATGTTAGGACTGAGTACCAAGTTGATGATGTGTTTACTAAAGCTCTTGATAGAATATCTTTTGTATTTTGTGTACCAAGCTGGGTCTTATAAATATATATCTCCCAGCTTGAAGGCAAGTACCAAAAATAGTTTAGTAGCTTAGGTATTTCTGTACTACGAGGATTCCTACTTCCTCTCCTAATACCTAGGATTCCATATATTTCTCTATTTATGCCATTAAGGTGCAAGTATCTTTAGTGAATAAAGTGGAAAATTTTCTGTTTCAACAATATATAAAGTAAGACTTTCTGCAAAAAGAACACTACAAGAATTAACAATAAGTAATTATTAGCCTTCCATTTTACACTTTTCCTGAATGGAGTCTCCATATTGTCGATTTTGAAAAAACTGACAGCATGTAAAAAAGTAACCTGTAGAATTATCCGGCAACGCCCCTTCAGCATGTGAAATTTTGCTGGAAGTTCTGTGCTAGAATTAGGCTCATCCACTCCTTCAGCAATCACAGAATGAATATTTATCATTGCAATCTTGATTATGTCGGCAGCGGATCCCTAAAAGAACAGCTATCAGTATAATGCAATTACTATTTTCTACTACCAGAAAAAATAAAAATAAATAAAAATACCTGACAAATGGAATTCACAGCTTGCCTCCGAGCTTTCAATTTTTCTTTACTAGTCCCAAATTTTATTTTTGACAAGAAGCGCTTTCTTCCCTTAAGTGTCTTCACATATCTATATCGCAATGATACATAGAAAATAAGTAGTTTATACTCTCATGATAAGATGTAAATAACCATCTTAAAACATAAAATTTTTTTGATAAACCAAGAGAAGAAATCATATTAGAACACGCCAAAACAGGGGGCGCTCCCTAAGTACAGCGGCAGTATACAAAGAAAGCCTCACCCAAGGCAACAAAGGAGAAACAAAAACCTAGAAATGCCAAAGATGACCAAGAAATCAACCACCCAACACATTCATAAAAGAGAGATAGTCCACGTCCATGAACTGTTGAGACCATTCAAGAAGAAACCGAAGGAAGAGATTCTTCAAGCTCGTATCTAACTTCTCTTCTTCTTGGAACACTCTTCTATTCCGCTCTCCCCAAATACACCAAAACAAACAAATAGGCGCCATTTTCCAAACTACACTCCTCTTCTTTTCTAAGCCCTTAATTTTCCATTCAAGAAGCAAATTTCTCACTGAGTTCGAGAACACCCACACCACCCCAAAAGAAGAGAGCACCACAGTCCAAAGCTTCCTTGTCTTACGGCAATGAATTAGAATATGATCCGTCGATTCCTCATTCTCTTTACAAATATTGCATCTATTAACCATAGACCAACCCCTCCTCATTAACATATCAACAGTAGAAATTTTACCCCAAACAGCTTCCCAAGCAAAAAAACGAGTTCTTAAAGGAGCACACGAACCCCATACCTCCTTTGCAGGAAATAAGGGGTTGTTTTCCACCTTTAAAGGCCGATAATAAGATTTAACACTGAACTTTCCTTTCCTCTCAATCTTCCAAATTAGAGAATCCTCCCCTTCTTGGACCTTTACTGCAAAGATGTGAATTAGAAAACGATTCACCTCCTCCAATTCCCAATCATGAAAGGGTCTTCTAAAGTGCACCTCCCATCCCCCGCCACTACCTCCTTGTCTCCCCCAAAGATCAGCCACTACAGCAGAATTATGGGTTGCAATTCTGAAGAACAAAGGAAAGAGCTCCTTCGGCTTAGAATCTCTAACCCAATAGTCCCACCAAAATCTGGTACATCACCATTTCCAATACGAATACTAGTTCTGAGGAAGAACTCCTCCCATCCCTTTCTAATGTCTTTCCAAAGGCTCATCCCATAGGACTCCCTTACCTCTCTAGTGGTCCAACCCCCTTCCCCCTCTCCAAATTTACCAACAATGACTTCCTCCAAAAACTCTCCATTTCTAAAGAAAATCTCCAAAGCTATTTTCCAAGCAAAGCATGATTGAATTCCTTCAAGTGCCTTAACCCCAAACCTCCATACCTCTTATCTTTGCAAATAGTCGTCCATCTTACCAAGTGGATCCTTCTTCTCCCCTCCACATCTCCCCACAAGAACTCCCTTTGAATTTTCTCCAATCTAATTCTCACTTTCCTTGGGATTACAAAAAGTGACATAAAATAGATGGGGAGATTTGAGAGGGTGCTCTTGATGAGGGTAAGACGACCTCCTTTAGAAAGATATTGTTTTTTCCATGTAGCCAATTTTCTCTTGAATCTTTCCTCTACCACATCCCAAACTCTACATGAATTATGAGGGGCTCTAAAAGGTAAGCCTAGATAAGTAATAGGGAAATTCCCTACTTTACACCCAAAAACCGTAGCGGCTCTGTCCACATCCTCTACTCCCCCAACTGGGATAATTTCACTTTTCTTCTGAAACCACTTTAAAACAAATAACAACCCATTTCCAAAAAACCAACTGGTTCCTATTATCCTCGCTAAAAAGAAGAGTGTTGTCGGCGAACAAGAGAAGGGAAACCGAAGCCCCTTATCCATTTCTCCCCATTACCCTGAATCCTCTAATGAAACCTTTCTCAACTTTTGAGATTAAGCTACTAAAAGCTTCCATGATTAGCACAAATAGATAAGGTGAGAGTGGGTCTCCTTGCCTTAGGCCTCTACATGTTGAAAAAAACTTTGTGGGAGTGCCATTCACCAAAACTGTCATTCTCACAGTTGATATGCAGAAAAATATCCAACTACGCCACTTGGCCCCAAACCCCATTTTCTCCAAGATTGAAAGAAGGAACCTCCAATTAACGTGATCATAAGCCTTTTCAATGTCCAATTTGCATACTAAACCTGCACTGGCGCTTCGCTTCCTTGAGTCTATCGCCTCATTAGCTACCAAAACCGCATCTAATATCTGCCTCCCTTCCACAAAAGCGTTCTGATTGTACGAAACTAGTTTTCCCATCACTCTTTTCAGCCTATTTGCTAGGACTTTGGCAATAATTTTATAAAGACTCCCCAATAGGCTGATGGGTCTAAATCCTGCACATCACTAGCTCACTCTTTCTTCGGGATAAGCACTAAAAAGGTTGCATTATGGCTACGAAAAACAGTATTTTGCACATGGAATTCCTCGAAGACCTGCATCACTTCCCCCCCAACGATAGACCAACAAAACTTCTAGAATGCCAACATAAAACCATCCGGCCCTGGAGCCTTATCTCCCCCCAACTCTGAGATAGCTTTGTAAACCTCCTCTTCCAAAAAATGCCCCTCCAAAGTCTCATTATCCAAAGCAGCAAGAGTTTTAAACAGACTTGACTCCACATCTGGTCTTCTCACCCGAGGTTCCTCAAACAAGGATTTAAAATAAGACCCAATCCCTTCTCTAAGCTCCTCCTCTTTACTCAGCCGAACACCCCTAATTGTCAAGCTACTAATAAAATTTCCCCTCCTCCTTGCATTGGCCATACGGTGAAAAAAAACTTAGTATTGCTATCTCCCTCTTTTAGCCAAAGAGCCCTTGACTTCTACCTCCAAGAAATTTTTTCAAGGATGGCATAGTGGCTGAATTCATCTCTAGCTATCTGCTGGCTATTCCTATCTTCCTTAGAAAGAGGACCAAACCTTTCTAAACTGTCCCAAAAGTTTAACTTCTCCAAGGCAGCATCCTTCCTAACTATCACATTGCCAAGGGCCTCTTTATTCCACCTCTTCAAATCATATTTCAAAGCCTGAAGCTTCTTTGCAAACACAAAGCTAGGTTTCCCCCTAAAACTATAGGACTGCCACCAATCTTTAAACTTGTCCATGAAACCTTCCACCCTTAGCCACATATTTTCAAACCTAAACAGGCTTTTACTTGTTCTCATCCCTCCACAGTCTAACAAGATCGGCCAGTGGTCAGAAACAGGTCTTGGAAGAAGAACTTGCATTGCCCCCGACACTCGTTCCTCCCAATCTCCTAAAAACAGAAAGCGGTCTAACCGAGCCTTTAGGGATCCTCCTTCCCCTCCACTCCAAGTGAAAGTTCCACCTCCCAGGTGGGGATCAACTAATTCAAACTCCTCTATAAAGCCTGAAAAATCCCTCATTGTGGTTGACATCTGTCTGCCATTACTCTTTTCAATTGGGAACCTCACTATATTGAAATCCCCTGCTATACACCACGGATCACCCCAAAGCCCCTTGACAGCGGCTAGCTCCTCCCACAACTCCCTCCCCTCCTTACCGGTACACGGTCCATATAAACTAGAGAAGACCCACACAAAACCCTCCTCGCAATTTTTAAAACGGCAAGAAATAGAAAAAGAGCCCACTTCAGCCTCCAACCCTTCTAAGACTCTCTTATCCCACATCACTAGCACCCCACCTGCCGAGCCCCTTGCATCTAAGGAAACCCAACCCAAATTTTTACCAATCCCCAAGCTTTTTACAATCCTATCAAACATTTCCTTCATTTTTGTCTCCTGAAAACACACCAAATCCGGTTTGTGTTTTCTCACCATCGACTTAATAACCATTCTTTTATCAGGGTCATGCAACCCTCTAACGTTCCAGGACATTATTTTAAGCTTCATAAGGAACCACAGTAATTTGCCTTCCCAACTCCCCTTCCTCTGCCTCTCTTCCAGCCAGCCCATCATAGTTAATAGTACTGACAAGCTTCTTCAGCTCCCTTTCCTTCCTTGAAGCCGACAATGTTCCTCTCTTGCTATCATTAGGCTTCCTGATAACACATCTTCTATTCTCAATCTCCTTAAGGATTCTCAAAATGTCCTCTTCAAAGCCTTCAATCGAGACCCCCACCGTCTTACAAAATCCCAGGAATTTCTTATTTACCCAAGGGGATTTGACCTTTTCCCCTTCTCCTGCTACAGTTATGTGAAGAGGTGGCGTCTGAAACTCATTACCCCAAGACTTAGGGGTTACCCCCTCTGGTAGGGTGATGAAACTAAGATACAAATATGATGAGAATACAAAAAAAAAAGGAAGAAAATTGACATAGAGAAAACTTAAGAGGGACAGCATCATGGAAAACAAGATTGGAAAATTGACCAAGAAGAGTATTTGGTAAATTAATTGATAAAAGTTTGGAAGTTTATTCTCAGATGAGAATCACTTCTTTTAAAATTTTAGCATTATCTTTATATTTATAGATACAGGAATGATGATTGAAGAATAGCAACTCAAAGAAAAGGAAATAATAACTGAGCCCCACCCTTTCTTACAGCAACATGCAACTGCTTCATGAAGCCAGGAAGCAACACCAGGAAAAGAACTTCTAAAACTTCGAATTTTTTCTTCTGCTTCACCTAAGCTACATTCTAGCTGTTTGGCAAGGGTATTAGCACCCATTCCATAAAGAATGCCATAGACCAACCTTTTGGTCTGTTCTCGCTCCTGGCAGCCAACAACAGATTCTGGCTTCCCAGTCCATTTTGCTGCAATCATGGTAAAGACATCACCATGGGGCTTGCTAAGGAGTTCAGTTAATGAAGAGTCCCTAGAAAAATGAGCCATTAGCCGCAGTTCAATCTGGGAATAATCCGCTGTTAACAGTAACCAGTTCTCCTGTAATGAAATACAAGTGACAAACTTAACTAAGATATTTAATAGAGCAACTTCTTTTCCATAGATAAAAATAAATAAATGGCATGCATATAAAAGAGCACCTTCCAGTCATAAGGCATATATAATCATTACCTGAGAAGGAACGAAGAAGTCACGAGCATTAATTTTGTAATGGTCAGCTTCAGAATTGCATACATCTTTGTTGCCTTTGATCATTTTGAACTCAACCACATGCTCAACACACTACATGGCTCACAAAAAAAAAAAAATTGTAAGCCAAATGAGGGTAATGATAAAGGAAGGACTAGAAAGACTAAGAATGTAGAAAAAAATCCCAACCTGAAGGTTAGGTTCTTCCATTGAAAGGCGTCCAGTCGCTGTTGATGTTTGGAGCCAATGGCCATGCAGGGTGTATCTTTGCGTCTGCAAAGAAAGCCTAGCCAGAGAACAAATTGAACCCAATGTACAGTTTAAGAGTTTTGCCAGTGTCCGGTGTTCTTTAATGACTGGAATAATAGGATGTTCATGCCTGAAACAAGACCAAATTGCTTTATCTGACCAGCCTTACAAGTAGAAGAGCATAGAAGTGGCAGAAAAAAAAAAAAAAAAAAACACCAGACACTGCAGCACATTGAGCAAGCTGATATTCATAAAACATTAAATATTCATGTCCATGGAGCAAAGCACTAGCTTATCAAAGTAGATGCATGTAGTAACAACACAGTGAAGGCATGGTTCTAAGCCCTAACAAATGAGAAGAAGACGAAGAAGAAGAAGACCAAATTGCTTTATCTGAACAGCCTTACAAGTAGAAGAGTGTAGAAGTGGGAGAGAAAAAAAAACACCAGACACTGCAGCACATTGAGCAAGCTGATATTCATAAATCATTAAATATTCATGTCCATGGAGCAAAGCACTAGCTTATCAAAGTAGATACATGTAGTAACAACACAGTGAAGGCATGAGAAGAAGAAGAAGAAGAAGAAGAAGAAAAGCGAAACAGCCATAACACCTTAATACCTAAAACCTTGCAGAGTTCACAGCCACCAATAAATTTTCATTTTTCTGCTAGTAAACACAAACTATGTATGAAAGGTGTGTATTTAAAATTATGGAGAGAAGGAAAAATATAGAGAAGTTCTATTTCACTACATCCTAGACTATTAAAATCCGTGAAATTAGATTCCATTTATCAAGGCTGCTCTTTTGACTAACTTCAGGAAAGCAAAAGTGCCAATTTGACCTTCATTTTCAGGGGGAATCCATACAAAACCATAGCATGGCTTTCCATTTAGGAACGTCAGCTTGTTAATCACGTATAAGGACAGTTTGGAGGGATCAAAGAGCATCCTCATTTGTAATTAAAAGAAATGCAGACAAAAGTAAATGCATGGAATAAGAGCCCTACTTTCAGGGGGCAAAGCACAGAAGCACAACCAAGGTAGGCAAACAATCTTAAATAATTTTGACTTTCAAGATCCAAGAAAAGAAGCAGATACATGCTTTTTAACAAATTCAATGAACCACTTCAAGAGCAATGTCCGAGCATATTTTGACATAAATGAGTCTCATGATGAACAAGAAGATTCCTTATTTAACTCCTGCAGCCATTTGAAGTAATTCTTGCTTCCAGAGACACTCTAAGTTACCAAAGAATGCACAGAAAAAATGATATAAAATGTAGAGTATGAAGCTGTCAGAACAATCAGTTGAAGATTTGAAGTATATTGATGTTATGTATGATAGAAATACTGTATGCATCAAATAAGAATACGCTCACAAGATATGACAAAAGAAAATATGGAGCACTGTCCATATCCATATCACCCATATGCAATAAACTACTTATACTTTAACATCAGCTAAGCCCAAGTGATATAACAGGAAGAAAAACAAGTCTCTTTATACCTTAACAAATCTAAGCAATGCTTATCAGTACTTGGATGTTGCTTCCCTTTCTTGTGCCCCTCTGGTATGGGCAACTTCAAGTGTCCATAGAGAACATTAGCAATATCTGCTGCTGTATACAATGAAAATGTCATGCCAGCCAACTCATAAGCTTCCTTTTCAAGATGCCTTAGCTTCTTTCCCAGCACATTTCGTGCCTGAATGCATCCCTCCATATCAACACCTATTCCCCAGACTTCCATGTCCGCAAGAATCGTAACCTTAGGCAAAAGTACAAGCATCAAACTAAAGTTAAAAATGTGTCTAACCATGTAAAGAGAGGAGTAATCAGTAATATGGTTTCATAGACTGATGCAGAAGGGAAATTGAGCGGGAATACTCCTTGGTGTCATGAGTAAAAGAGCATAGCCAATAAGCTAATTATCCTCATCGGCCAACAAGTAGTGGCAAGCTAATGATAGACCCATCTCCTGACAGGACGCCACTAATTGCACTTGAAGAATTTGACATCAATTAATAGAGAGATGGTTTTAAATTGAGGGCTGGTGGTAAATGATCTGAAAGCTATGGATCACACTTTATTCCCAAAGCCAGGTTCATATAGTTGAGAGAAGGCCAGACAGTTTGATGGTCTTAAACACCCAATGACAGGCATTTACTTCCAACCCCTCAGCATACATTCTCAAGTATCCAACTTGAAATGTTGCATCACACGTGATGCTGGACCCACTGTAAGATAGGTTTAGAGGTTCATCAATGCCATTTTCATCAAAGGGTGTGATTAAAAACACAAAACCCAAATATATTGTGAAAGAAAATGGCAGTATTTAATGGCCCAAAATAATCTAACCATCCTATCTATTTACAGTGTATAAACCTAAGGTTTGACCCTTCAGCTATTCACTTGTTTTTTATTCAAAAGCTTCAAGGAATAAACACCTGATCAGGTATCCCTCGCTTTAATGTTTTATGGCAGGAAGCATAGAACTTTTACCAATGGGATTTCAATTCTCAAAACCACTTCAACAAGTTCTTCAGAAACCAGCAATTTCCATAGAACGGAACATAGGGCACGTGTTTGTGCAACGCGACGGCAGCAACCATTATGGGCAGCTCTTCGAGTCTGATTTTTCCACCTTCCGCTCCGATTAGCAGCTGCTGCTGCCTCACTGGATAACCTTTTCCTAACTTCCTGCATTATCTTACAACATTAGAAACCAATGCAAATTGCTGAAGATCAAAGCAATGCTTAAATGACAAGGATTCCCCAGTTTCAACTCTTATTTTAGTCTTAAAGATTGCATGTATGAAAAATTGAAAATTACCCAACAACAAAGACATTATCACTTCCAATAACAATTCACATGTGCTAAATTCCATTCTCAAATATGTTGATATAATTAGAATTACAATTATTACCTTCTCCAGATTTGGATTGGAGCTTCTCTCTTCATCAGGCCAAAGGATCCATGTTACAATACACATGTCTAGTCCATCCACAATATAAACTGGGGACAACATAAGGTAGGAGTTGTCTATAAGTTCAAGTCCCATAGTTCTCATTGCAAGATTCAGACTACCAAATTTTTGAATGGAAACTGCAGGATTTTTTAGCACCTGAATCTGAACTTTCAAATTCCAAGTAAATTTCCTGACATCCTTTTTCCCCATTATCTTACCAACCTTGCTCCATCGCCATTTAGCTGCTTCCAACCTATGATTTGCATCTAAAATGTTTGGCTTGTCATCAGATACATTCATGGTTAAGTAATTATTTTTCCTTTCATCAGAGCAAAGTAGATCCTTAGGAAGATTGATATAATACACAGGAGAATTTTCCCAACAGATTGCTATGCCATGTATTTCATAGGGTGCAAGAGAATTTACTTCAGACCGTTTGTTGAAGTGAATATCAAAATAGAATTCTCTCACACTATCCCAGAGATCTAAGAAAGAATCAAACCCACCAGGAGTATTAGTTGCATGAATAGGACCCTTCTCATAGGCTTTGCCATTATTGTCAAGACATTCATTTTCTCCTCTTTGCTGCTCATGCTGACCATGATCCACATATGCATCCAATGTCCCATTTCCATTACCAGTATTCATTGACTTAATAGAAAGTGGCATCACTGCATTTTCATTACGATCCACAATGCTGTTAAGTTCATCATTGAGAATTGACAGTACTGCAGGATTTTCAGCACCAAATTTACACTGTATGGGGCCAGTTGATTTTACCTCCCCTGCAGTTCCCAAGATAACATCTGACATATTTTTTAACTTCTCCACTCCAATTTCTGAAGCAACTTTATTAGAATTCTCACTTCCTTCTACAGCTGGCTTACCTGATTTCATGCATTCTGTACCAACAAAGCTACTAGTAGCACCCTCCCCAGAAGAGGTACTTGCAGCTTCTTGGCTAGGATTGTCATTAGCAATTAACAACAAAGGACGTGAAAACTGTGGAACATTAAGCCCAAGTGATTTGAAAGCTGAGAAAGCAGCAATCCTTGCTTCTTCAGCTTTATCAAGCACAATTTTGCGTGCAGCATTCTTAATCTTCTTGGCTACTCCCAATTGTACATTTCGTTGCACTGAATTTCCTATATTGCATAGTCAAAAATCAGGATAAGAGAAAAAAATTAAAAAATAAAAATAAAAACATAGAAAAATACCGAAGCTATAATAGGGAAAGAAACAGAAAAAAATATTGTAAGAAGAACCAAAAGATATGAACATAAACTAGTTTTGGAAGCAAGAAAACAAAGAATATCTTGATGACTACCATGTGCACATTTTCAGGCATGATTACATGCCAGACAAAACATGAAATCAAACCACATAACAATAACAATCAATTTGCAATTGCTCATAGGAAGATATGAAGATCCATATCCAAGAAAAGGAATTAGAAGAAAATTGTGTTCCTAATCAGTGTAAAGATTAGAAATTCAAGTTCGAAGAAAAAAAAGTAAAAACATTCCATATAACTAACTTCTGAAAAGTGTTAACAAAAAAGGCAGCAGCCACTGGATACATAAAACACATTTTAAGTGTTTCTGCCATGTATTTACACATAAGTCAGTACATATCTTTCCTGTAGCAAAGTTTATCTTTTATCAAGTTCTTTAACCTAAAGGGTGTATAAATGTGGCAAAAGAGCAAGTTTAATCACAAAAGAGGGCCATGGTTACAATCCCCTTTACTTAGACTAGGTTGACTGGCTATGAGTTTCATATTGGGTGAAGTTGTTTCTATAAAGATGAATGAGGATAGCCCAAAAAGAAAAAGGAATATCTAGAAACCAAAATCCAAAACAGTAATATAAGAACCCTAGATTGCAGACCACATGATTTCCCTGGTTCAGAAGTTATTCCAGCTTATTATATAAGTCAATAGCTCATAACTGTCATGGAGCTTGGCTAAATTTGAAGAGAGAAGAAATGCATTAAGATTCCATGCACCAAAGTAGGTCCATAACCATGAAAAAAAGAAACCATGTATTGAAATCTCAAGAACCCATCCTAGAAAGCTTTACCTTCTGCAGCCCATGATGAAAATTCAAACAGAGCTTTCACTATCTCAGGTATTGATGCTTCTGCAATTGCTAGAGGTGTACGCAAGCCAGCTTTATAAAGTGCTCTTGCTCGAGAACCCTTCAATACAAAGATAACATACTTCTAACTTATAAGTAGTTAATAATTGATAATCTTGAACTATTTACTGAAGTGGCCAATGAAATTGTCCACTAGACTTAGTAAGGAACCCTTTAGTAAGGACTACATGTCAAAGGAACTTTACAGAAGGGCTAGAAGTGTATGCTTACCTTAACATATGGAATGGTAGTAAGCTCTACGATCTCTGCTCTCACTCCAAATGAAACACGATTTTGGAACTTAGCAACCAAGCCTTCCAAATCATTCCAGCCAAGCCTTTCACAAAACAAAGAAACCATAGACGCAAACCTTCCAGCATTCTCTTGCAAGCCTTGAACCATGCCTCTAGCCACTTTAAAAGCTTCGCAAACCTCAGTCACCGGTACTTCCTTCATCCCAGAGTTTAAAGAATATGTACTTATGAGGACAGAGAAGGAGAACAAAACCATATTTATATGCCATCAAACTAGCATACACAATAAGAATCAAACACAGCTGACGGAACCTATAGATAGAGACTTAGAAATGCAGCACGTAAAAACTTATGCCATTCTATGTTAAAAATATACTTTTGCCGTGAGACAAGCACAGAAAAAGCATGTGATCAGGAAGTCATACATATATAAACAAAGAATCCACTAAAATATAAATGTTGCTTCTGTCGAAATGTTAGGAGTTAGCTGAGCTGAAAGTTAGGAGTTTCTAATTTCTTTTTTCTATTGAATAAAATTCGAATTTTAAATTCGAATTGTTTAAGATAGGGAAATTTGTTTGTTTCCGTATTTTTAAGAGTTAGTTGTTTTGTTTTGTTAGCTAATGTAGTTGAGAAATTTGTGGCAAATCTCAACTCTTGCTAAGTCTATTTATTTGATGTAATTAGTTTTAAATTTTAATTTTCAAAAAAAAAGGAGAAAATCTCTCTTTCAAAATTTTCATGGTATCAGAGCTTTAGTGTAATCAAAGTTTTTGATGGTCAAAATTGCTATGGTCGGAGCTAGCAGAGGTTCGATGACTATAAGGGATGCAGTAGAGAGCATTCAAAACGACTCTGCTGCATTATCTAATAAAGCAGAACATTTATATGTTGTTTCATCGAATTCCCTTCAACTAATTGTGAACAAGTTGAATGGAAAAAACTACTTGGAATGGGCTCAAACGGTGAAGCTCGTAACTAACGGAAATGGGAAGCTTGGTCACTTGACTAGTGAGGTGAAAAAACCAGCAAACAATGATCCACACTTGAAGAGTTGGAGATCTTAAAACTCCATTGTAATAGCATGGTTCATCAACTCGATGGAGTCAAGTATTGGAAATCCATTTCTGTTCATTCCAACAACAAAAGAAGTGTGGGATGTTGTTCGCGACACTTATTTGGATTTGGAGAATTCATCTCAAATATTTGAATTGAAGACTAAGTTGTGGTAGTCCAGACAAGGAGATAGAGAAGTTACTATGTACTATAATGAGATGGTAACTTTGTGGCAGGAGTTGGATCAATGTTTTGAAGAGGAATGGAATTCTCCCACTGATAGTATGCAATATATGAAGATGAGGAAGATGACAGGGTGTATTTGTTCTTAGCAGGTCTTAACAGAGAATTAGATGAAGTGCGGGGTTGAATTTTGGGACAAAAACCTCTCCCAAGTCTTCGAGAAGTATTCTCAGAGATCAAGAAAGGAAAGAAGAGTCTCGCCGGAGTGTCATGCTACAAAGGCAGGAACCAAAGACCAACCCTGAAACTGAGAGTTCAGCTCTCATAACAAGAGGACCAAATGCAGATGTAGACAAGAGAAACTTCAAGCAAAGAGAAAAACCATGGTGTGATCATTGTAAGAAGCCATGGCATATGCATGAGACATGCGAAGCTACATGGGAAGCCTCAAAATTGGAAAAAGAAGAATGGGGGAGATAGTTGTGCATTCCAAGTCTCAAATGAAGATCAAGGGAACCAAGTTTTTTCAGATAAGCTTCCATTCACAAAGGAGCAAATAGATAGTCTGTGTAAATTGCTCCAGTCCTTGAGTCCCACTATAAATTTCTCTTCTTCATGTTCTTTAGTCCAAGAAAGGTAACTACCTTACCACTTCCCTCTATAGTGTCAAACCTAATTCTAATCGTCCATGGATTATAGACTCAGGAGCAACTGACCATATGACCGGATCTTCTAAATTATTTTCCTCGTATAATCCTTGTGCAAGGAACCAAAAAATTAAAATAACAGATGGATCTTTCTCAGCCATAGCTAGGAAAGGCTTAATTGTTAGTTCTCCTTCTATTACTCTGCATAATGTCCTTTATGTTCCTAACTTGTCATGTAATCTTTTGTCCGTTAGTAAAATAACTCATGATCTAAAATGTCAAGCTCATTTTTTCCATTCTTCTTGTGCATTTCAGGATTTGGACTCGAGGAAGACGATTGGAAATGCTAAGCAAAGTGGAGGACTTTGTTTCTTTGAAGATGGAACTGAATTGGAGGGACAAGCTCATAGTACTTGTTTCAAATCTCTTTTTGTTGCTGGTACGAAGAAGATTATGGCATTTTAGGTTAGGACATCCAAACTTTTAGTATCTAAAGTACTTGTTTCTAAATCTATTCCTAAATAAAAATCCATCTTCATTTCAATGTGAAATTTGTGAATTGGCAAAACACCACCGTTCTCCTTTTCCTCTACAATCATATAAACAATCCAAACCTTTTTCTATCATTCTTAGCAATGTTTGGGGCCCTTCTACAATTACTACTTTTTCAAGAAAAAAATGGTTCATTACATTCATTGATGATCACACAAGGATAACATGGGTGTATTTGTTAAGTGAAAAATCTGATGTTGAACAAGTTTTCAAAAAAAAATTCCATATGGTACAAACACAATTCCAAGAAAAAATTCAAGTGTTTAGAAGTGACAATGGAAAGGAATACTTTAATAAAATATTAGGGAAATTTTTTGAGGAAAAATGAATTGTTCATCAAAGTTCTTGCAATGACACTCCACAACAAAATGAAGTAACTGAAAGAAAAAATAGGCATCTTGAAATTGCTAGAGCCTTACTTTTTCAACTAAGACACTTAAATATTTATGGGGTGAAGTTGTTCTTATAGCTGCATTTTTTATTAATCGAATGCCAACAAGAGTTTTGCATTTTCAAAAACCTATGGATGTTTTCAAAAATTGTTTTCCCACATCATGTCTTGTCATTGATATTTCACTAAAAAAATTTGGATGCACTGCATTTGTCCATATTCATAACCACAATCATGGGAAACTTGATCCTAAAGCTAGGAAATGCGTCTTTGTTGGCTACTCACCAACACAAAAAGGATATAAATGTTTTGACCCCATTTCAAGAAAATTGTTTGTCTATGGACGTGACTTTCTTTGAGACAACCCCATATTTTGATAATAATCATCTTCAGGGGGAGAGTGAGAGAAAAGATTCTTGTGTTGGGGATGTTTTCCAAATAAAGCCAGAACCACCAGTTTTAGTTGAATTTACCCCTGAATTTTTACTGGACTTTACCCCTGATCACTCTATTCCTTCAGCTCTAGAAAATCAAGACATTACAACCACAGATTAACACCTCAATCAAGACACTGCAACCATAGATCAGCACTTGAACCAAGACACTGCAGCCACGGATCAGCACTTGAACCAAGGAAGAGACATCTTTAAAGAAAAGAAGATTCAACTTTACAACAACTCCATGAGTCCAACCCAGGTACAAATCAGAACTTTACTAGTTCCTCAAATGAGTTGTCAAGTAAACTTCCTTTGGTGTCATGCCCTTCTAAGTCCAATTTTGAGTCAATAAAAAATTTAGATGTTCCTATTGTTTGTCGTAAAGGTGTCAAAACTTGCATAAAGCATCCTATGTCTAACTTTATATGTTATGAAAAATTTTCACCCTCCTTTTATGCCTTTACCACTCAACTCTCTTGTGTAGAAATTCCAAAAAATGTACAGGATGCTCTAAGGGTTCCGGAATGGAAGGAAGCTATTCTTGAAGAAATGAGAGCTCTTGAAAAAAAAAAGACTTGGGAAGTAGTTGATCTGCCCAAAGGGAAGAAAACAGTTGGCTACAAATGGGTTTTGACAATCAAGTACAATGCAGATGGCACCTTGGAAAGATATAAAGCTCAACTAATGGAAAAAGGGTTTGCCCAAACCTATGACGTGGACTACTCTGAGACTTTTGCGCCGGTTGCCAAGTTGAATAAGGTACGAGTACTCCTATCAATTATAGTAAATATAGATTGGACACTCCAACAATTGGTTGTTAATAATGCATTCCTAAACGGAGATTTGCAAGAAGAGGCGTACATGGACTCTCCTTCAGGATTTGATGGAAACTACAGTTCAAAGGTGTGCAAACTAAGAAAGTCTTTATATAGCCTTAAACAATCACCAAAGGCTTAGTTTGATAAATTTCTCAATCAGTCAAGAAGCAAGGCTACACAAAAAAACAAACAGATCACACCTTATTTGTAAAGTTTTTATCAGGAGGTAAAATTGTTGTTTTAATTGTTTATGTGGATGATATCATTCTCATTGGAAATGATTTAACAGAGATGGTTGAAAAGGAGCTTAGCCACTGAGTTCGAAATTAAGGATTTAGGTTCCTTAAAGTACTTCTTAGGCATGGAGGTTACAAGATCAAAAAAAGGGATTGTGGTTTCACAAAGGAAGTATATCCTTGATTTCTTAAAAGAAGCTCGTATGAGTGGTTGCAAACCATTAGAGACACCTATGGAACCGAACCTAAGGCTTGGAGATAGTGACAAAAAGGTTCCAATTGATACAACAAGATACCATAGGTTAGATGGTAAGCTAATCTACTTGTCTCATACTCGGCCAGATATAGCTTTTGTAGTGAGTGTACTGAGTCAATTCATGCACTCTCCATATGAAGAGTACCTTGAAGTTGTCCACCAAATCTTGAGATACCTTAAGAGCACACCAAGAAATGGACTATTTTTCAGGAAGAACGAACGTGGTGTTGAAACCTATACTAACGTTGATTGGGCTGGTTCAGTTACTGATAGGAGGTCTACCTTAGGTTACAACACATTCGTTATTCATGGAGTAAGAAACAAAGCGTAGTGGTTAGAAGTAGTGTTGAGGCAGAATTCAGAGCTATGTCACATGGAATTTGTGATATGTTGTGGCTAAAGCATGTCCTAGAAGAGTTAAGGCAACCAATTGAAGGAGCAATGAAGCTATATTGAGATAATAAGGCTGCAATCAGCATTGCACATAACCCAGTTCAACATGACAGGACTAAACACGTGTAGATTGATAGACACTTTATCAAGGAGAAATTGGAAACTGGTGTTATATGCATACCATTTGTTCCAACAACTCAACAAATAGTTGATATCCTTACAAAAGGACTCATCAAGCCGAACTTTGAATTTCTAACAAGCAAATTGGGCATGACAAACATCTATACACCAACTTGAGGGGGAGTGTCAAAATGTTAGGAGTTAGTTGGAGTTGAAAGTTAGGAGTTTCTAGTTTATTTTTTCTATTTAATAAAATTCAAATTTTAAATTTGAATTGTTTAAGATAAGGAAATTTGTTTGTTTCCCTACTTTTAGAAGTTAGTTGTTTTGCTTTGTTAGCTAATGTAATTGAGAAATTTGTGGTAGATCTCAACTCTTGTTGAGTCTATTTATTTGATGTAATTAGTTTCAAATTTTAATTTTCAAAAAAAAATGAAAAATCTTTCCCTTTCAAAATTTTCAACTTCCTTCTCCATTAGGTAAAGAAATGTAATGAGAAAAAAAGAAAAAAAGAAAATCACCTGCACTAGTTTTGACAAGATGAGAGCAACATAAAATCGCTTACAAACACGAAGTGTTTGCTCATCTGAGAGCAAACTACATTTTGTGATCCCAAGTCGGTTGTCAAATTTGTCATGCAACCCTTTTCCATTATTTCTTGATTTGTTTGAAGCACGCATAGGTGCACCATGGGCCATGCGCATCAAAAATGGTTCCACCACTCCAACTCGATTGCCAACTGACTGGATTGTGAGAAATATGATGGAATATGTAAGTGATTAATAATAATATAAAATACAAAGAAACAAGCAAAATTCACCTAAATAGAAGTCCACAAGAGGCCAATTCACTAAGGAAGAGAGGAACAACCTTTTTCTTTTTCATAGTAATTGATATAGAATAACTCTAAGGGGATTGTCTACAATCAAATAAGGGTGGGTAAGGGCTCTACATTTTTAAGATTCAATGGGACTGAAGTTGATGGCAGCAAGAAACAATAAAAATGCGAAAAAGAAAGAGAAGATAGAGGAAAGAAATAAGGTAACTCACTAAGGCCTTTTAAGAGTCTAACCTAGAAGTGAACAATATGATCTCAACAATAAAAGATGCAATGGTATGAAAAGAGTAATCATATATGCGTCCACCTAATCACTCTTCACATCCACTTGGATTATGATTTTTTTGGATAAAAGTACCTCTTAATGAAAAGACCAAAATACCCTTAAAGTTTAGTACACATCCATCTTCCACCATTTCTTCTCTTCTAATCTCTCCAAAACTTGACAAATTTTTTTAAGAAAGTTGTGTTTTTGGAATAATGGATAAACAAATAATCATCTCTAATGATGGTAGAAGTGCATTTTTACCACTTTTTTTGCATTTTTTTCATTGTTACAGGGTTTAGAGAAGAAGGGATCAAGAATAGTTCTTGGAGTTACAAGGTTTTTTAAGCATTCAACACTATACCTCCTGACACCATTACCAACATCCAATATTGTATCTTCAATCACCCACTTGGTGTCCAGCCTTTCAAGTTCAAACACTTCTAAAAATTTTCTTCAATATTTGTCCACTTTTTTTTTTTAATATTTTCACTATTAAATTATATTTAAATGTTTTAAAATTATTTTTACACTAAATATTTGTTAAAAATTACATAAATAATAAACAATAAATTATATTCATGTGAAATAAACACAATTTTAGTGTATAGATTAAAAACGTGCATAAAAGAGATCGGAATTAGCTTTAAACCCAACTCAAATACTTTTTTGTTGATGAACAATTTTGGGAGAGAAGATTTTGCTTTAGGGTTTGTCAAGAATAAGGAAGAAGAAGATGTGGTGTCGAAGAGAAGAATGGGAAGGGTAATTTTAGGTATATTGATAATATTTGGTGGGTGTATTAATAGAATTTATGTTTTGAAGTGAATGTGTAAAGATATTAGACAGATGCTTTTATATTCTCTTATATGAAAATTATTATTCATCATTTATTGTTATTTTACAACAATTCGCTTTTAGCCTTATCTGTAGGCTCTAGAAAACCTAAGTTATATGGTAACTCGCTAGAACTCATAAATTTTTCCTAAAACTCTCAAACCATTCAAATGATTGAATTAAAAGAAAATATAAATGGGTCATGTTCATGTTTAATTGCTCTGCCTGTCTAACCCATTTAACATGTGCACTTAATCATATCAAAATGACTCGTTTATAAGCCAACCCATTTTATGACCCATGTTATCCATGCAAATTTATTAATTTATATATTTAAAAATGTTTAAAAAAATGAAATCATTTTTTATTATGATATCTTGTAGTTAAAAAAAATTAAATAAGTAAAATATTATATATTTCATTATAAAATTTTAAAATATTTTATAATTAAAACATTAAATAAAAGAATAAACATATAAAATTACAATTTTAATTTACTTCTTATATTATAAATATATTATAATTAAAATTAAATAAATTAAACTTGAGAGTTGAAGCAACTAAAAAATTTCAAAATAATATATTTATAAATTCAAAATAGGTTAAATGGATTATAATTATGTTAACAGGTTTAATGAGTTAGAATCATGTTAACATGTTTAATAGGTTAAACTCATGTTAATAGGTTATCTATGACAATTCATACACAATCTAACTTAACATATATGTTAAACAATTTGTGTCGTGTTATCCATGTAATAAAGGTTGTATTTGTGTCAAGTCATTCTGACACAATTATTAAATGGATCATATTTGAGTTGAACAAATTTTCACTATTTCGTACCTCAACACAACATAACCCATTATCATCCATAACAGATAGAAAGCAAAGGTTCCTTGTCAATAACTCTCCCTTTGGCTTCATCTTATTTTTGAGTTAAGGCCTATGATGAACTCAAAAACCCTCTTTTTCAAAGATCCTATTGCACTGAGTTCTATCGTTCACTCCCATTTAGCATCATAATATTGGTCTAGTTTCTAGTATAGACCCTTAACATACTATAATATTTAGCCACACTTTAGCTCTCCTATTTCAACTCACAAATTCAAATTCTAATCTCAAATATCTAAGTCGAATTTTCCGCAGATGAATAAGTCTCAACAATAGCATCTCACATCTTTTTTGCCATTGATAAGAAAATGTAGGTTTGGCTAATCTTGGGTTTCATTGAGTTGACTAGCCATGTCATAATTATTGAGTTTTTTGCTTTCCATGTGTGAAACACCATCTCATCGTCTTATTTAGGTGGCTTTGTGGAACTAGTGAGATATCCAAACTTTCCTTTCCAATGAATATATATATATATCTTCACAAATTGGGACCATCGTGAATAATTCTACCCATTCAAAATGTGAGTTGTGATCTAAAGTGATGGGGTTTTATTAACAAGTTGCCGAATCAACCGATGAGGCTCTTCATAATTGTTTCTAGAAGCTTCTTCTCTAGTAACTTTCAACATGATTACATAAAGAGTCTTAGAATCCTAATCTGAATAGGAAACTAATTTAAGATAGGAGATACTTATCCCTGATTTATAGGCCTACCAACTAGATTTATCACAACTAATTCTCCTTGTACATTTTTACAATAGATTATCTAAAACAATCAAATATAAATATAAGAATAAAAACTCCTTGCACCATAAGGTCAACCTAACACATTAATGAAATTTGCAAATAATAGTCTATATTCCCAACAGACCTCCATAGACAAATGATTCATAGAAATATTTTTTTTTAGTTGAACCTCTCTAACCTTTCCTAACCATAAAAGATTCTTGTTTTTTTCTTATAAGCAAATTAATTTACGCATTCACACACATGTGCATTAAAATAAGGTACATAACAAAACAAAAATGCAACTTGATTATATAGCAAGTGTACAAGGCACACCAAGGCTAAAGAGGAAAGAAAATAGAATTTGTGACATACTAACCCATCATGTAGTCAAATTATCAGCAAAATCCAATAAAGAAATATTGGACTTTGTTTGGAAGTTGTTCGTAAAAATGGTTTTTTGTTCTTTAGAATAGAAAAAAGTTTTCTAACTCATAAAACATGTTTGATACACTTCTAACAAAATAACTTTTCAAAATAGAGCAAATTTTAGGTGTTCTCAATTTCTTTTTCTAAAGTTTTCTAAGCAATAACTAAAAATATGGAGAATACTTTAAAAACTTTTGCATTGTACATAACTGCATAGTACATGCATAGAGAACAAGCCAAGAAAACTATTTTTCATATTTGAGTTTCCAAACAAAATTTTGTTCCTAAAAATAATTGAGAACTATTTTTCTTAAAAATTGTTATGAGAACCGTTTTCAAAAACAATCCTAAACAAGCCCTTGGCATCTCCCATCAAACACACTGACCACAAAAGTACATATTTAAGAAAGATATTTCACAACCACATCCAAATGCTCCAACTTTTTGAAGATTATTCCTCTTTTCCCTATGGTCCAAAACAAATAGAAATGAATTATTCTCTAAACAAGTTAGTATCTTTTATCCCCCAAAATTTGTCATACCAACCAAAAGCACATAATTGATTGCACAAAAAACAACTTAAAAAACACCAAACAAGGAGAACACCAAGAACCACAAGCTAAAGGCACACTAGCAATAGATTAAAATATGACCGATTGAACTATTATTTCCATATAAAGAAAACACCAATAAAATAAGGTCTAACTTTATCTCATCTATTGATCAACTAGAAGAATTTCCCCCATACCACCTCCCAAGCAAAAAAAATATTCAGCTTGAAAGGTCCCATAAGCACCAAAATAGACAATTCTTCTATTTTGTACCTTCTATAAGCACAACAAGGTCACATTCCATACTTTCCTCTTCCTTTTGCAAACAAACCCTTCTTGATAACTATCCAAGGAATCCTATAGACTTAAGAAATGCTCCAGAAATACCAAATGAGGAAAACAATGAAGACCATAAACTATGAGTCATCTGGTAACGTATAATCAAGTGACCAATCAATTGCTTATCATGCTTACACAAAAAACACTAATTGGTTATTATCCTACCCTTCACCTAAGCTGGTCCAAGATGAGAATCTTATCCTCTTTGAGCATTCTTAAATATGTTGATTTTATCTTTGACTCCCTGTTAGAGAGTCAAGGCCCTTGAAGCTAATCGTTCTTTCTCTTATGAGTCTTTTTCTTCTTAATAAAAGAGAGGAAAAGGCATTAGCTTCTAAGAGCATTGTGTATTTCCATCCTAATTGAGCAACATATAAGAATACCTTTGGAAAATGAGATCAATACCACAAGATAATAAGACTAGCTCTAGAAACCAGTAAATGCTTGAATGCATAGAGAAGAAATAAGTTTGAAGCAACATAGAACTTCAATTTTGTAAGATTATGATCTATTGACCTGGAATTAAAGGAGCCTAATGCTGCCTCAAAGGCACAGAAAACAATTTACCTGGTCAAGAGCAGACAATTGCATGAACCTTTCATAGAACAATTCCCAATCTGGCTCAACATCAACATTAATGGGTGTCACTAAGTAAACTAGATGCAAATCAGATGCAAGAACAAATCCTTCTCGTGCCCTTGAAAGATCATCCAGCACAACCTAGGAAAACAATGGCAAAAGCATAATTTAAATTTACTCAACATAGTTTACACCAACTGCATGGCTTAAGTTACATAAATATAGAGAAATAAAATTAGGCAAACTAATTGAGAATTGAAATTACTCAAAAAGGCACCAATAACAGAAAACTAGTTAGGAAGGTTGTAAAAGAGAAAGCACAGGCAAAGGGAAAAAATGAGAGCTGCAAAGATATTACAAGCGATTCTTCAGGACAGAGAGAACTGCCAAAAGCTGCCCGTCCAAGAGGAGTGGTGCTGTATAACTTAGTATCTTCATTCCATTCAAGAAATTTTCTGTGGCATAACCACCTAAGAGAATCCTGTGCTGATTTAACCACATCTTGAAATGGCTTGGTGGAATTAAGAAGAGTGCACCTAACATATCGATTAATATCATTAGCAGTTTGAACAATTCCGCTAGCCACAACTTCCAAGATTGCATGAGTCATTCCATTCTTATCTTCAGAGAGACAAGAATACAATGGTGGACAACTCTCATTGAGAAGTCCACAAATTCTTTTGACCTCCTCAGGTTTGCAAATCAGTACCTGGTTTGGGTAGGAAAAAATGAAGAACTTAATGAGTACATCTAAAGATTAAAAAAATCTGAAAGTGTGTTAACTGAAAGTCTGAAACACATAATAAAGCAGAAGTTACTCAAATTAGTATAAAACAGCTCCCAGATAAACATTAGATCAACACATTAAGCAATGAAATAACCCAGTAACACGTTCAGAGACAAAAATATAAACATGCAAAAACAATAGAACATACACTTTCCCCTTTTGTATCTATTCCAGTTCGTCCAGCCCGTCCAGCCATCTGTTTGTACCTAGTTCCATCAATAAAATCACGACCAATCCTTGGTTGTCGGAAAATGACCCTCCTAGCAGGGAGGTTAACACCAGCAGCTAAGGTAGATGTAGCAGTTAAGACACGTAGGAGCCCTTTGCGATAGCATGTCTCGACAATCTCTCTTTCCTCAACCTGTATTAAAAGAGCAGAACTGCTAGACACTCAGAAATTGGGAGGCTCGTATAATTTAAAATCAAGAAGAACACTTGAAATTTCAAAATTAAAATTGCCTTTACAATGCAAAAACCTCAAAAAGAAATAGATAGATGAATCAAAAGTTGAAAATTAAGAAGCATCCTTTGTACATTCACTGCAAGAAATTTTAATTACCACAACAGGAATACATGAAGTTAGACGTAACCAAAAGGACCATACCGTGAGGCCAGCATGGTGATAGGCAACACCAGAAGGGAGAGTTTCTTCCAGTATAGGATCCAGTCCCGCAGGAGATCTCCGTAAGGCATCAATAGCTGAACTAATATCAACAAACTCACCAGTATCGTTATGGGCATTGGTAGAGAATTTTTTGAGGAATTTTGAAACATGCCTTGCAGTAAATTCACATCCTTTTCTACTAGAGCAAAATAGTAGCACTGAATGACCCTCCTGAACAACCTGAATTTGTTTTGACCACTACATCATTCAACTCTAGTGCCCATATAAAGCTTCATTAGAAACAGAAAAGAAAGAGTCCCTACCTCATTGCACAATTCCACAATATGATCAGGATCTTTACCACCAAGATCAGCTGTTTTCGATATTGTCCTAATAATATCCATTTTCTTGTCATAAATGGTGTTACCAACTTTAATGTATTCCTCCAATGGAACTGGTCGGAAATCTGTTTGGTACAATGCTGCCTGCACCAACATGTTGAAAAACAAAGCAACGAATTTAGTAAATACACAAGAAGGTAGGAGCCATCCAGTTCGTATGAGGTATAAAATAAGCAATATTAGAAGCTCCAACAAAACCAATATTAATTCAAATGTTATCTTTGATAAGAAGACACTATGGTTATTTCTTCCCTTCAAGAATGAGACATGTATATAGAGGTGCAATGATCCTGAGGAAGAAAAATAACTCACTTACTTGAAGCCAATCAGCAACCGCTGCTACATTAGGCATGGTTGCACTCATCCCAACAATTTGCAGACCATGAGCAGGATCAGATTTGCCACTGCTCATATTTGAACTCTCACCACTAACTGATTCAACATGTCCTTCACCAGCAGCATAACGAAGCTTTGTCAACAGAAGTTCCAAAAGATAACCCCTATTCTGGTCGCCAACCTGTCAATGGATACAAGCAAAGTCAATGGCACCTCCATGATAGATTTATAATAAATTTCTTCTTTAGGTCTAATATATATATACATATATATATGGTGAAAAGAAAGCAATTGGGAGGAAAGCACAACGAAGACAAAAAAATATAACTGCAAAAGGATTTTTATAAAAACATAACTACAAAAAAGTATGGTAGACCAAAAGAAGTACCATGTGCAATTCATCTATTACAATAATTCCAATTTCTGACAGGCGACCCTCTTCCAGCAATCTGTTGATTAAAGAGTTTGCCTTCTCAATTGTGCAGACAGCTACAGAAGTGTCTTTAGGAAGTGTTCCACCACCTTGATTTCCATAGTAACTACTGACATGCTTACCAAGTGGTTCCAGGAGGACTTCCAGATGCTCTGCCTGCATCAGTCAGGACATAGATTCAAAAGAATATAATACAAAAGGCATAACAAAAGTTAAGTGTCAAAAAACTGCTAGGATCAGGAGGGAAAACAATAAGCACCTTTTCTGCACAAATTGAAACATATGGAAGTACAAGAAGTGCCATTTTTCCCGTTGATATTACTCGTCGCAACATTAAAATTTCAGCAACAAAACTTTTGCCAGCACTGTAGCAGAGGAAGTAAGATTAAGCAACAAATAGACACTTCACAAACAAATTAAACACCTAAAAGTGAATACTTTCTCAATTATCATTATGGGTTCTAAGCAAACGCAACTATATTGCTAAGACAACAGAGATTGCAAAAGACCCATAGATATCCAAAAGGTAGAAAGTCTATGTGAACCAGTGGAAAATACAAAAGAAAAAACTCTGTTAAACTAAGGAAACTAAATGCTATTGATTGTATGTTATTAGGCGCAATAACATAGTTAACTGCACATTAATAACCATAATCAATTGTTTGCTGCATTAAACAAACTAGTTGACATGGAAAATCTTTGAAATTCTTCTTCCGTGTAAGACTCTGCTAGATTTGAATTTGCATGATGTCTACAACACTCATTCAGGGAAAACAGATATCAAGAAGAACAATAACAACTGCTATTGCTACTGCTGCTACTACTTCAGGCACAGTTGATATAGCTTCCAGTTTCCTCTCTAAAAACAGAAAACAAGAAATCTTTTTCTGCTTTACCTATTCTGGAAATAGTAACAAGTTTATAGTTGTTGAAGTTATAAAAAATGTTTACATAAGCATATAGAATTCCAATGAAATGGTGGAGGTGTTCATTATGTCAGTGATGATGACCACCAAATATGTGAATGATGATAGAGATGATGGTAACATGTGTTGGTGCCACTTGGTGGGAGTGGTGCACCCTTTTACACTGATGGTGGAGGATAGTGGTGATGGTTGCCTAGTTGCTGCGACATCCTACATTAAGAATAGGTACTGTTATAGGGAGGTAACCCCAGCATGAGGCATTAAACTATAACAAAAACTTGACCCTAACTCTAGTCAAAAACCAAACAGCTGTGTCTAACATCATATTAAAAAACCTGACTAGTCTTCATGCAGCAAAGAAAACCATTTCCTTTGATAAAGACAGTCCTTGCATAGCTATTAAAACATGCATATATCACAATAAATAAATATACATCCACATTGCATTTAAAATTAAATTCAGAAGAATGCATTTCATCTATTACTTCAATACACTAATTGAGTGAGAGGAGAAACCCATAGCCAAGAAAGTTAAAGAAGAACCAAGAGGATGATGAGCATCAATTACATTAATATAAGTACCTTGTAGATGCACAATACACAAGGTTCCTTTTCTGCAAGACGCCATCCACCTTAAGGCAGTCAACCTGGAAAATGAAAAATGTTGTACAATGTGCTTTCAACAAAAAGAACAAGCAAAGCACAATTACACTTGCTCAATTGAGGTTTCTGATAATTCAGGAACCTCTCCTGTGATTCATAAAATAACTCTGCCCTCCCTCATAGTTCAATAATTTTAGCAAACATCACCATTCAGATAGACAGACAGTCCACTTTGGTGACACAAAATATGATAAGAATGTTGTTTACTTCTCATCTATTCATTTCTTATATGAATGAATAGGACAACACTATTCCCCCACCTTATTTACTAGCAAGCCCTTACGTGTCTCTCTAAAAGGAAAAACCTTCTCTATTTGAGACCTGACCCTCTTTTATTGAACCATTTCTAACTTTTGCATAGAACTTCACTCTTCTATGATAATTTAACTCTTCATAACTAAATGGATAATTAATTATTGATGACCATGATTTACAATATGTTTAAGTCATTAATGCCCTTTAAACTCTAGTTCAAAAATATTTTTTAAAATTGTGTCTTTATTGTGCTAGTGGAAGCCTTGATTATTGATGCAATAACATAAAGATAAAGCTATTTCCACAATAAGATAAACTAGGTTTTAACATAGTTCAGCGATGTGGTCACATCGACAAAGGAGAGAGAACAAATCCAATATATCATAAAGAAATTACAAAGGAAAGAAAATCTATATAGCTACGACCCTAAACCCCAAAACATCTTATGTGTCCTTAGTGCTAGTACTTATACCATGAACTACAAGCCCTCCACCAGATCTCTAGCACTCTTCCTCATATCTTTACCTACTCGGTATAGACTTCACATGTCTCATCTCCATCCCATAACCTATTTTTCCCTCATGACCTAAAAGGTTTACACAAGTATTCCTAACACCTTTCTTTATTCAATAAGGATATATACTTTCACAAGGAAATACCAATTTACAAATATTTTATACAATATCCTTTACTGAAAGGAACATACACTGGATAGGAATTTGAGACACTTTCCAACAGTGTAGGAGAATCTAATTGTTGAGTTATAAAGTTCTAGTTACTGGCAACATTCAAAAGTGCAAGAATAAAAGGCAATTTACCCCATCCAACCGAACTCACCCCAAATACAACTTTGGTTGAAGGACATCCTAAAAGTTGGCCTAGAACTGACCATATGCATCTCAAGTCTCGAACCCATACCAGTAGGTGTGAAGTGGACCAGCTTGCGCAAACAAATTAGAAGTGCATATAGGTTATGTTTATGTATGAAGACGTCTCTTCCAGAAAGTCTTTCAAAGATAGTCCTAACAAATGGAAGATATCCAAATCTCAAACTATCCCAAAATGAACACAAGGTTGAAAATCTTAAACCAAGTTAGATCAACTTCAAACCCATCCATTGAGGAACAGGGGTGAGTGCCTAATTAATCTACTTCATTTCATCCTATTCCCTTTCTGGGCAAAGACACTCAAAATTGTTTTCATCAAAAAGTTGAAAGATACCTGCCAAGAGTACAGTTTTGAAATTCCTTTCTTTCTATATATGTTGCATATCTCAGAAGGAAGCCATTTGCTAAGATCTAAACTATTCTTCAGGGGCTCAAAACTTGATGGAGTACTTGCTTCATCACATTCACGGGCAATAATGGATTTAGCGATTCCCAAATCTGGTGAATCAGCTTTGATGTTATCCTTTTCTTGACTCAATAAATCCACTTCCCTTTTGGCTTCTGCATCAATTGAATTCATATCTTTTACTTCACTCATTCCTCCATTTGTCTGAGCTTTGCAGTAATCAATTACAATACTAGTGGTTTTTAGAACCTTATGATTCACGGAACCACAAGCAGATTGTTCACCATCTATAACATCCAGCTTACCAGCAGAACAATGAGGTGGATTTGTTTCATCCAAGTTCTTTTCCTCAAACAAGAAGTCAAATCGTTTAACAGGCAGTGGGGATACTTGATCTGAATCTTTCACACGATATCCTAATGATCCAGAAGAAACACCTATTTCCATACCCTCAACTGTACGGTCACCGTCAACCAACATTTCCTTCAACTTAAACCCACAGCCAGCATTTCTCAAATTGCATGAGTTCTTAATCTCATATTCGCTCTTGGCAGCATTAATTTGCTCATCAGTTTTTGGAGCAAACAAACCATCAGCAACTTGAATTGCTTCATTCCAGAATGATTCTCCAGGTGAAAACATGGAGCTTCCACGCATTGAATTGGGGGTTTCATGAGCAAATGCATTAACAGTCAAAGGACCAGGTGTATAGCACTCGGTCATATTAACAGTTGATTTTAGTGTTTCATTGCTTTTTCTCAAGCTTCCTTGAACTTCAGTGGCATCATTTCCAACTGTTACCTACAAAAAAATTATATTTAACAAGAAGGAGAAAAATCATATCACAAATTTCAGGGCATAGTTGTTTTTAACATTTTTACCTCTCTAGAAGAATCAAAAATTGTTTCCACAGGTTTAACAATAAGACCAAGCTGCCCATCTTCATAATTCTTCTCGTTTAAACAAGAATCTTCACCTTCTAACCGGGAATGGTCTGCATTGGCAATGCAATGCCTCTTCTTGGAAATCTCATTCTTCACATCTTGCAGAGACGGACTGCCACATCTTTTATTCACATTCACTTTCAATCCAGATGGCAAACTTGCACTTGATGGAAATTCACTATAGAAGGCAAAACAAAAAAGGATGATACTATTGGTTCTTGAGTAACCAAATAACTGAAATAGTTTTGTGCAGTTAATATACACAAAATTAAGAAATTGTCGAAAACAGTAATTACCATTATTGCTAAAAACACGAGAATGAAATGAAATCATACAGAGCAATGAACCTAAAACCTAGCTTTACCTGCAATAAAGAGATAAAAAGTCAGCTGAAAATTGCTTAAGTTCCGAGTTCACGGGACCATGTGCAGAGACTGAGCAATCCTTCAATTGCTCTCCAGCTCCAACACCACCCATCTGAGATAAACCCCGGGAATTTTCTGTATGAGTTTCTCCAAATTGGCCTGATAAAAGGGCAATTTCATTTTCATCTTTAGAAGGCAAATTAATCTCCAATGTCAAAATTCTTTTAACTGGGCCTTTTCCTGCTGATGAACCACGAGCAGTGGAATTATCATCCGGAGAAGTTACCAAATAGTTGTCTAAGGTGCCCTTGCTACTGGGAGAACCATCGACTGCTCTTTTTGAATCTTTTTCGATTCTTCCAGTCTTCAAACCAGGAGATAGCGGTTTCCTTTTCTTTGAAGAAAAAAACTGCATACAGAAACCAATTACAGACCAAGAACGAATGCAAATTACTTCAAATTTGAACAAGAAAGGCGAAAATCTCTGTACTGAAGTCTGTAACCTACCACATGAAAATTTTCATAAAATTGCCTCATCAAAAATAGAAGATTCGTTGCATGTTTTACCAAGAACAATGCAACAAAGATCAAATTTTGAAGAGAAAATGAATGCCGAAAGAGATCTATGGTTTTGGGAGAGAGTATTGGTGAGAAAAAAATTACCTGATCGATGCGAATCCGAGGCGAATCAGAGGCCATGATAGAAGCGAAGTTTCAGGCGATCTACGGAACCCTAGTTTTTGGTCACGCACATACAAGCTCGCAAAAGGAAGTCACTCAAGAGGTTTGAATTTTCCGGAATGACCGCCAACAAGTGCCATGTGCACAGGAAAGGCAGATGACAATGGACCCAAACCCGGCCCATTAATCCCTGGGGCTCGGGCTGGCCCAAATCTTTAGACGGCTGTATTTTCCTTTACGATTGAAAAATACGACTAATTCAAGACGTAACAATTTAAAGGAAAACCTACATAAAAATCACCTTTGCAGGCAAAGAGCATTGGCCCAAAAGAATCTATTGCCGACCCAATACTTAGATTAGCAAGCTGAATTTCATGTGAGTTTAATTAACCTAATTGGAGTTGGTCTAATCTAATCCGCAATCTTACTTTGTTATGAATCAAAATATTATGGGCAAGCCAACTAGGTATATCATAGTTATCAATCTTAAGACTACGGTGGTGTTTGTTTTTTTACTTAATTTTAAATAGAACCTTAATGCTTAATAATGTTAAATATTAGGTTGTTTATTTTTGTAGTATTTTATTTTTATTAAGTATTAAAAAGTAAAAAAAACCAACATGTTATTTTTCTTTTTAGAAAAAGCTACATATTTTGGCTTTTTCTATTTAGTAAAAAGTTTATAATAAATCATGAAAAAGTAGAAAAACAAACAACCTAAATTCTAAAACTAAATTGCTTTTAGTAAAAAGCCAAAAAAACAAACACCACCGTATATTTAGGGTTTAGAGTTTATGATTCATAGTTTATGGTTCACAATAGACAATTCATGGTTAATAACTAATAGCATGATAATTTTCAGATTTATGGTGATATAGTTCTTGATGCGTAGTGTGTTTTCTAGATATCTGATAATGATCATGTTCCATTGTTGACAACCTTTCATTGTTAACAACACATAATATCTTTTTCATCAAACTTTTTTGTTGGTTTAGGAACTCTAGGGTCAAGTTGATTATGTACAAGCTTAGCAACTCCTTGTCCAATTGGTTGCGATCACACAAACCATATAGCTTTTTTTATATGAAGTCCTACTCACAAAGAGTAGTGCATCAAGATAAGATTCTCATTATAAGTGCACTAATGTGTGTGGTTACACATTAGACGAAATATACAGTGAATCATGATGTAAATTCACAGTAGTATGAGATAATCATGACTTCACCAAATTGTTATGATATATTATCTTTCAACCTTAAGAGAATATTAAGTTTTTGCATTCATAATGGCTTTGACCAACGATTAAGATCCTAAAGTGATCATATATTCCATATGAATTGGGTCATTATTGATGAAAGCCAACATCAACAAGTATTATTATCAATAGAGGTACCATGATATCTCATGGACTTTGAGATAGTGTGTCCCCTTAGGTAGTCTTAAGAAAGTGTATTTAGGTAAACTATAGTCATAGTAGTTTTTTAAGTAGAATTTGATATAAACTCTTAGTGAGCTAGGACATGTCAATTGATTACACAATAGGAAAATTTGTAACTCAAGGATGGTAGATGTGATTTTGAGAGGCTAATAGTTTTTACCTTACTAGATTATGAATACTAATTCATGAGAAAACTATATAGAGTGGAGCAGGTTACAGATCTGACTTAGTGTCTTGTTGTAATATACATAAGACATTGAAGTACAATTGACTCTTTATAGCGGGATGTTGAGTCATCTTTAAAATTTGATTATGAGGGAGTTAGTACTGTCCTATGAGTGCCATCAATCCTTATTTAAGCTCATATACTTTAATGGCCATCTTTATAATGATTGGATTGATTATTGGTTCACTTATATACATAAGGGTATTTTGGCAACTATGTGAGGTTACATAAGAATAAGTGAAAGACATTTCTAAATTGGGTCAATTGATTAATTAGAACCCTATTGAGTTATTATTCAATTAGGACCTTTTATAGGCTAAATTAAGTGACTCATGTCCAAGATAGACTGAAGTCACTTAAGCTTAGTAAAAACTCTATAAATACCCCTCATGAGATTATGGTTTCATTCTTTCACCATTTTCCCTTACATTCTAGAAAGAGAACTCTAACCTTCACCTTCCAGATCTCTACTATCTGAGTACCTGGCTTCAAGGACAAGTCTTCAGAAGGAATATCAAAGGTTTACAAGATTGCTTTCAACTGTTGCGCTATTAAATGGCGATATTCACCATAAGGATTTGATCTAGGAATATCCAAATCTTAAATAAGCACTCCAAACCCATCATCTACATCCTAGTAAAGTTTTTGAATGCTTTGTTTCTAATGTGCATAGGATCTGGTAACCATAAGAATAGTTTCATACACCTAACAAGATTTAGAGCCTAGAAACGAAGTAATCCAGAGTTCCCTACATGATCAACAATTAAGGACGAGGATGAGAGAGTCTTCCTTGACCCATTCACATCCCTAAGGATGGGCTTGTATCCATACATTTCATCTATTGACAACTTTTTTAGTCATAAAATTTTGTTTCAATGGTGTTGGATAACTATAAAAGAATGACCATTTTGGTCATACTAATGTCTTTGTATGCAAGATATTCCTTGTGAGCTCTTCTCCTCCCTGACCCTGAACAAGATCATTCGAGATTGCTTTCTTTTGTCCCTCACACATAAGGGTTAATATAGAAATAAATAGTCATTTTAAGTCAAACCTAGATTAAGGGGTCCATAATTACCCATAAGAGCACAAACCCATCGTTCTTACCCATAAATTCTTTTTGTGACAATGAAATGAGCATGATACATATTTTCATAAAATGTCATGGGTTGAATTTTGCTTAACCTGTTGGATAGCTCTACTAGAATGACAATTTTGGTCATACTCATGTGTTTGTATATGTTAGAAAAATTGGGTTAATTTAACCTAAGGTAATCACCCTAAAGGGGAGTGAATAGAGTGATGGTCTCTTTTTACAAATTTAATTTATATGAATACAAGAGACAATTATATGCAAATATATAATAAAACAAAATAAAAACAATTGCATATAAAATAAAAGAGTAAGGAAGAGAGAATGCAAACACAAGATTTTTATAGTGGTTTGGCATAACCCGACCTACATTCACTCTCATCTATCTTCAATCCCAAGTTTGAGGTTCCACTAATTCAAGGCTTTCCAAACTAAGCCTTCAAGTAATACAATTGGATTATGGTTCTAATCCACCTTCTTAGACTTTTAGCTCCAAGCACCCTTTACAATCCTCAATAGATATCTCACTCTTGAATATATCCTCAAGTGATACCCCACACTTGAAAATCCTTAAGTGATATCTCAAACTTAGATTTTTCCTCTCAAAGATTTACAAATAATTTCACAAAATCCTAGTACAAAACTTTAGACTCAAATGTATAGGAAAAACTAGGATTGAAAGGTGCACTAATGATAAGAAAGTTTTAGAACAATGGTGCACTAAAAAAAACACTCTCTCAAGGCTCAAATATATTCAAGAAATGTTTAGGAATGTTAAGTTCTTGAAACAATGAAGATTAGAGTCTTTTTATAGAGGAAAAAAACCAAACTGACCATTGGGAGTTCGTTCGGTCGGGCTCCGGTTCAATCGGTTCACTAGTTGTTAGCATTTAATGCATGACAGGTGATCGTTGGACCTCGATCGCCCCTTGACCATCCCTCGACCAGTTGAGGTTCAATTTTAACTAGTTGAACAAGTGTTCTGGAAGAGAGATAATTTTTTTGTACTCCTTAACCGATTGAGCTAAACAGGTCGACCGGTTCCTCATTCGATTCAACCAATTGAGTCATTTTTGGCTCAATAACCATACTTTTCAACTTAAAACCTTTTAGACAGATTCAGAAAGCATTTGAAATAAGGTTTTAGTTGAAAATATGAAATCATCCAATTTTAAGAGATTTAAAATAAAATAACTATTTGATGATTTTGGTGCATAAATAAAGAATATAATGCATGAAAAACCTTGTCATGCCCTAAAACCCACTCCAAGGTCATGACAGTCATTTCACATTTCAAGCCCAAAGACTGAGAGTGGAAACAATACAAATAATCATATTGTAACAAAAAATTTACCAATTACCAAATTCCTGTTTAGAGTAGTAGAACAAAAAATCTAAAATCTCCAAATAATAATTTTTGAAACTAACACATCAAACCAAGTGTTATTGTCCAAATAATTGATCTAAACTCAAATAATTCGAATGGAAAATAAATTTTAACATCTAACAATGCTCAAAATAAAGAGAGTTTTGACAAAAGTCCTAATAAGTCAATTTCTTCTCCTAACCGTCACTCCTCACCCGAATGCAATCCACAACACAAGGGTTTACACACTTCCATTTGTGGGAACCGAGGATGGAACCAAAGTTGAAGTTGTGGCTTCTTGCCTTCTCGATACATCGGCTTGGAACCCGAAGCATGCAACCTTTAAAGTTCTGAAAGTTAAACCAGGAATTGTCCCTGTTTGCGATTTCCTTTCCCATGATGATATCATCTGGATTCCTAAATAACTAGAAATTTGAAGAAAGCATCAAGCCCAGTTGCAAGCATATATATATATATATATATATATATATATATATATATATATATATATATATATATATATATATATATATATGGTTCCATGTTGTATTGTCTAGTATGCATATGTGGTGTGGTTTGAGCAAGTGCATGTTTGAGGAATGCTTGTATGTATATGTGTACTACTCACTATTTGCAATATAATTCAATCTGCATGATTGGTTAAGCATGTAAAATTATCTCAATTATTTCTATGAAATCCCATTTTAGTTCCTATTACTTGCTAGACACATTGCTGTTTCATTACTTATTGAGAATTAATTTTTTAGATTAAATTGGTAACTAATACTTGATGTTTTGAGTTTGAGTATCTAGATCCCTTGTTTCATCTATTTTCTTGTCCATAACATAAAGGTTAGGTTTGGTTTGCAGTGAATTTGAGGGAAAGAAAATAGAGAGAAAATTAGAAAACACAAAAAGTGAAGAAAAATTATTTTTTTCTTAACATTCTTCTTCTTTTCTCAACACTTTCTGGTAATCAAATATAGCCAAAAGTAATGAAAATGAAGACAAAAAATGCCTTATAATTAGTGTTAGGATGAATGACTTCGTCATCTTATTTGAAAATCAATTAGCTACAAGTGATGTCAAACTAATCCTATTCATGTGGTTTGACATCACACTTATCCTAAAATTTAATCATTTGGAAGTACACAATGAGGCTTAACCAATTGCACACAACATACCTATATCGAGCCTTGATTTATCCTAAGGCTTATAATAGGCCTAATCATCTTCAACCATCACATGCCCTTCACACGGTCATTGTTCACCCTTCATTTTCCTAGGGGAGCAACATTGTTGCATACTTAACAATCAACCACTTCAATTCCCTAACTTATAAGGTTCCTATGACTTGAACCTATATGACATGAGTTTGATACCATTTGTTTTTTCAAGCTTTATTGCATCTTGGTAGTCTCACCAAGTGATAAGTGTGGTTCTCATGTAAAGATTTCATCTTTTCTTGCATGACATTTGACCACTCTTTCTTCTTTTCATGTGACAATACTTCTGGTAAGATTTGGCTATCTCTTCTAGGTGATCATCACATACTCAGTAAGAGAATATCTTTTAGAATCTATCTAGTTGTCGGGTCTTCTTAAGTGAGGTTCTCATTAACTTCCCCATCTTCATCTATGAGCTCATCATCAACCAGAGGGGCACCATGCATTATGATCATTCTATGCATCTGTCTTATCATCAATACACAGTATTGATGGATGAACCATACTTGGATGTTGGTTCATCAATAATAGATTTTGGTTTTTCTAACTTTTCAAAATTTGCAATAATTTGATCCTCAAGAAATACAAAATTTTAGCTTTTGTTGATTTTGTTGTTGACTAGATGTTAGAATCTATACCCAAATTCTTCATGGTTTTACTCGACAAAAAATACATTGCTTTGACTTACAGTCAAATTTAGATTTCTCATCGGACATACACAAATACCTTGCAACAAAAAAATAAAAAATCATAAGAAACATCTTTCCTTGTCCAAAATCTTTCAAGCACATCGTCATTCAAAGGAATTAAGGGAAAAAGATTTATTAAGAGATGCCACTTATTGTACTTACCATTGTTACCTAAATCCTTCATTTAATTAGCTCAATTTTTAATTATTTTTCTTTTAAAATTTTAAATTATATTAAATTAAATATTATTTATAAAACAAAGGAATATTATAAATATTTATAATTTTTTTTATGAATTTTTTTATATATGTTAAAAAAGAAAAAACCAATAAATTAAAACAATGCATTATACATACACGGGATAAAATCATATTCGAATCCACCCCTTACCAACATTGGTTAAAAACATTTTCCCTAACCCATTCCGCGTCCGTTTAACCCGCCCTAGGAGTAGGGCGGTGTCGGCAGACTCGACCCAAAGAACCGCTCTATTGCCATCCCATACGTTCTTCATGCAAGAAAACCCCACAAAAACCTTCTCCTTTTTTTCCTTGTCGCTGGCACCACACGTGTTTCCTTTTGTTTTATTCTCTTATCTTTTTTCTATTTATTGAGCGGGTCCCAATGCCTCCAAGTGGTGGGATGGGACCCCACCCAACACTCAGCAATCCAATCTCCACTCTGCTTTCACACCAGCATGTTTAAAACGACAAATTCATCGATACTTGATTACTTTCGGCTCATGAAATGGAAATTAATATTAGCAATTTTAGTCTATTTTCCTTGAAATAAGAGTCTGTGGAAGCCAACATATAATAAAGGGAGACACACAAGACTGTGAGACCTCCCATGAAAGCAGAAACTAAGGACATCTGCGAAATTAATTTCATGGGTCACCAATTGATTTCAACCATAGAATCATATTTCGGCAGACAGGAAATGAATAACCTTTCCCTATATTTCATATCTGCTCATCAAAAAATCAATCTTATCTCATATCTACTCAGCAAATATTGGACCATTCTGATTGTGGGAATTGAATGCGAAGGTTGGGCCACATGAAACTTGATCATGCATGGATGCTTTTACTATCTTGTTTATATATGCCGACTTAGCCATTATATATATCCATCAATTGATTTCACTTCTTCATACCAACGTACAGCTTAGCCTGCGGTTCACAGCTTCTATGGAGCTTCATCTTCTTCCCATTCTAACTTGTCTCTCTGTGAGACTTCACTTTTACCTTTCTTTTGTTTTTATTTTTCTAACATAACCCATTACATGACAAGGGCAATGCTAGTTATATTATTTTGCAGAAAATGGTACTTACACTAAATTTTCTTTAAAAAATGAACATTTTCTAATCCAAATTTTAAGTCTTACTGTTTTAAATTGTCTTTGTTAGGTGGGTTTTCTGATTTCTCCTAATCTCCTTACTATATATTATGCATGAACTTGTGGCAGCTGCTGGTGGTTGTAAGCAATGCTTCTCTACCTTCTGAGGTCTACTGGAAGTTGGCTTTGCCGTATACTCCGATGCCCAAAGCCGTGCGAGATCTCTTGCACTAGCGTCGCACGGAAGGCGCACTAGCGCTGCACGGACGGGGCACCAGCGCTGCACGGACGCCTGAAACTCGCTTGGCAGACAGGAAATGAATAACCTTTCCCTATATTTCATATCTGCTCATCAAAAAATCGATCTTATCTCATATCTACTCAGCAAAAATTGGACCATTCTGATTGTTAAAATATATAATGTATACTTTTTGTATAAAAAGTTTTAATTTTTATGCAAAATTTGATTAATTAAAAAAAAACAAAAATAGGAAATATATTCTAGGACACTTATTTTGTTAATTTTTAAATAAAAATATAAACATGGAATTATCGTCTATAGATTTTGTTAATTTTAATTTTTTTTTTCAAAATAAATAGACTAGAAATGATTCATTGAACCCTACTATTGGTGCCCATCATTCCATCAATGCCAAAGTGGCCATGAAATAAAGTCTTGGTGCCGGACACAAACAATCCTGACACGTAATTTAATTTGTTAGGTTTTTGTCAATTTTCATGCCCATCATTCCATCAATGCCAGAGTGGCCTTGAAATAAAGTCTTTCATTTAATCTGTTAGGTTTTTGTCAATTTTCATGCCCATCATTCCATCAATGCCAGAGTGGCCAAAATAGTCCCACTAACCTCTATAAATAGCAAGAAGCTCGGTTCAGTTCTTTCCATCCAAGCATACCTTCTCATAGCTTAGCTTTCTGTTTAAGTTTCTCAGCTGTAATGGAGTTTCGTTCCCTTCCCTTTCTGGCTTTTCTTTCTGTGAGTCCAGATTAATTCTTCATTTTTTCACAAAAATGTTTTGGGAACAAGTCATATTTCTGTGAGTCAAGAATATGGTAATCAAAGTAATGATGAAAAGTTATAATAAAAGGTTCTTATTGTTTTTACGATTGATATTACATACATAATTTTTATTCTCTTTAACAAAACCCTAAATTATAAGAAGATAGAAATACACTAAGGATAAATTCGTCATTAATATTTTTTATTCAAAAGACATCCCGAACTATGGAAAGTGACCATCTCCTTCTTTGCATTTATTTTTATGTCCTACTTATTTTATCTACAAGCTTCTATGGAGCTTCATCTTCTTCCCATTCTAACTTGCCTCTCTGTGAGACTTCACTTTTACCTTTCTTTTGTTTTTATTTTTCTAACATAACCCATTACATGACAAGGGCAATGCTAGTTATATTATTTTGCAGAAAATGGTACTTACACTAAATTTTCTTTAAAAAATGAACATTTTCTAATCCAAATTTTAAGTCTTACTGTTTTAAATTGTCTTTGTTAGGTGGGTTTTCTGATTTCTCCTAATCTCCTTACTATATATTATGCATGAACTTGTGGCAGCTGCTGGTGGTTGTAAGCAATGCTTCTCTACCTTCTGAGGTCTACTGGAAGTTGGCTTTGCCGTATACTCCGATGCCCAAAGCCGTGCGAGATCTCTTGCACTAGCGCCGCACGGAAGGCGCACTAGCGCAGCACGGACGGGGCACCAGCGCTGCACGGACGCCTGAAACTCGCCTGGCAGACAGGAAATGAATAACCTTTCCCTATATTTCATATCTGCTCATCAAAAAATCGATCTTATCTCATATCTACTCAGCAAAAATTGGACCATTCTGATTTTTAAAATATATAATGTATACTTTTTGTATAAAAAGTTTTAATTTTTATGCAAAATTTGATTAATTAAAAAAAAAACAAAAATAGGAAATATATTCTAGGACACTTATTTTGTTAATTTTTAAATAAAAATATAAACATGGAATTATCGTCTATAGATTTTGTTAATTTTAATTTTTTTTTTCAAAGTAAATAGACTAGAAATGATTCATTGAACCCTACTATTGGTGCCCATCATTCCATCAATGCCAGAGTAGCCTTGAAATAAAGTCTTGGTGCCGGACACAAACAATCCTGACACGTAATTTAATTTGTTAGGTTTTTGTCAATTTTCATGCCCATCATTCCATCAATGCCAGAGTGGCCTTGAAATAAAGTCTTTCATTTAATTTGTTAGGTTTTTGTCAATTTTCATGCCCATCATTCCATCAATGCCAGAGTGGCCAAAATAGTCCCACTAACCTCTATAAATAGCAAGAAGCTCGGTTCAGTTCTTTCCATCCAAGCATACCTTCTCATAGCTTAGCTTTCTGTTTAAGTTTCTCAGTTGTAATGGAGTTTCGTTCCCTTCCCTTTCTGGCTTTTCTTTCTGTGAGTCCAGATTAATTCTTCATTTTTTCACAAAAATGTTTTGGGAACAAGTCATATTTCTGTGAGTCAAGAATATGGTAATCAAAGTAATGATGAAAAGTTATAATAAAAGGTTCTTATTGTTTTTACGATTGATATTCCATACATAATTTTTATTCTCTTTAACAAAACCCTAAATTATAAGAAGATAGAAATACACTAAGGATAAATTCGTCATTAATATTTTTTATTCAAAAGACATCCCGAACTATGGAAAGTGACCATCTCTTTCTTTGCATTTATTTTTATGTCCTACTTATTTTATCTACAAGCTTCTATGGAGCTTCATCTTCTTCCCATTCTAACTTGCCTCTCTGTGAGACTTCACTTTTACCTTTCTTTTGTTTTTATTTTTCTAACATAACCCATTACATGACAAGGGCAATGCTAGTTATATTATTTTGCAGAAAATGGTACTTACACTAAATTTTCTTTAAAAAATGAACATTTTCTAATCCAAATTTTAAGTCTTACTGTTCTAAATTGTCTTTGTTAGGTGGGTTTTCTGATTTCTCCTAATCTCCTTACTATATATTATGCATGAACTTGTGGCAGCTGCTGGTGGTTGTAAGCAATGCTTCTCTACCTTCTGAGGTTTACTGGAAGTTGGCTTTGCCGTATACTTCGATGCCCAAAGCCGTGCGAGATCTCTTGCACCAGCGCCGCACGGAAGGCGCACTAGCGCCGCACTGACGGGGCACCAGCGCTGCACGAACGCTTGAAACTTGCCTCTTATCTCATATCTACTCAGCAAAAATTGGACCATTCTGAATGTTAAGAATTTTGCCTTTTTTTTTTCCTAATTTAATTAAACTGATAAAAACATTTTAAAAATTATTTATTAAATTAAGAATTATTGAGTAAATTATATACATATGTGTGGAATATAAAAATATATTATTATCATTTTTAAACAAATAGACACTTTATAAAACATAAATTGATCGCTGTGTTGTTTTCATTCTTGAAAGTAAGACCACTCAAATCGTGGAGCTTTTAGGGGTCAACATGACAGGTGATAAAATTTTAGAATATGATATTTGAAATTATTTATAATATTTTTAAAATGATAATTTCAATTTAGAGAAAAAAAAGATAATTTTCATATTTAAATTAAAATTATTTATTTAAAAGATAATTTTCAATTAATATTATAAAAATTATATTTGAAAATAGTTTTAAAAGCATCATACCTTAATAATATTTTTAAAATTGCAGTAATTTTTTTTTTCTTTCAAAAAATCTCCATTTTACTTCAACAAAGATCTTATCATGATCGTTGTAGATAACTCTCACGTGGTGATAATTCATGGGCATGGGCATGCAGGCTGCGGCGACACTTGGTGATAATTTAAGGAAAGTGGCCCATATAAGGCAATGACTGAGCTGGCTTGTACACTCACACTACAAGGCATGACTTTCATTGCACAAGTGGCGCAAGTGGGAGTGCCAAAATAATAAAATAAGGCATTTATCACCACGCCAATTTTTTTTTTTAATACTTTTTTCTTCTTTATGGTATTAAATATGATCATAAGAAATAAATTATCAGTACCATTGTATCTTCTTTTATAACAGACAGGTTTCCAATTACCAACTTGCCATCAAAGCCATTGCATCTTCTTTTATTACAACAAAAATAAAAAAACGTGACATGTTTGTAGGATGAGTCATTATCAAGGGTTTCGTCTTGACAAGAAAACAAAAGAGACTAAAAAACAAAACAAAAAAGCTGATGATCATCTTTGTATTGCTGCTATGCCACTATTTCAGTATCGAAAAGTACCACCCCAATAAAAATGATAACATGATAATGTCGTCTCTGAATCAAGCATTCATCATCAGGCTTGATCACTCAAATTTTAAGTCTTACTGTTCTAAATTGTCTTTGTTAGGTGGGTTTTCTGATTTCTCCTAATCTCCTTACTATATATTATGCATGAACTTGTGGTAGCTGCTGGTGGTTGTAAGCAATGCTTCTTTACCTTCTGAGGTCTACTGGAAGTTGGCTTTGCCATATACTTCGATGCCCAAAGACGTGCGAGATCTCTTGCACCAGCGCTGCACGGAAGGCGCACTAGCGCCGCACGGACGGGGCACTAGCGCTGCACGGACGCCTGAAACTCACATGGCAGACAGGAAATGAATAACCTTTCCCTATATTTCATATATGCTCATCAAAAAATCGATCTTATCTCATATCTACTCAGCAAAAATTGGACCATTCTGATTGTTAAGAATTTTGTCTTTTTTTTTTTCCTAATTGAATTAAACTGTGAATAATAATAAAAACATTTTAAAAATTATTTATTAAATTAAGAATTATTCAGTAAATTATATACATATGTGTGGAATATAAAAATATATTATTATCATTTTTAAACAAATAGACACTTTATAAAACATAAATTGATCGCTGTGTTGTTTTCATTATTAAAAGTAAGACCACTCAAACAGTGGAGCTTTGAGGGGTCAACATGATAGGTGATAAAATTTTAGACTATGATATTTGAAATTATTTATAATATTTTTAAAATTACAGTAATTTTTTTTTCTTTCAAAAAATCTCCATTTTACTTCAACAAAGATCTTATCGTGATCGTTGTAGATAACTCTCACGTGGTGATAATTCATGGGCATGGGCATGCAGGCTGTGGCGACACTTGGTGATAATTTAAGGAAGGTGGCCCATATAAGGCAATGACTGAGCTGGCTTGTACACTCACCCTACAAGGCATGGCTTTCATTGCACAAGTGGCGCAAGTGGGAGTGCCAAAATAATAAAATAAGGCATTTATCACCACGCCAATTTTTTTTTTTTAATACTTTTTTCTTCTTTATGGTATTAAATATGATCATAAGAAATAAATTATCAGTACCATTGTATCTTCTTTTATAACAGACAGGTTTCCAATTACCAACTTGCCATCAAAGCCATTGCATCTTCTTTTATTACAACAAAAATAAAAAAATGTGACATGTTTGTAGGATGAGTCATTATCAAGGGTTTCGTCTTGACAAGAAAACAAAAGAGACTAAAAAACAAAACAAAAAAGCTGATGATCATCTTTGTATTGCTGTTATGCCACTATTTCAGTATCGAAAAGTACCACCCCAATAAAAATGATAACATGATAATGTCGTCTCTGAATCAAGCATTCATCATCAGGCTTGATCACTCAAATTTTAAGTCTTACTGTTCTAAATTGTCTTTGTTAGGTGGGTTTTCTGATTTCTCCTAATCTCCTTACTATATATTATGCATGAACTTGTGACAGCTGCTGGTGGTTGTAAGCAATGCTTCTCTACCTTCTGAGGTCTACTGGAAGTTGGCTTTGCTGTATACTTCGATGCCCAAAGCCGTGCGAGATCTCTTGCACCAGCGCCGCACGGAAGGCGCACTAGCGCCGCACGGACGGGGCACCAGCGCTGCACAGACGCCTGAAACTCGCCTGGCAGACACGAAATGAATAACCTTTCCCTATATTTCATATCTGCTCATCAAAAAATCGATCTTATCTCATATCTACTCAGCAAAAATTGGACCATTCTGATTGTTAAGAATTTTGACTTTTTTTTCCTAATTAAATTAAACTGTGAATAATAATAAAAACATTTTAAAAATTATTTATTAAATTAAGAATTATTGAGTAAATTATATACATGTGTGTGGAATATAAAAATATATTATTATCATTTTTAAACAAATAGACACTTTATAAAACATAAATTGATCGCTGTGTTGTTTTCATTCTTGAAAGTAAGACCACTCAAATCGTGGAGCTTTTAGGGGTCAACATGACAGGTGATAAAATTTTAGAATATGATATTTGAAATTATTTATAATATTTTTAAAATGATAATTTCAATTTAAAGAAAAAAAAAGATAATTTTCATATTTAAATTAAAATTATTTATTTAAAAGATAATTTTCGATTAATATTATAAAAATTATATTTGAAAATAGTTTTAAAAGCATCATACCTTAATAATATTTTTAAAATTGCAGTAATTTTTTTTTTCTTTCAAAAAATCTTCATTTTACTTCAACAAAGATCTTATCGTGATCGTTGTAGATAACTCTCACGTGGTGATAATTCATGGGCATGGGCATGCAGGTTGCGGCGGCACTTGGTGATAATTTAAGGAAGGTGGCCCATATAAGGCAATGACTGAGCTGGCTTGTACACTCACCCTACAAGGCATGGCTTTCATTGCACAAGTGGCGCAAGTGGGAGTGCCAAAATAATAAAATAAGGCATTTATCACCACGCCAAATTTTTTTTTTAATACTTTTTTCTTCTTTATGGTATTAAATATGATCATAAGAAATAAATTATCAGTACCATTGTATCTTCTTTTATAACAGACAGGTTGCCAATTACCAACTTGCCATCAAAGCCATTGCATCTTCTTTTATTACAACAAAAATAAAAAAACGTAACATGTTTGTAGGATGAGTCATTATCAAGGGTTTCGTCTTGACAAGAAAACAAAAGAGACTAAAAAACAAAACAAAAAAGCTGATGATCATCTTTGTATTGCTGCTATGCCACTATTTCAGTATCGAAAAGTACCACCCCAATAAAAATGATAACATGATAATGTCGTCTTTGAATCAAGCATTCATCATCAGGCTTGATCACTCAAATTTTAAGTCTTACTGTTCTAAATTGTCTTTGTTATGTGGGTTTTCTGATTTCTCCTAATCTCCTTACTATATATTATCCATGAACTTGTGGCAGCTGCTGGTGGTTGTAAGCAATGCTTCTCTATCTTCTGAGGTTTACTGGAAGTTGGCTTTGCCGTATACTTCGATGCCCAAAGCCGTGCGAGATCTCTTGCACCAGTGCCGCACGGAAGGTGCACTAGCACCGCACGGACGGGGCACCAGTGCTGCACGGACGCCTGAAACTCGCCTGGCTGACAGGAAATGAATAACCTTTCCCTATATTTCATATCTGCTCATCAAAAAATCGATCTTATCTCATATCTACTCAGCAAAAATTGGACCATTCTGATTGTTAAGAATTTTGTCTTTTTTTTTTTCCTAATTAAATTAAACTGTGAATAATAATAAAAACATTTTAAAAATTATTTATTAAATTAAGAATTATTTAGTAAATTATATACATATGTGTGGAATATAAAAATATATTATTATCATTTTTAAACAAATAGACACTTTATAAAACATAAATTGATCGCTGTGTTGTTTTCATTCTTGAAAGTAAGACCACTCAGTGGAGCTTTTAGGGGTCAACATGATAGGTGATAAAATTTTAGAATATGATATTTGAAATTATTTATAATATTTTTAAAATGATAATTTCAATTTAAAGAAAAAAAAAGATAATTTTCATATTTAAATTAAAATTATTTATTTAAAAGATAATTTTCAATTAATATTATAAAAATTATATTTGAAAATAGTTTTAAAAGCATCATACCTTAATAATATTTTTAAAATTACAGTAATTTTTTTTTCTTTCAAAAAATCTCCATTTTACTTCAACAAAGATCTTATCGTGATCGTTGTAGATAACTCTCACGTGGTGATAATTCATGGGCATGGGCATGCAGCTACGGCGGCACTTGGTGATAATTTAAGGAAGGTGGCCCATATAAGGCAATGACTAAGCTGGCTTGTACACTCACCCTACAAGGCATGGTTTTCATTGCACAAGTGGCGCAAGTGGGAGTGCCAAAATAATAAAATAAGGCATTTATCACCACGCCAATTTTTTTTTTTAATACTTTTTTCTTCTTTATGGTATTAAATATGATCATAAGAAATAAATTATCAGTACCATTGTATCTTCTTTTATAACAGACAGGTTGCCAATTACCAACTTGCCATCAAAGCCATTGCATCTTCTTTTATTACAACAAAAATAAAAAAACGTGACATGTTTGTAGGATGAGTCATTATCAAGGGTTTCGTTTTGACAAAAAAACAAAAGAGACTAAAAAACAAAACAAAAAAGCTGATGATCATCTTTGTATTGCTGCTATGCTACTATTTCAGTATCGAAAAGTACCACCCCAATAAAAATGATAACATGATAATGTCGTCTCTGAATCAAGCATTCATCATCAGGCTTGATCACTCAAATTATCTTCTATTGTGTACTCAGATGCTGAATATTGTAATCGTTAATGGGCTCAAGGAGATGATCGATGGCTCACAACCTTCTCCTCCAATTTTTCTTGAGAATTCTGAAAGTACAAACCCAGATTTTTAGATCTGGCAACGACATAGTCGTTTTGTCATGTGTTGGATTTATTCATCTCTCATTGAGAATGTAATGTCGCAAATCATTGATCTCACTTTCGCTTCTGAAATCTGGAGTGCTCTTGAAAAATTCTTCTTTTGCTGCATTAATTGTATTTAATATCTTATTTATTTTTTTATTTTTTAAATTTATTGTATTTAAATTTATTTTTTATTTTTTTTCATATTTAATTTTTTTATTTGTATTTTGTCTCATTTTTTAAATCAATTTATTTTTTAATTAATTAATTAATTAATTATTCTTGAAAATAAGTGATGGTGCCCTTCATGTTACCCATTATTGTGATTACAAGTTCTTGTGTCTTCAACCAATATTTTTTTAATCAAAATATTTGTAAAAATATTAGTAATGAATTACTTAAAAAAATTAAATATTATAATAATTATTTAACTATATTTATTTATTTTTTCTTTTTTTTATTTACTTTTCCTCTGTATTTGAAATAGTGTATAAAAAAAATGAAGTATTCGACTTCAATTTTTTTTTACTATATTAAGTATAAAAATTTTAAAATCAATTTAAAATATTTAAAATATATAATGTATACTTTTTGTATAAAAAGTTTTAATTTTTATGCAAAATTTGATTAATTTAAAAAAAAAACAAAAATAGGAAATATATTCTAGGACACTTATTTTGTTAATTTTTAAATAAAAATATAAACATGGAATTATCGTCTATAGATTTTGTTAATTTTAATTTTTTTTTTCAAAGTAAATAGACTTGAAATGATTCATTGAACCCTACTATTGGTGCCCATCATTCCATCAATGATAGAGTGGCCTTGAAATAAAGTCTTGGTGCCACCGGACACAAACAATCCTGGCGCGTAATTTAATTTGTTAGGTTTTTGTCAATTTTCATGCCCATCGTTCCATCAATGCCAGAGTGGCCTTGAAATAAAGTCTTTCCTGACACGTAATTTAATTTGTTAGGTTTTTGTCAATCAATGCCGGAGTGGCCAAAATAGTCCCACTAACCTCTATAAATAGCAAGAAGCTCGGTTAAGTTCTTTCCATCCAAGCATACCTTCTCATAGCTTAGCTTTCTGTTTAAGTTTCTCAGCTGTAATGGAGTTTCGTTCCCTTCCCTTTCTGGCTTTTCTTTCTGTGAGTCCAGATTAATTCTTCATTTTTTCACAAAAATGTTTTGGGAACAAGTCATAATTTTTCTGTTTAAAAAACAAAAACCTGTTCTTGAGAAGAGATCTTTAGGACACTCATGTGCTAGTTTAATTATCTTCTTGTAATGGAACTTGGTGGCATGCATGCAGGTGATGGTGGTAGTAATCCATGCTTCTCAACCTGATGAGGATTACTGGAAGTTGGCTTTGCCTCACACTCCCATGCCTGAAGCTATACGAGATCTGTTGCAGTCCAGTTAGTTTCATTAAATCTCTACCCTACTTTCTGCAACATCTTTTACTGATTCTTATGGTCTCCTATCATAGAATTAAACTGCAGGGAAACTGTCATATATATCATCAAGATTGTTCTTCATAACCATTAATTTGCTTTATTTCTTGAAAAATATTTGTCTAGATTAACATTTCTAACTTTTCTTTGTAATTGCTGAACTTGCAAATTCAACAGAAGGTCTAATTTCTGTCGATGCTTATGCTCCCTCTTGTGTTGGTGTTCACGTCCATTTCAATAAATTCTCTCAACCCGCCGGAGAAGAGGCTCAAGTAGATGACTCAAAAATAGGTAACTTCTTCTTGGAAACAGACCTGCATCCAGGTAAAAAAAATGAAGCTGAACTTGGCCACAACTACAAATGGAGCTGTTTTCTTGCCTCATCAAGTTGCTGAATCCATGCCCTTTTCATCCAACAAGCTACCCGAAATCTTGAACCGGTTTTCCCTGGAAGAAAAATCCGCAGAAGCCGAGATAATAAAGAAGGAGCTAGAGGCCTGTGAGGAGCCTGCCATGGAAGGAGAAGCCAGGTACTGTGCAACATCATTAGAGTCCCTAATCCATTTCAGCACTTCAAAGCTTGGAAGGAATGCGAATGTGCTGACGAATGAGGTCAAAACGGGGAGCCAGGAGTATGAGTTTGGAGTGGGGATGAAGAAGGTTGCAGACAAATCAGTAGTGTGCCATAAGATGAACTACCCATATGCTGTTTTCTACTGCCATACCTTCACTAAGACACGGACTTACATGATTCCATTGGTGGGTGTTGATGGAAGCAAATCTAAAGCCATGGCAGCTTGTCACAGTGATACATCAGCTTGGCACCCACAGCATGTGGCCTTCCAAGTGCTCAAAATTAAGCCAGGAACGGTCCCAGTCTGCCATTTCCTTCACAACAATGCCATGGTCTGGATTCCAAAGTAAGAATCAGCCTCAAGCCTCAAGCCTCAAGCCCAGTTGCATTATCAGTTCCATCTTAAAGCTGTTTGTAGTATGAATGGTTAGAATAAAAAATTAAATAAAAAAAAACTTTATTAAATAAATAAACTTTAGTTATCTTATTTTTAATTATATTAATTTATTAATTAAAATATAGACGCCCGGTTTCATCATATTAAAATATATTGGTATGATATTTTATTAATAAGGCCACTAATTTTATAAATTAAATATGATGAACAAAATTTTGAGAATCAAAGATGTGCCTCCATTTGGAAATTTCACACGAGATTTTGGGCATGTCACCTATTTTATTCCCAAAGGGTTGACTAAGAAAAACAGTAGAGCAGGTGGAATAATGGTACTCTACAATTATTTGAAAAGACAGACCAATGTGGAGGCTATATCGAACCATAGTGGTAGATGACTCTTATTCTATTACAAGGGATTTGAAGTGTTCACATGTCATTTTCAAAACTTTTTTCCTAACCAAAATTTCAATCACAATCCAAGATTCCTATGAATGATTTTCCATCTTATGCCTTCTTTTATAAGATGGTGATGTTACATTATTTAAGATGCCCAATAACTTTTCATCGTTTTAGTAGTCAATTTTTTTATTATTTTCATGGGTCATTATTCCATTCCAATTTGGTGCACCACTAAAAACTTATGGACCACCTCTCAAATGGATACCTTTTTTTTTTGTTATCCTTGTGTGATACAGGGGATGCGAATGACTTGATCACACAGCGCCATCCCAAACATCATATTCCTTAATCACAGGGAAGCATAACTTAAGATGATAGAAGTTGTTATAGACGCCCGGTTTGCATTTCATTAACGGCCAAAAAACCCATGCATCATATATGCCCTTTTGATGTTTCCTCCTAATGGAAAATTGGAGCACTGTGAGTGTGATGGGAGTTGTCCAACGGAATGAGAATGTTCTGATGATCGTTCCTCCACCAGAGCCATTCCCTACAGGATGCCAATGGGCGAAATGTATCCTTCCTGCCAGCCTCGAGGGCATTGTTTTGAGATGTGAGGACACATCAAAGATCGATGTTATTCCTGTATAGCTATAGCATTTTGAAACCCGAAAGTAGTGCGGGTTGTTGCTGTTTTGGGATTTAATTTGTTGGATGGTATTGACGAGGGGTGGTGGTGGTGGCGGCGGTGGCAGTGGTGGTGTTTTTTCCCTCTTCTTTTTTTAACATGGTGTATAGTTTTTATGTGATTTTTTTTCATCTTTTAGGGCGGGAAGCTTTTGTAATGGGGTTGGTGTGATTATTATAGTAGAGAGAGAGAGAGAGAGAGAGAGGAACTCAGTGTTTAATGGAGGGGATTAAGGATTGATTTATGTTTAGAAAATGTTTGAGATAATTTGAGTAATTTGGGTTTGCCTCAAACTCTGTTGTTTCTCAAAGATGGTGGTCCATCCCAATTGTGAATGTCTGCAGTTTCAGTCATGCTTAAAAGAAATGTCAATGTTGTATGCCCTTTTTTCTATCACCAGTCTCAATTCTACCATCAAACCCAGCAGCAAATTCTAATTCTGTGTGTCAATTCTTCGAAGCTCCAAGCATTTGTGTGATACTTAGACAACTCGGTCTACGCCTAATGTTATTAAGTTAAAGACTTTCTAACATAAAACTCACTGATGACGTCCATTTAATAACTTATTAACCTTAATTACAAGTTACAACCAAGTATTGTCCGGCCCTAGTTTCTCCTAGCTATGGGGCGGCACTTGAACACCCCAAGCCTAAAATCTGTGCTAGACATGTCTGGATGATGAGGAAGCTAAGAGGGTGCAAGAAGCCCTACTTTGGACCCTATCTATTTTACATTCTTAATAAGACCACCTCTGGTGGCCTTATTAATATGATGAAATAAATAAACTTTCATGTTACCCACTATTGTGATTAAGGAATATTATGGTATATATAAATATTGTGTACAATAGTATTCAGCAATGCATGACTATTTTGGTTGTGATCAATGTTACATACTACAGAGTTAGTCAATATATTTTTTTATTTTATTTTAATTTCAATCATATGAAATATTGGAAATAACCTTCACTGTTTCATTTATCTACGGAGAAAGAAATGAGTAAGATTGATGTTGTGCCCAAAAGGCAAAACCACATGTATAATTTGGGCCACAAGCCCACTCCCCACCCACCTTTCTTCTTTCTTTCTAATTAACGAATGGGCATCAATGAGGAAAAATAAATAAAAAAATAAATAAATTATAGAATATTCTCCGCACCCACTTACAGTCTTACACATGGACAAAAATATCGGGATTAAAAAAAGATGCACCAAAATGTATATAAAAGAATATTAAAGATTATTTTATTAAATAAATTAATTTTAATTATTTGATTTTTATATTTAATTTAATTTAATTTATTACCAAAAATATATAAACATAATTTTAATAAATAAATAAATAAATTTTAATTATTTGATTTTTATATTTAATTTAATTTATTACCAATATTTTATGTCAATATATTTATCGATATATTTCTAATTTATTCATAAAATTAAAATATCATGATTACTTATATTTATATCCTTACTTTATACACATCAAACCCTAACCTATGCCCTGCCTTGTGGCTTTCATTTGCATTCCTCCCAACTAAAGTTTGTAAAGGAAGAAAAGATGTGCAGTCATTACTAATTATTTAGACGTGACAAAAAATCTTAAAAAGAGTGCAAAGATGCTTTCTTAAAGCAGTGCTTATATATAAATAAAGAGTATTAAATATAGATGAGGTCGGTAGAAACAATGCTAAGACGCTTTCTCAATGTAGTGTTTCTTTTTTATTTTATTTTATTTATTATTATTATTAAAAGAATATTAATTATAGATGAGCGAGGTTGGGAGAAAAAGAGTGCAAAGATGCTTTCTCCAAGTGTTGGCTTGGTATGTTTTTTTCATTTTTATTTTTTTAAAAATAATATCAACCATTAAAAAAATACGGAAACTCTTATATAAAAGGTAGAATTTTATTTTATTTTTCTTTTAAATTTTTATCCTTTTAAATTTCTTATCAAACCTTCTATTTTCACTTATCAAATGCATCACATGAGTGTTTATTATTTTGATATATCTAGAAATGAAAAATCTATTCCCATCACATAAGAGCTTTTGTAGTGATAAGAACAAACAAAAACTACTTCATTGATTTTGAATAAGAACAAACAAAAATTACTTGATTGACTTTTTCTTTTGAGTAGAAAATATAAGAAATTGAATATAGAGCCAACCACATGAAGCGAACAGTAAAGTCTTGAATAGAAATTGATGTTACAAAGGGATTATGGGTTTTTGAGAGAGGACATGGGGTTGGGAAAACTACTTGATCCACATGGTAGTTTGAGGGAGTTTGAGGTAAACAATAGATTTAACTTGACTCCCTTATAAAATGTTCTTTATTTTATATAGTAGCTTGGATCGATTTATATGGTCAGCAGTAGGTCGGGTTATCATCTATAGAACCAATAATCTTTCTAATCATCAATCAATTAAAAACCAAAAGTGACTATGGAGCTCAATCAAATAAAGATATAGAAATTAAGATTTTAACTAAAACTAGTCAAATGAAAAGAAAATCTCTAGAAAAATTCTCAAATTAGTTTGAGGAACCACACAAACATGTTAGATTTTAATCTTAACTTTGTGGGTCAAAGTTAATCCAAGACTAAATCTAAGCCAAATGATAGATTTAGATTTGGAAATACTTGAATTTGGCATTTTAGGTTCAAATCTCAAAGTCAATTTATTAGATTATTCCATTTTTTTTTGTGTAGTTTCTCGATTCATTGATTATGCACCGGGGATTCATCTTCTAAGATTCATTTTAATCTTATATGCAACAAATCAAATGAGGTCTCCATTATTGATTAATAGATGATCAACTATCATTGGAACTAAATAAGCAATGTCTTTCCCTTAATTATCTACATAAAGAGTTCAATCCAAAAGAAATTACAAGTTAAAATAAGCTTTGTTTGGAAAGAAATATATCACTGCTCTATACAACCTCTAGTAATATCTTTTTCATCAATTGTTTCTCCAGGTGAAACTAATCAAACACTCATATTGAAGGAATATTTTTTTCTCGCATATCATATTTGGTTGGCAAGAAATAAGAGAAAGCAATAGAAAATAAGAATTTAAGACATAAATTAAAATAAGATATTTTTTTTTTCTCACATATCACATATAGCACTGGAAGAATAATTTCCTTTGTCTTTTTGTTGTGATGGGACCCTTGACAAACATCGTCATTATATCCCAACACTACAAGCACGTCATGTTTTTTTTTTGTTTGCAAGATTTTTCCACTCTCCTAGTATTAGTGGAACTTAATTATTTAGCCATGCATGTCTGATATAGTAACTCTTAATATCTTAATATACAAAGGAAATAATTAAGAGCTACTATACAAGATATGCATATCTAAATAATTAAGTTCCACCGACACTAGTGGAAAAATCTTACAAATAAAACAAAAGAAGAAAACATGACGTGCTTATAGTATTGGGAAATGATATGACAATGTTTGTCATGGGCTCCATCACAACAAAAAGACAAAGGAAATAATTCTTCCACTACTATATAAGATATGTATGTCTAACTAATTACATCCCACCATATTAGATGAGTGAAAAAATCTTGCAAACAAAACAAAAGAAGTAAATTAACATGACATGCTTGTAGCTACCAATGATGCCAAACTAATCCTATTTATGTGGTTCATACTTACCTTGAGATTTAACCTTTTGGAGGTACACAATGAAGCTTGACAAATTGCACACAACATACCTATCTTGAGCCTTGATTTATCCAAAGGCTTATACTAGGCCTAATCATCTTCGACCTTCACACGCTCATCACGTCGTCATTTTTCAACGATCATTTGATCACTTTTTTTTTTTTTTTTTCATATGATAATACCTTTTGGTAGGTTTTTGGCTTATCTTTCCTTAGTGATCATCACATACTCAATAAGGGAGTATCTTGTAGAATCTATCTAGCTATTGGATCTTCTTAACTATGATTCTCATCAACTTGCTCATCTTCATCTATGAGCTCATCAATCATTAAAGGGACATCATTATGATCGTCCTATACATCTCTCTTATCATCAATACACAATATTGATGGATGAACCATACTTGGGTCAACTAGTTCATCATCAATAGATTTTGGTTTTTCTAACTCATCAAATTTTGCAATGATTTGATCATCTAAAAATTCAAAATCTCTGCTTTTTGTGATTTTCTTGTGGACCAAATCTTAGTATCTATACCCAAATTCTTCATGATTATACTAGACAAAAATACATTGCTTTGACTTCCAACAAATACCTTGCAACAAAAAAAAAAATTTCAGATAATCATAAGAAACATATTTTCCTATCCAAAATCTTTCAAGCACATCACCATTCAAAGGAATTGAGCTAGAAAGATTTATTAAGAGATACCACCTATTGTACTTACCATTGTTACCCGAATCCTCCATTTAATTAACTAAAAAAAATCCATAAATATCTAAACTCTCCAATACCATTTATTGGGAAAACTGGTAATTTCAAAATAATTCAAATACAAAAACAAATCCAAGCAAAACAAATAAATGATTTTTCCCTTTCCATGTAATCAAATATGTAAATCTATCTATATCAAGTGAATAAAATGGGCAAGATAAATTAACACAATTCACAAAAATCAAGATATAAATTTTACAAGGAAAACCCTTCGATGTGAAGGGAAAAATCATGAGTTGTGATCAACTCAAAACTTTTACAAATAAAAAATTAATGAGCTACATCAAGTTCTTGTCTAGAAACAAAACGAAAGAGAATCACTCATCAATAACTCATCCAAAGGTAGATTTCAACAAATATCTTCAAACTCAAAGTTTGGATTTTACCAAAATAAAATCAATAAAAGAGAAGAAGCAATGATCCATATGAATAAAATTAACTATAGTTTAAATTGTCACCAACAATATGTTAAAATCTCAAGAAGATGAAAGCAAGATTTATCATGTTATATTTTTCTAGGGATTGTAACAAATCTCAAATTCCATGTTTGGTTTATTTTTATTTATTCTCATTCAATTCCTATTAAATTTTTTTGAATGAAGTAGGGTAGGATAGATGTAAGAAATTCTAATACACTTCCTACTCCAACCGTTTAATATATATATATATTTTTTCAAATTTCTAATTTTTTTTCAAATTTAAAAAATTGGATCATTCTGATTGTGAGGATTGAATGCAAAGGGTGGGTCATAAAAGCAAAACATTGAATGCGAAATTTGGGCCACATGCAACTTGATCGTGCAAGGATGCTTTTACTATCGTGTTCATATATACCGACTTAGCCATTATATATATCCATCAATTGATTTCACTTCTTCATACCAACGTACAGCTTAGCCTCACTTTTGTTTTCACTCCATTACTATATTTCTACTGTGGTTCACAGCTTCAATGGAGTTTCATCTTCTTCCCATTCTAACTTGCTTCTCTGTGAGACTTTACTTTTACCTTCCTTTTCTTTTTCTTTTTTGACATACCCCGTTACATAAGGGCAATGCTAGTTATATTATTTTGCAGAAAATGGTACTTACACTAAATTTTCGTTAAAAAATGAACATTTTCTAATTAATTTTTAAGTCTCACTGCTCTGAATTGTCGTTGTGATGTGGGTTTTCTGATTTCTCCTGAATCTTCTTACTATCGAAGTTACATATATGCATGAACTTGTGGCAGCTGCTGGTGGTTGTAAGCAATGCTTCTCTACCTCCTGAGGTTTACTGGAAGTTGGCTTTGCCGTATACTTCGATGCCGAAAGCCGTGCGAGGTCTCTTGCAGCCAAGTTAGTTTCAATGAACCCCTAAATCATATACACCATTTTTTTTTTTTCCGTTTAGTTTTGTGAAGAAAATCATTTACTATTAAATATTAGTTAGGCAGCTCATTCTAAATTAGCCCATTGGGCATAATTATAACCAATAAGTGGGGTATTATTCATATATGTTTCAATGAATTTGGACTCAATGGAAGGTGGAAGTTTAATCAATGTCAGCAAGGTTGTACTAAATGCCATCCCAGGACCTATCTATATCGGGTACGGAAAACTATCGGCTCCTGACACCGCCACTGAAGACCAACCTGTGGACCCTGCATTTCGGCTCATGCGTTTCCCACTCGATGGCGAGCTCGATTTTAATTTGAAAAATGATTTTTATTGATTAAGAAAAATGACTTGGAGTCGCCACTTATTTTTGTTTTATTTTTAAAAGGGTAAACAAAATAAGAAAGAAAAACCCTAAGTGTGACTCCTTATTTTGGAAAAGGCGGTCTGCGAGAAACCGGATCGGGTTCGGGGGTCAGGTTACTTATCGGGAAGGTACGGTGAGGCCCATAGCACCCCTCTAAGTCCCTAAAGTCGGGTCTCTACTAATAAAATGAAGCTGATGTGGCAATTGATGAGTAAATCAATGAATATCCTGAATGATCATGCACACATAAGAATCAAGACATGGATAGACAACGATTAGAGGAAAAAAGGGTACATACCTAGGCAACAAGCCACCATGCGCTATCAATAGAGAGGGTTAGTACATAATTAAGGAATAATTTCGAGCATGTCATAGAGCAAAATAAAATCGATCATGCATTACAATTAAATCAAACAAACAATCAATTAATCACAAGGAAATCACATATGTTGGGCCCCCACCAAAGCCCGATTTATATTGCATGAATTAATCTCACGAATCCCATTATTTCGGAATTATGAGAATTCATCATTCTTGCTTGTGTAAAAATTAAAAGAAATAGAACATTATTTAAAAATCGAAGTGGAATTAAAACTGTTCGAGAGAAAATTGGATTTTTGAGATTTATTTGGAAATTGAAGTCTCGAAAATTATTTGAAGACTAGAGTCTTGAGAATTGAATTTAAGAATGGGAATTTTGGATATTAAACTTGAAGGAAATTTGAATTTTGGGAATCGGAAATTAAGTTCAGGAATTGGAATTTTGAAAAAATGTTGAAAAATGAAAATTTAAAATAAATAAATAAATGGAACAACAATAATAAGGACGAAAATAATGATTAAATAAATGAATGAAAATATCGGAATTGTTTGAAGAAGGAATTTTTGAAATAGAATAATAATACTGACGAAAATGATGATTAAATAAATTGATGTGAGAATTAAAATTTCGGGAATTGGAATTTAATTTAGAAAATGGATTTTTGAAAGATTATTTAAATTTTGATTTTTTTTTTAAATGAACGAATGAATAAATAAATAAATTAATAATGATTAACTAAATTGCCGTGAGAATTAAAATTTCAAAAATTGGAATTAAAATTTATTGAGGAATTAATGTTTTTAAGAAGATAAATCATGCAAATTGAAAACAAAAGGGCTAACTTGAGGTGGGTCGTATGAGCTTGGAATGGGCATAGGCTAACTTAAGGTGGGTGAACAAATCAATTGAAGTGGGCATGGGCTTGGAATGGGCATGGGCCAACTTAAGGTGGGTGAACAAAACATGAGGCCCTCCATCAACACGTATGGGCCTGGGCTTCAACTCAAGCCCATATCCATTAGCATAATGACCCCAAACCTAAACGGGCCCAAAGGCCTCACAGCACACAACTTGCTTTAAAATAATCAACTCAAACCATGCCCATTTGCACCAAGGCCCAAGGGCTCAAAGCCAATGTGCAAGACCCACAAACATAAAAAAACGTCCACTGTAGAGATTAAAATGAGCAAACTCACCAAACCTTTTCCTCTAGGATAAAGGATAAGGAAGTGGGGTGGTGTAGAGAGAGAAAGGTGGTAAGAAAGGATGGGTAAGGTGGGCATAGAAGGGTGGTGGCATGCATGGTTCCATGCATGGCTTCATGCATGTGGATAGGAAGTGGGCATGAAGAAACGTGGTGTAGAGAGAGAAATGTGGTAAGAAAGGATGGGTAAGGTGGGCATAGAAGGGTGGTGGCATGCATGGTTCCACGCATGGCTTGATGTATGTGGATAGGAAGTGGGCATGAAGAACGTGGTGTAGAGAGAAAAAGGTGGTAAGAAAGGATGGGTAAGGTGGGCATAGAAGGGTGGTGGCATGCATGGTTCCATGCATGACTTCATGCATGTGGATAGGAAGTGGGCATGAAGAACGTGGTGTAGAGAGAGAAAGGTAATGATGGGTATGTGAAGGTTTGGAGAGAGGAAGAATGAAGATGGATATGGTGATGGAAGGGTTTGCATGGGCCTCTTGTACGTGGATGAGTGGATTGGAGAAGCTTTGGACGGCCATGCATGGTGCAAGTGACGTGATATAAATTGGTGGAATGAGTAAGGTGTTTTAAGCTAAGAAAGGAAATGAATTTAAAGGGCGTTGTGGGCATGAATGAACGGCTCGTGAGGGTATGGTAAGTGGGGGTGTGGGTGATGGGTATATGCATGGAGTGTATGGAAGACAGGATATGTATATGGAATGAGGGCCTGAGGAGCAGCCGCGGGTAGTGAGAGAAGGATAATGGTGGGTATGTGAGGGTAAAGGAAATGAGAATGAGAAGATGGACAGTGGGTATGATGGAGTATGGGAGATGGACCTAAGGGAAAGTAATGGGAGTAAGGTTCGTGGTGACATTCAGTGCTAACAAGTGGGGGTGCCATTTCGGCACATCTTGAAATACATGAGCCTACAAGTCCCACAGATGAGTACCAGAAATAGGGGAGTAGCCAAAACAGAGCACAAAGTGTACGAGTGGGGACGAATTCACAAGCTACATCTCATGCTTGAACCCGCGAGCTTAGGTGTTAGGGTAAGTTGAAAATGTATCTCAATCAAGTCCTAAAGAAGAACCAAAGCAAAAATACCAAGAACAGAGCCCAAAAACAACCGGTTAAAAACCAAGCTAAAAACCAAACATAGAATGGAGGCAAACGAGCTCAGATTCCACAAGAACATAATAAAAATCCTCAATGCTCATATTCAAACATCAGAATAAATAAACAAAAACTTATTAATCCCCATAAATCATAAACAAAACGATATGGAAGCAAAGAGATCCAGCTGACAGAAACCATACCTGTGCTATCTCCCCTTCAACACATTGCCTCTTCATGCCACTTTCCCTTTCTTTGTAGCAGCCTCTCTCTAAGTTCCAGAACACCTATCATAAACGTATCCTCCTGCGACCACCTCACTCCCAACGCGATTTTTTTTCTAGTTCCCCCCTTTTTCTCCAACCGGTTCCTACCTTCTCGGGCAAGCCATTACCTGCTTCCCTGTTTTAGCAGTCAGTAGCATGGCCTCCTTCATCAGCAGCATGGCGTCTCTACTCCTCTCCATCTGCACGTCTCATGCAGACGACATCCAATCTCTAGCTGGGGGTCCCCTACCCCTTCTAATAATATAATGAAAATTCAAAAAAACAAACCCCCGGGTCCTCACCACCAAAGGGGGTCTACACAACCTCAAGACACCTCCAGAAAAGGCTACTTCCTGGAAAAATATCTGCATTCCACCACAAAAATGAAGATGCACTTCAGAAAAACTACAAATGAAGCCACTTTCTTACACCGTCAAGTAGCCGACTCTATACCCTTTTCATCTGACAAGCTCCTAGAAATTCTAAATCTGTTTTCACTGAAAGAAGACTCCGAGGAAGCTGAAATGATGAAGGAAACGATACAGGACTGTGAACAACCAGCCCTGGAAGGAGATTCCAGGTTCTGTGCCACATCTTTGGAATCCCTAATTGATTTCAGCATTTCAAAGCTTGGAAAAAACATCAAACCAATCTCGAATGAGGTTGAAATGGGAAGCCAGGAATACGAACTGGGAGTGAGAGTGAAGGTAGTTGCAGACAAATCAGTGGTGTGCCATAAGCAGAAGTACCCATATGTTGTGTTCTATTGCCATGCAATCCACAAGACAAGGGTTTACATGCTTCCATTTTTGGGAACCGAGGATAGGACCAAAGCTGAAGTTGTGGCTTCTTGCCATATCGATACGTCGGCTTGGAACCTAAAGCATGTCGCCTTTCAAGTTTTGAAAGTTAAACCAGGAACTGTCCCTGTTTGCCATTTCCTTCCCCGTGAGGATCTCATCTGGATTCCTAAATAGATAGAAATCTGGAAAAAAAACCTAAGCCTCAAGCCCCAGTTGCATAATTCCATCTTGTATTTTCTAATATCCATATCTGATGTGCTTTGAATAAGCGTTGGTTCGAGGAATGTATCATGTTTATGGGTACCATTTGCAATATAATTCTGTTAGGTCATGATCATCTTCTTGGTTTTTATCATACCGCGTACTTCATCATTGATTAGAACATGTAAAATCATCTGAACTTGTGCCTTAAAAGCAAACAGGACTCCATGAGTTGTTCGGCCACATCTTTTGTCCCTGTGAATTGATTGGAGATTTTTTTTTATTCTTTTCTTAATTTCAATCGGTAGCTTTAACCATATTTATAGGATTTCAATGGTAATGAATACAATCCAAATGAAATTAAAAGTTAAAACAAGTGTTTTAGAAAGAAACATATCACTGCTCCATGCAACCTCTGGTGATATCTTTTTCATTGATTCTTTTTCCAGATAAAAATGATTATCCACTCATGGTGCAGGAATATTTCTCCTCACAAATCATATTTGGTCAGCGAGAAATAAGAGAAAGTGATAGAAAGTAAGAATTTAAGAGACAAAAACTCCAAAATGAAAAATTACATTAAAGAATGGCTAGACAAGTTGCTAAAGCTACTACTATGATGAGCTCTAAGGTGGTTTCCAAGTCTCCATTAGTCTTTAAGTCACCTCAAGTGTAAAAGTGTCCGAAGAAGGTAGTTCAAGAACAATCTCTTATAAAAGTTCAGGGAAAAGAGAAAGGTAACGAGAAGAAGAGGATAGAGAAGCTTGTTGAGAAGAAGACGTACGTGGAAATGAAAGATCAGGGTATTGAGTTCACACCAAGAAAGTTCATTGTAAATCACTTATGTTGTGAAGATATTTTAGCTTTCAAATTCTAGAGTGATACTCTTTTCAATGAGTTGATGAACAGAAAAAAGACGGAAGAAATAATTCTTGTGCTGTTATAGAAAATCTTACAAACAAAACAAAAGAAGAAAAGTAAAGATCACATGCTTGTAGCAGGATCTTTGACAAGGGTTTCATCATAGCAAAAAGACAAAGGAAACAATCCGCTAAAACTTTATACATATATAAAACTTTATATATATATATATATATATATATATATATAAAGTTAAAGCAGTGTAAGGATTAATTATTATATGTGTGGGGCATGAGTCATTATGAATGATCTAAGCAAACACTACAAGAAAAAGTGAAATAATGACGCTTTTTAAGCGTTAAGAAAGGTAAAAGATGACGCTTCCCTTAAGCGTCCTATCCGCCCCTGTCATTAAATGTTACAATTAACAACGACACTTCCAGGAAGCGTCATCTTTTATTAATGCTTTCAGTGCCGCTTTAAGAAGTGTTATCCTTGAATAATGTCAACAATGACACTTGTGGAAGTGTCATCTTTGAACTTTTTTTATTGAAATAATTTGTATATAATTACCATTCTTGACACTTATGGGAACGCCATCTTTGATTTAATTTTATCAATGACACTTTTAAAAATGTCTTCTTTGTTTAATGTTAACAATGACGCTTATAAAAGCGTCATCTTTGAATAATTTCTATTAAAAAATAATATTTTAATTCTGTTATTAAAATAATTGATTTCTTATATAATTAAATTAAAAAAACAATTACAACTGATAAAATAAAATCGAATTTTATTAATTAAAATATATCCAAATATTGATATACATGAACCTAGTTTAAACAATTAATGTAACCACCTATATATATATATATATATATATATATATATATATATATATATATTAATTACACATAAACTTATTAATTATATCAAAATATTTCAATAAGAATTTCTAATTCTAACATAAGAACAAACATTGGTACCAAGACTACTAAAATAAACCATAATCTTTAAAAGTATAGTTCAACCTCCTAATGAGTTTGTTGATGTAATCTTCATGGTTTTTTACTTCACCTTCTTTAACACAATGGTTTCTCTTCTTTTAGCAAACAAGTTTCCCTTGTAACCTGTAAATAAAAATAAGGAAGAGTATAAAATATCTAAATTATATATAAATACAATAAATAATAAGCATAAATGAAATTATAACTTTCACAAAATTAATTTAGGTTATCAAGTTTGCTTACATGAATCCCCTTAGCCTCTTACATACATGGATTGTGCTCCTTTTAATTCATTATAAGAAAAAAGAAATTATACAACTTGCATAATGAAAATAATTAAGAAACCCAATCAAAATACTAAATATTAACCAAATATATATTCAACCTAAAAGTTCAAGTAATTGAGTGTTTTTTCTGAAATAAATGATAGAGCAGTTATGCAATTTTAATAAATTTATGCTAGATCTAAGGAGAAATTAAAAAAATAAATATATTGTGATTTAGCCTTTGTGATTCAACCTTGAGGAATGATAAATTAGGAGCAGTAAAATTAGATCAACCAGAATAGAATAACCATAGACATTTCAAAAATAATAAAAATAGTAACGAGAGTTTAATTGTACTCATTTTTCATCACATACTTAGATGGTGGAGTAAAACACTCTATCCCTTGCTATCTTTCACTATTTATCTCTCTCTCTCTCTCTTCCAAGTTGGGAAGAGAAGAGTGATCTATAAATAGCATCTCAAGTTTTGAATTTAAAATTTGAAAGAAAAGCAATTAACTATGAACATTAAGTTGGGTTTAATCATACTTAATATTATAACTATGAAATTATTATACCTAAGGCAATAGAACTTACTTTTTATTTGGAGTTATATTATTCCAACCTTAATCTTTGGAATGAGAAAAAAAATGGTGTTAGAAATTAGAGGAGTTGAAACAAGGAGCAAATTATTCTCAATAACTCTTATAGAACCTCGTAGGAGTACAAGTTTGAAGAATAAAACCTTTAAGAAAGGATTTGGATTAGTACAATGTAAGGATCCGGACACATTTAAAGCTTTAAAGAAGATTGGCCAATTGAGTAAATGTGATTTATAGTTATTAGGTTAATGCAAATGAGCCAGTTGGGCACTTGGTTGGGAAAGTGATGAAAAGTATGACTCCTAGTTGGGTAATTACTTGGTTATTTAGGAGAAAAGTTAATTTAAAATAAAATAAATAAATAAATAGTTTTTGTGAGATTTTATATGAAACTTGAGAAATACTAAGAAAAAGAAAATAAATAATACAAAGGCAATTTAATTTTTTGTTTAGTTGGTTTCAAAGATATAAAGAAAAATGAAATAGAATAAAAATTTTGAGAATTTATACAAATTTAGAGTAAGAAAATTGGAGGACTGTGGTAGAAAAATAAGAATTTAATTTAAATTTTTATTATATTTTTCTTCCCTCCTTTATTTTCATTTCCATGTTTTTTTTTCCTCCTTATACTTGGTTCAAATTTTCTATGAACTAAATCTAAGCATAAAAGTTTTTTCTATATATATAGATAATAGTGAAGAAATTTAATATTTTAATCCTAACAAATTTAATATAAAGATGAGTTAGAAATTATTGTAAAAAACTGAGAGATGAAAAGAAAATATTTATTTACTTAACTAATAACATAAATTTATAATTTTGCTTTTAATAAGTTCAATTGCCTTCCTTTTTGGTGCAATTGTAAATAGAAAAAACAAGATAATTGTTTACACAATATGTAAAAGATAATTCATTATTAGTACAAATATATTTTATGAACAAGGAAATTAATTTGAAAATACAAGCAGCAATCCATCTATATCTGAATTTGAATTAAAAAAAAAAAATAGAACAAAGAAAGAGGAAAAAAAATAGACAAGCATGACGAATAAATGGAAACACAATACTGAATAATAAATAAATAAATTGAATAACAAAATCATTGAGATGAATTAGTAAGTATTATCTTTTTTTATTCTTATAAATAGGTGCTAAAAAAAATTTCACTACCACATACAGTAATTAGTCGTGGATGACATGAGGCCTTTTTGTTATTTATGCAACAACATTTCAAAACAAAACCAATATTGCACCTATAACTTAATTCAAATGTTGCTTAGTAACAATTGAATGGTAGAATTTGACTTTTTCAATGAGAAAACACTTTCTCAAATGGTAGGAAATAATTTTTAATTACTGAAACCTCAAACTAAAAAGGAAATAAAAATTCTACTAGCTAACAATTAATAACAAAGGAAAGGGGTGCGCACTTTCTTAATTATTTGTTTTCATTTGCAGACATGCTATTTGCTCCACTTGTGAAGCAAGTTATTTATTTATTTATTTATTTTATTTTTTATTTTTTAAATTTCTCTCTTCTTTTATTTTTTGTTTGAAAAATCCAGATTCATCTTCTTCAATATGGATCAAAGTCTGGCTTTTAGGCATAAAAAAGCACTACAAAAACATGCTAACCCACCTCAGTGATCAACAGACATGTTAAAATAAATCTATCACAAAATCCTAAAAAAATAACAAGGGATATGGAGAAAAGCATATATAAAAGTAATGTGGTTTCTAGACTCATATTTTCTAGGTTTAAGCATATGGAAAGATGGCTTATATCTCTAGGCAGCATGGATCATTATAGAGACTACACAAGAAAATATTCTTTTTGGGTCTGCCATGGATCCATACAGATATAGGGAAGTGATTGCACACTATTCCCTAGTGAAGGACATCTAGATGCTTCCATTCGGTGACCTCACTGGAATAAGAGAAAGAGATGTTAATTTGAGTGGTGGACAGAAGCAGCGGGTTCAACCGGCACGTGTATTATATCAAGATGCAAATGGATATCTCTTGGATGATCCATTCAGTGCAGTTGATGCATATTCTGCAACTAGTCTATTTAACGTAGGTGTAGTTTTCTTTCATAGTGATTATGCTACTAAATTTTATTATTTTTAAAGCGAAAAGCAAATGCCAGTTATGACCGGAAATATGTAATGGGAGCTCTATCAAGCAAGACAATTATGATAACACTTGGGAAAATGACACAAATGGAGGCAACACTTGAATCTATAATTCAAAGAATTCGTAGTAAGATACAAATTTAGATACTAAGGAAGGAGCTCTTACCAAAGATGTCACCCCTCAAGTATCTGTCATGAAATTGGTGCCCCTTAGAAATATATCAGCCAATGTTCCCTACAACAAATATTACAATTTCTCATTATTAGTTGCATTAAAGTAGAGATACTATTTAAGAACACAAAAAAGAAAGAAACCTAAAAGGGAAAGAGACCAAATGGTTGCCTAACAGAATATTATTAGACTAGAACATTGTTTTCTAACTCAACCAAAAATGGTAGAGCACTCCTTTTTAGATTTAAGAGATTCTAAAAATCTTTTTGGTTGATGAATGAATTAAGCAACAAGAAAAATTTGCCATGCCCTCATTTTGTAGTGTCTATAAAACAAACAAATAAAGTAAAAAAAGGAACTCCAACTCCAAACATAATAACTCCATTAATTCTCATAACAAAATAAAAAATAAAAAATCACCTACATGAGAATGCTTTTTAGGAGACACATGACTTTGGGAGATAATATATTATAATCTACACATAGAAACAACTTCAACATTTCATGCAGAAAAAATTAAAAAACACTTCTCTATGCCCAACTTGAATAGCAAATCAATGGAAAAGCTCTTCTCCCACTGTTTACATATTCAAGGCAATTTAAAAGCTTTAAATTCTAAAACCTTTCCCCTAAAGCTTTTTTCATACAAAAGAACTTTTAGACCCTAAAATACTTCTACTTTTAGAGTGCTTTAATTTTAAACAAAAAATCTTGAAAGCCTAAGGTTTTGCCAAACACTAGAATAAAAACCTTGCATTACATTTTTTTTATCACTTCCTCGATAATTTTATTGAGACTAAAAATTTTGATTTTCCTTCTTGTTGCTAGGAGAATTTTTTTGGTCATCCTTCTCATTGGAGGAAAAATGTTGGTTCATCTTTTGTTACTGGAAATTCTAATTTATCTCTCTTCTTGTTGGAAATCTTGGTTCATCCATTTTTCTTACAAAAAAAAAAAAAAAAAAAAACACACTATTATCCTACTTGCTACTAGGAAAATTTTGATTCTTTTTTCTTGCTAAAAAATTCTGGTTATCCTCCTTGCAAGTAGGAAAATCTTGGTTTTTCTTTCATACTAAAAAAATCTGATCGTCCTCACTTGTTACCATAAAATTTTTGCTTCCCATTTCTTTCTCCTCTTTGTAATCCCTATTTTCCCTTTAAAGAATTCTTGTTCCCCATTAAAGATATGTTCAAACTCAATAAGTATAATATAGAAACATGAAGATTTAATAGTTTTCTAGATACTAGTACATATAGGGTGAAATTATTTTTTGTTGATTAGCAATACATCAAGGTGATCTTACTCACTTGGTTTAATAAATTATGTTTGCAAAATAGACTTATTTTCCCGTATGTAATTTCTTCTAGTTTATTTTCCTATACGTCTCTAATGAACAAAATAGAATTATTAATTAAAGTGGTAATTGAAAACTTTTATGATATGTAATTGTTTACATTTGGTGTGTAAAGAAACTAAATGGATTTCATATATCATATATTATGTTAAAACGGAAGCAAACAAAAATAGAAATAAATGGATGGGCTAATATAGAAGCTAGCAACAACACAAATAAACCTTTCAAGAAGAAAAAAAGTGAATGAAAATTTGAGCCAGACATGTACCTCGAGGACTGATAATTAATGCTCAACACTATGATCATATGTCAATCCCAAACTATAATTACTTGAAGATCTTCAACTTAAATCGTCATATCTGTTTGACCAAATGGATGGGTCCCCACTAGGTCATGCATATATAATGGTTGAGGTAGCAACACCAACCAAACCCATATTAAAAAGGAAAAAAATTCATATGGTTAACACAGTAGTTAGAAAGGCTTTGTGAGTAGAGTATTGAATGATTGTAACCTCTTTACATGTTTATTGGCTCAGAAAAATTCATTATAACAACTCAGTAAATAACATCTATTGTAGTTTTGAAGGCAAACTAGCTAAAGGAATTCAAGAACCGCTACTTATTTACAACACAATACTGGAGTGCTGAAAAGGTTATGACGGTAATATTAAATGTAACAGAACATTTGTAATGATGCTAAAAAGAAAATCAACAAAAAAATTTCTGATCACAAAAAGGATTCTGAATAAGATATGATTCATTCAATTTTTTTTGATAGGCAAAGGAAAAGACACATAATAAAAAATGCTACAAAAAGAGGGCTCACAACCCAAGTGAAGCTTTATGAGTCCAAAAATGGTTTTGCATTAAATAAAAACAACCAGAATCTGGAACGATGATGGCACACAGAGTTCTTCAACATTTCATCATACGTTTACACGAGTTAACTAACTCATACAACTCAAAACCTAAAATATATTAAGGGAAAAAAAATATAAAATTGAGACTTTCAGGCCAAACCATTAGCTAAATATGGAATGAGAAGAAAACAAAATACCTTAATAATGCTGAAGAAGAAAATAAAGTAGAAACTACCAAGACCATCAGCTAAATAGTTAGTGAGCAGGCAAAAAATATGTCACGACTTGGATTTAAACCTTAATGCCAAAATAAAAATCATCCTCAACACTTCGAAATAAATAAATAAATTAGCTTTAACAAGTTGAACTCCACAATTCTTACCTTAACTCCACTTCAAATTCACCAAACACAAATATAAAATCAACAAATTAGACGAAGGAGAAAAAAATAAAAAGAATTAAATTTTGAGAAGTGTTTGCAGTCTTTGCAAACTTGGAATGAGATTCAGAGATCAGAAAACTCCAGAAAAGAGGATTAGAGGTTCCAGGTCAGTTTGAGACCCCGAGCAAGGAGATGGTAGGTGGGAGTAAGAGACGTTAAGAAATAAAAGTTAGAGCACAAGCTCCACAACAACTTGTTCAAATAATTAAGGATTTCCCAAGCCAATACTTAAAATCAAATAGAGTATTCTACATTCTTCAATCTCCAACAACAAAAGCAGTAGATAATTTTCATAGATCTGTGATTCTTAAATAGAGTTGAACAGAATACGAAGAAAAAAAATTAACTGACCTAACTCTGATGTCAAAAAACCAGGATTGACTAAGAACTTTCCTTACTTTTTGAGAGGACATAGGGCTAGACCAAGGTTAGATGAAAGGAAAAACAAATCAGGGTTTAAATTGGAATAAGAAGAAACCCATTGGAATCTTCTCGTCCCCCTGGTGATCCTCTGCTCTCGACTACATTCCCCCATACCGCAACAATTATTCAATCAGTGATACAAATGAACACCACACCAAATCTTCCCAACAAAACATAGATCTCGATTCTCTCCTGGCTATTTCACGAAAGAGGAGGCCAAACTACTCCTCAATCGTCTCCCGCCTCTCTTGATTTTAGGAACCACTGAAATTTGTGAAATTTCATTGCTTGTGGGTCTTGATGTTGTTGTTGATGATGATGTGAGCTCGTACAAGACCTAAACATCGGTTGAAAATGGATAAAGAGTACTGAAGGCTTAGGGTTTTTCACACTCATAACTGGTGTGGGTGTGGAAGTATATACTTTTGGCGGATGTGAAAATCATTTGGGGGGAATGAAAATTTAGGCATATATATATCATGAAAGAAAATGATGCTTTTCAAAAGTGTCGAGGATCCAAAAAATAGATTTAATGATGACGCTTAAAATTAAGCGCCAATGTTTCTAAATCCATGTCGTTCAATGACGCTTCTAAAAGCGCCATAGTAAACAAGCGCCAATGATTGTACACTTCAAACTAAATCACGTCACTTTTTTTAAAGTGTCAAGGAAGTGAGTGTCATCATTTTCATTTTTTGTAGTAGTGAAATAAATTATTTGGGAGATTAATATTTGAAAAATGGCCCATCTTATGTTAGATTCCCAATAGTTGTTTTTATTTGTATATAATTTTCTTTTGTTCTTAATTAACAAACACCTATTGCATTATTAAGTTTACGTTTATATAAAAAATTAAAAAAAAATTATTAAATAAATAAACTTTAGTGATCTTATTTTTAATTCTATTAATTTATTAATTAAAACATAAAAATTATCATAATAATCTTCTTGTTTATTTATATTTTTAAAATATTTTTGTATGATAATTATTAGAGAAGTATAAACTTAAAGACCGTACAAATGTAAAAACTACAAGTCAAGGATTACAAAGCATAAATCCATTATTGAAGGAAAAGTATATAATTTTATTTGACAAATATTATCCCTAAGATTTACTTTCCAGTACTTATATTGATATTCACATTTGTATTACCACTAATGGGAAAGATAGAAGAATGAATCCAATTTCTAAATCCAATGGCTTTTTCAATGATCCCATTTCCCTATTTGTTTTTTTTAAGAAATCGACTTTCATTGCCTTGAAGGAAAGAAAGACTTTATGAGCGACTCAACGCTGATTGCTTCCAAATAGATATGTCAAAGTGAGATTGACCAAATATAGGGAGTCAATTGTAGTTTTAAAATCCTGAAGAGTGGAGTGTCAAACAACAAGGTGATTTTAGGTGTACAAGGAAAATGAAGAGGTTTAGAAGATAAATGAAAAATTTTGAAATAAACCCTTGCACTCAATTGCTTTTAAAAAAAAAAAAAGGTTGATGAATTTTTTAAAAAATAGGGGAAAAACTAAGTGAACCTAAATTGAAATTCAACTTAATAAGATTTGCAAAAGTTCTAAAAATAGGGGGTTGAATAAAAAGTTATCATGTATTAAATCTTTAGAATAAAAAGTAAGGATCAGCAGAAAGCCTCAAGCCCAGTTGCATCTTAAAGCTGTTTGTAGTATGAATGGTTAGAATAAATGCAGGTTTGTAGTGTGCAATTGATGCTCTGTATTCATCAATGTTTCCAAGTTGATTAAGGAATATTATGGTATATATAAATATTGTGTACAATAGTATTCAGCAATGCATGACTATTTTGGTTGTGATCAATGTTACATACTACAGAGTTAGCCAATATATTTTTATTTTTATTTTAATTTCAATCATATGAAATATTGGAAATAACCTTCACTGTTTCATTTATCTACGGAGAAAGAATTGAATAAGATTAATGTTGTGCCCAAAAGGCAAAACCACATGTATAATTTGGGCCACAAGCGCACTGCCCACCCACTTTTCTTCGTTCTTTCTAATTAACGAATGGGCATCAATGAGGAAAAATAAAAAAATAAATAAATTATAGAATATTCTCCTCACCCACTTACAGTCTTACACATGGACAAAAAGTATCGGGATTTATTTCGCCGATGCTGAGGTGGATTTTTTTAACAGACCACGGGAGCAAATTGCTCCTGACAAAAAAGATGCACCAAAATGTATATAAAAGAATATGAAAGATTATTCTTCTTGCAAACAGATCTGCACCCAGGTACAAAAATGATGCTGCAGTTGCCACAAACTACAAATGAAGCTATGTTCTTGCCTCGTTAAGTTGCTGACTCCATACCCTTTTCCTCTAAGAAGCTACCCGAAATTTTGAACCGGCTTTCAGTGAAGGAAAAATTTGCAGAAGCTGAGCTGATGAAGAAGGAGATAGAAGAGTGTGAGGAGGCTGCCATGGACGGAGAATCTAGGTTCTGTGCAACATCATTAGAGTCCCTAATCGATTTCAGCACTTCAAAGCTCGGAAGAAATGTGAATGTGCTGACGAATGAGGTCAAAACGGGAAGCCAAGAGTATGAATTTGGAGTGCGAATGAAGAAGGTTGCAGACAAATCAGTGGTGTGCCATAAGATGAACTACCCATATGCTGTTTTCTACTACCACACCTTCACTAAGACACGGACTTACATGATTCCATTGGTGGGTGTTGATGGAAGCAAAGCTAAAGCCATGGCAGCTTGTCACAGTGATACATCAGCTTGGCACCCACAACATGTGGCCTTCCAAGTGCTCAAAATTAAGCCAGGAACGGTCCCTGTCTGTCATTTCCTTCACAACAATGCCATGGTCTGCATTCCAAAGTAAGGATCAGCTGAAAGCCTCAAGCCCAGTTGCATCTTAAAGCTGTTTGTAGTATGAATGGTTAGAATAAATGCAGGTTCGAGGATTAATGTGTGTAGCGTGCAATTGATGCTATGTATTCATCAATGTTTCTAGGTTGATTAATTAAGGAGTATTCCGGTATATATATATATATATATATATATATATATATATATATATATATATGTATATGTTGTGTGCAATAGTCTTCCGCAAAGCAATTAGCCAATATTTTTTTATATTAATTCCAATCATATGAAATATCGGAAATAACCTTCATTGTTTCATATATGGCCGGAGAAAGAATTGAATAAGATTAATGTTGTTGTGCAAACAATACATGTGTAATATGGGCTACAAATTTAAAAATACACAAATTTGTAATTAATTTTAATAATATATGATAAACCCATATTCTTTCGTTAATATTTTTTTATAATCAAACATAACTTAAATGATTATTACTACACCGACACAAGTGAGTGGAAAAATCTTGCAAACAAAACTAAATACAGAGAACAGTTTGGAGATAAGGTTGCCAATTGCCAACTTGCCATCAAAGCCATTGCATCTTCTTTTATTACAACAAAAATAAAAGAACGTGACATGTTTGTAGGATGAGTCATTATCAAGGGTTTTGTCTTGACAAGAAAACAAAAGAGACTAAAAAACAAAACAAAATAGTTGATGATCATCTTTGTATTGCTGCTATGCCACTATTTCAGTACCGAAAAGTACCACCCAAATAAAAATGATAACATGATAATGTCGTCTCTGAATCAAGCATTCATCATCAGGCTTGATCACTCAAATTATCTTCTATTGTGTACTCAGATGCTGAATATTATAATCGTTAATGGACTCAAGGAGATGATCGATGGCTCACAACCTTCTCCTCCAATTTTTTTTTTGAGAATTCTGAAAGTACAAACCCAAAATTTCAAATCTGGCAACGACATAGTCGTTTTGTCATGTGTTGGATTTATTCATCTCTCATTGAGAATGTAATGTTGCAAATCATCGATCTCACTTCCGCTTCTGAAATCTGGAGTGCTCTTGAAAAATTCTTCTTTTGCTGCATTAATTGTATTTAATATCTTATTTATTTTTTTATTTTTTAAATTTATTGTATTTAAATTTATTTTTTATTTTTTTTCATATTTTTTTCTTATTTAATTTTTTATTTGTATTTTGTCTCATTTTTTAAATCAATTTATTTTTTTTTATTTTTAATTAATTAATTAATTAATTAATTATTCTTGAAAATAAGTGATGGTGCCCTTCATGTTACCCATTATTGTGATTACAAGTTCTCTTGTGTCCTCAACCAATATTTTTTTAATCAAAATATTTGTAAAAATATTAGTAATGAATTACTTAAAAAAATTAAATATAATAATAATTATTTAACTATATTTATATATATATATATTTTATATATTTTTATATTTTTTCTTTTTTTTATTTACTTTTCCTCTGTATTTGAAATAGTGTGTAAAAAAATAAAGTATTCAACTTCAATTTTTTTTTACTATATTAAGTTTAAAAATTTTAAAATCAATTTAAAATATTTAAAAAATATAATGTATACTTTTTGTATAAAAAGTTTTAATTTTTATGCAAAATTTGATTAATTTAAAAAAAAACAAAAATAGGAAATATATTCTAGGACACTTATTTTGTTAATTTTTAAATAAAAATATAAGCATGAAATTATCGTCTACAGATTTTGTTAATTTTAATTTTTTTTTTCAAAGTAAATAGACTAGAAATGATTCATTGAACCCTACAATTGGTGCCCATCATTCCATCAATGCCAGAGTGGCCTTGAAATAAAGTCTTGTTGCCGCCGGACACAAACAATTGTGACACGTAATTTAATTTGTTAGGTTTTTGTCAATTTTCATGATCACTTTTGCTAGTTTTCATTTTGTCTTATTTTCTTAATTAAATTAAATTCTGAATAATAATTAAAATATTTTAAGAATTATTTATTAAATTTTATGTATATTTGATGATTAAGATAGAAATTTAACACAGGGAAAAATAAGCATTAAAGAATTATTTGAAAAATATTTTTTTCAATTTTTTTATTGAATAAAATGTTATCAAAACCACTGCAAAAAATGCTTTTCATTTTTATCAAATATTAATTAATTTTTTAATATGATAATATTATATGAAAATGTCATACTCTAATATTCTAATCAAGATTTTATCTTTTTTGGTCAAGCTTCACTTCTTTTCCAATACTCCAATACTCTTGAGCTAATCAGACGATTAGGGGAGAGGACGACCCTCTACATCCTTTGTGTAACATACATTATTTTTATAAATATTTGAAGATAATATTTAATAAATTATATACATATAAAAATATATTATTTTCATTCTTAAACGAAAACATAAATTGACTGCTTTGTTGTTTTTATTCGTGAAAGTAAGAACAGTCAAGCAGTGGTTGTTGAGGGGTCACATGATTGGCGATAAAATTGTTTATATCCACTTGTTAGGAAGAAAACATTCCTTCTCGTTGCCAAAATAGTCCCGCTAACCTCTATAAATAGCAAGAAGCTCGCTTCAGTTCTTTCCATCCAAGCATACCTTCTCATAGCTTATCTTTCTGTTTAAGTTTCTCAGCTGTAATGGAGTTTCGTTCCCTTCACTTTCTGGCTTTTCTTTCTGTGAGTCCAGATTAATTCTTCATTTTTTCACAAAAATGTTTTGGGAACAAGTCATAATTTTTCTGTTTAAAAAACAAAAACCTGTTCTTGAGAAGAGATCTTTAGGACACTCATGTGCTAGTTTAATTATCTTCTTGTAATGGAACTTGGTGGCATGCATGCAGGTGATGGTGGTAGTAATCCATGCTTCTCTACCTGATGAGGATTACTGGAAGTTGGCTTTGCCTCACACTCCCATGCCTAAAGCTATACGAGATCTGTTGCAGTCCAGTTAGTTTCATTAAATCTCTACCCTACTTTCTGCAACATCTTTTACTGATTCTTATGGTCTCCTATCATGGAATTAAACTGCAGGGAAACTGTCATATATATCATCAAGATTGTTCTTCATAACCATTAATTTGCTTTATTTCTTGAAAAATATTTGTCTAGATTAACATTTCTAACTTTTCTTTGTAATTGCTGAACTTGCAAATTCAACAGAAGGTCTAAGTTCTGTCGATGCTTCTACTGCCTCTTGTACTGTTCACATCCATTTCGATAAATTCTCTCAACCCGCCGGAGAAGAGGCTCAAGTAGATGACTCAAAAATAGGTAACTTCTTCTTGGAAACAGACCTGCATCCAGGTAAAAAAATGAAGCTGAACTTGGCCACAACTACAAATGGAGCTGTTTTCTTGCCTCATCAAGTTGCTGAATCCATGCCCTTTTCATCCAACAAGCTACCCGAAATCTTGAACCGGTTTTCCCTGAAAGAAAAATCCGCAGAAGCCGAGATAATAAAGAAGGAGCTAGAGGAATGTGAGGAGCCTGCCTGGAAGGAGAAGCCAGGTACTGTGCAACATCATTAGAGTCCCTAATCTATTTCAGCACTTCAAAGCTTGGAAGGAATGTGAATGTGCTGACGAATGAGGTCAAAACGGGGAGCCAGAAGTATGAGTTTGGAGTGGGAATGAAGAAGGTTGCAGACAAATCAGTAGTGTGCCATAAGATGAACTACCCATATGCTGTTTTCTACTGCCATACATTCACTAAGACACAGACTTACATGATTCCGTTGGTGGGTGCTGATGGAAGCAAAGCTAAAGCCATGGCAGCTTGTCATAGTGATACATCAGCTTGGCACCCAAAACATGTGGCCTTCAAAGTGCTCAATGTTAAGCCAGGAACAGTCCCTGTCTGCCATTTCGTTCACAACAATGCCATGGTCTGGATTCCAAAATAGTCTGATCATGAAATCAACGGAAATATTTAATCCTCAAGCCCAGTTGCATTGTTCCATGTAATAGTCGTTTCTAGTATCAATGGTGTGGTTTGAATAAATGCAGGTTAATTTGAGAAGAATGTAGTGTGGAATGCTATTCATCAATCTTTCCCGGTTGATTTAAGGAATATTGTATACATTGTTGTGTGGAATAATATTCAATAATTAATGAATGTGTATGAATTATCCTAGTGTATATATATTGTAGACTTATTTATATTTTAAAAAATTAATTTTAAAATTTGAATTAGTAATTTTTATTAAACCTTATTTTTAAAATAATTTCAACCGTTTTAACCAAATATTCCATTTTAAAAATTATTATTACTATTTTTTTCTTCATAAATCCCTATTTTACTTCAACAAAGATCTTATCGGGATTTTTTTAACTTCTACACCTAGTTTAAAAAAAAATTCTTAAAAAATGGTAGTTTGAAAAAAAAAATTCTTAAAATATAATAGTTAGAAAATTATTGATAAATCTATAACACTTTTTATCACTTTGAAAGGTGTTTCTTGAAAGGACATCTTCCATATTATTCATATCAACATGTTAAAAAAAATTTGAATTTACACTAAAGATGTCTTTTGAAAAGACACTTTCCATAATTTCATAAAATTGAATTTATATTAAAAGTGTCTCTTCAAAAGACACATTTTTATAATTTTTTTTATTAGTCATACATGTTAAAAAAAAAAAAAAATTATTATACTAAAAAAATATCATTTCTACAATGTCATAAAATCTAATTAATACTAGAGGTGTCTTTTAAAGAGACACCTTTCACAATTTTCATATTAGTCACATAGTGAAAAAAATTTCATAGAATTGCATTTATACTAAAAGTATATCTTCAAAAGACACTTTTCCATAATTCTATAAAATTGAATTTATTATGCTAAAACTGTCTTTTCAAAATATACCGTTTTATAATTTTTTTATTAGTCATACATGTTAAAAAAAAATTATGCTAAAAAAATATTCTTTCCACAATGTCATAAAATCAAATTTATAACAAAGGTGTCTTTTGATGAGACATCTTCCACAATTTTCATATTAGTCATACAATGAAAAAAATTTTGAATTTACATTGAAGACATCTCTATAATTTTACAAAATTGAATTTATACTAAATGTATCTTTTGAAGAAGCACCTTCTACAATTTTTATATTTGTCACCTGTCGAAAAAAACTAAATTTATACTAAAAATATCTCTTGAAGGGAAATTATTTAATATAAATTTAATTTTATAAAATTATAAAAAGTGTCTCTTAAAGAGACATTTTTAGTATAAATTCATTTTTTTTTTACTATGTAACTTATATGAAAATTATGAAAAATATCTTTTAAAGATATACTTTTATTATAAATTCGATTTTATAGAATTGTAAAATATGTCTTTTCAAGATATATTTTTAATATAAATTCAGTTTTTTTTTTTTTAATGTATGTCATTGATATAAAAATTATAAAAAGTGTATATAGAAGAAAAATCTTTAATGTAAATTTAATTTTTTGAAACATGTATAATTGATATCAAAATGATGAAAGATGTTTTTGAAGAGACCTTTTAAAATGGCAAATGTTGTAGATCTGAAAATATTTTTTAATTTATGGACAAACAGCCGGCGGCTGTGATAATTTAAAGAAAAGTTTAAAAAATTGTAAAGGTGGCCATGAAGTCACTTTAGGCAAAGGCGGTGACGGAGCTGGTGCTTGTACACACCCTACAAATAATACAAAACCTTTAATTTTAAATTCACTGTATAATTATAAAAAATCCGATCTTCTCGACAACTCCCACGTGGTGATAATTTATGGGCAGACAGCCGGCGGCGGCGCTTCTTCATAATTTAAAGAAAAGTTTAATTAATTGTAAAGGTGACTCATAAAGTCACTTTAGGTAAAGGCGGTGACGGAGCTGGTGCTTGTACACCCACCCTACAAATAATACAAAACCTAGAAGGCATGGCTTTGATTGCACAAGTGGGAGAACCAAATGACAAAACAAGGCATTCATCACCACGCCAGTACAGAATTTTTTTGGTACACCCACCCTACAAATAATACAAAAACCTAGAAGGCATGGCTTTGATTGCACAAGTGGGATAACCAAATGACAAAACAAGGCATTCATCACCACGCCAGTACAGAATTTTTTTGCCACAGCAAAAGAAAAGGTAAAGGTAAATAAAAAATTTTATTTTATTTTTGTATTTTTTTTTAAATTTATTTGACTTATTTTTACCTATGAAAATTAAATAATTTAAAAATAAATAATTTTTGAACTAATTTTAATTTTTTTTATAATAAAATCAAATACGAGAAAAATCAATTTTTCAATATTTGTTTAAGTAGGTCCCAAAATATCCAAGAAATCTATATACATAGAAACCAACATACCTGACTTCTTTCCATGCAACTTGCAAGCTTCTTGTCTCAGTTTATGAGCTTTTACCATTAATGGAGTTCCTTCGTCTTCTTCCTAATGCACATAAATAATCTAAACATGCTCATAGCAATCCTTAAATAGCAATTAGATTATAAGTGGAATTGAAAACAGATAAAAAAAATGTATCTCCCGCCATTGTCATTCTTACAGTTTAAAAAATGTGTCTTCAATTTTTTAGGTTTCAGGTGCTTTTAAACCTTTCTTAACTTCCACTTAGATGGTGTTTTTTTAAGACTAAAAGAGATTGAAGGCTTAGGGAACCCTACCCTTTAGTTCTCTACCATTTTTTAAAGACTTTCTCCATCATCGAGTCTGCTTCGAGCGTGCACAAAACATGGGGTAGTCATGATGCGAACGTGGTTCCGAACGTTAATCCTCATTCCTAAATTGATGGAATGAATGTGGAACACATTCCGAACCATGTCTTCGGTTTGTTATCGAAGATCTAAGAGAAACAAAATCCCAACATTCTCCCACTTGGTCCATATATTCCATCATTCACCATAACAAGAAACAAAACACATGAATCATAGTGATAGGTCCTCTAAAATCGAGTATTATCATCCATGTATCACAATGCATCATGTCTCTCAAACATTAGCCCATATAACTTAATGAATAAACCCTATGTTTATTCTAGGTCCAAACATTAATAATATTTCTCAATAAATGAATAAAAGTGTACACAAAGAAAATCAAATATGAGAAAACATCACAAATAGAGTTTTATTGAAAATAACATTTGTTCTTACAATGAAAATCACACGAATGAACCAAGTCCCAATCTATCTACATGATCCTTAAATTTCAATGGTGGCATGCCTTTAGTCAAAGGATCAGTAATCATCAATTCAGTGCTAACGTGTTCAATAACCACTATTTTCTCTTTAACACGTTCTCTTATGGCTAAATACTTGATGTCGATGTGCTTGTTTTGACTATTGTTTCTGTCATTCTTAGCCATAAAAACTGCAGTTGAATTGTCACAATATATCTTCAATGATGTAGAAATTGAATCCACAACTCTAAGCCTAAAAATGAAATTCTTTAACCATACACCATGTGAGGTAGCCTCAAAACAAGACACGAACTCAACCTCCATAGTGGAGGTTGCAATCAAAGTCTATTTTGCACTTCTCTAAGAAACAGCTCCATTGGCTAGCATAAAGACATATCCTAAAGTTGATTTTCGCGAATCAATGCAACCAACGTGATTCGAATCAGAGTAGCCAATCACTTCCAAATTATCAGTCCATTTATACCTAAACATGTAGTCTTTGGTCCCTTGAAGATACCTCATCACTTTCTTTGCAGCTTTCTAATGGTCTATACCTGGATTACTCTGATATCTTCCTAACATCCCAACAGCAAATGCAATGTCAAGTCTTGTGCAGACCTGAGCATAGATTAAGCTTCCAACAGTAGAAGCATAAGGAATGTTCTTCATTTGTTCCTACTCAAGATCATTCTTTGGGTACTGGTCCAAATTGAACTTATCGCCCTTCACAATGGGAGCTATACTAGGTGAAAAATCCTTCATCTGAAATCTCTATAAAACTTTGTTGATATAGGTCTTTTGAGACAAACACAAAAGGCCTTGAAATCTGTCTCTATGTATCTTAATGCCAATGACATAAGTCGTATCGCCCATATCCTTCATGTCTAAGTTTTCAAAGAGAAATTGTTTCAGCTCATGTAGCAAACCCTTATCATTGGTTGCAAGAAAAATGTCATATACATATAGAACAAGGAAACAAATCTTACTTTCACTTACTTTCTGATATATACATTGATCCATAATGTTCTCCACAAAACCAAATGAAGAAATAACATCATGAAACTTCAAATACCATTGACGGGATGCTTCTTTCAATCCATATATGGATTTCTTAAGCTTGCATACCAGATGCTCACCACCACTAGAGGAAAATCCTTCTGGTTGTTTCATGTAAACCTTTTCTTCTAGATTTCCATTGAGAAATGTCATTTTCACATCCATTTGTTGCAACTCTAAGACAAAATGTGCAACTAATGTCATAATGATATGAAGAGAATCTTTCTTAGATACAGGAGAAAAAGTCTCCTTGTAGTCAATTCCTTCCTTTTGAGTGAATCCTTTAGCAACAAGTCTTGCTTTATACCTTTCAATGTTGCCCAATGAATCATTCTTTGTTTGAAGACCCATTTATATCAAATGACTTTTGCACCATTAGGCAACTCAACAAGATTATGGACTCTGTTAGATGCCATATAATTCATCTCATCTTTCATAGCATCATACCATAAATTTGACTATTTGCAACTCATGGCTTGTGAAAACGTTTTAGGATCATTTTTAACTCCAATGTTGTAGTCCGATTTTTGCAGATACACAACATAATCACTAGGTATTGTTGTTTTTCTTACTCTGGTAGATATCCTTAATGTTGTATCAACATTTTCTTGAGATCACGTTGCTCAACTAGTTGTTCAACAATTTCTAGCGAATCTTGAACAATTTGATCTATTTCAGCAATTTCTGGAACTTCAATGATAGGTTGTTTGTTACTTGTTTAAAGTTGAGGGGTGTTGTGAATAACAATGAATCTATCACTTGAAGTGGATGGTTGAGCATCAATATGATTTTTTCCAGAAACAATGTCCTGAAATCGATCACTCCCACTAATCAAGTCATTCTTAAGAAACTTAACATTTCTTGGCTCCACAATCCTAGTGTTGTGAGATGGACAGTAGAATCTATACCATTTAGAATTTTCGACATATCCAATGAAATATGCACTAATGGTCCTTGGGTCTATTTATTCTCTTTTGGGTTGTAAACTCTTACTTTAAACGGGCATCCCCAAACACATATATATTGCAAACTCGGTTTCCAACATTTCTATAATTCAAATGGCGTCTTGGGCACAACCTTTGTTGGAACTTGATTCAATATATACACTGCCATTGTAAGAGCTTCAATCCACAAGGATTCAAGAAGCTTGGAGTTGCTACGCATACTCTTAACCATGTCCATTAATGTTTAGTTTCTTCTTTCAGCCACACCATTCTGGTTTGAGGAACCAGACATGGTGTATTGAGCAACTATCCTATGCTCTTGAAGAAACTTTGCAAAGGGACTAGGTGCTTGTCCATCATCGGTGTATCTACCATAATATTCTCCACCTCTATCCGTTCTCACAATCTTTATTTTCTTTCTGCATTGTTTCTCTACTTCAGCCTTAAAAATTTTAAAGGCACCCAATGCTTCATTCTTGTTATGAAGCAAGTAGATATACATGTATCATGAGTAATCATATATGAAGGAGATAAAATATTTCAGACCATACGCATCTATGCTTGGACAACAAATATCTGAATGTATGATATCTAATATTAGATTCATAACAAATAAATGAGAATGGTTTATTTTTCTTCTCAAGCCATTTTTGGAATTTGGTGCAACCTTTCTTCATATGCCCATATTTCTTGTAGAAGAGGCATCTATTGGCCTTCTTAATTCCACATTGGGGAAATATTTTACATTTTCCTTTCTTTTTAGTTTTATTATGATCATTTCCTTCCATTGCCATTAATGCACTCTCATCCAATTCCATTTTTCAGTCTTCCCATTCTCTTGAACACATAAGGTCAGAAGCTCATTAATTGACCACTTATTCTTGTGTGTGTTATAGGGGACTTTGAAATGTCCATATTATTGTGAAAGAGTGTTCAAAATATAGCGCACAAGGAAAGAGTCGGACATTTCAACCTCAAGTGTCTTCAATTGTGCCACATGTCCCTCATCTGCATTATGTGCTCTTACACACCACTCACATCGGTGAGCCTTAAGGATGAAAACTTCATTATCAAGGTGCTGGCAAGTGCCTTATCTGAAATCACAAATTGCTCATCAATAACCTTTGGTAATGCCTTGACATTGTCATGTTGATCGACAGAACCACAAATACCATTAGAGATTTTAGTCTTTATGAACATTAGACTAAGGCGATTTAATCACTCCCATTGTTCATAAAAAGCCTTTTTAGCTATAGTGTTGGTGTCAGTAATAGTTGGCTTGTCTTTCCTGATAGCATAATCAATGTCCATGTATCCCAAATGAAGGAGAATTCTCTCATTCCAAACCTTATAGTTATTAACTTTCAATTCGGGAATGTCACATTTTGTATTAGAGAAATTCGTAGGTTGCATGACTGCACAAAAATTAAACATATATGCTTATAATTCAAAATTGAGACTAATAACCATATATCATGTTTTACCAATGTAACTCATGTTCCAAAATTATGAATATAGTGACATAAAACTTGTCTGTAGGCTAAAGTTCTAATTCAATTAGATCCATATAAAACCATCAAATTATGTTTCATTTCCTAATTTCTATGGGTAATTAAGAAATATAATTTGATATTCCATCATAATTAATCATACAAATATAATTAAAAATTCCTATGGGATAAAATTTTATTATATCAAATATAATTAATTACCCGTAATGTCATTTTTCTATATGTGATTCTAAAACACTTAATATATAATTTTGCATAATAAAAGATGTTGTGACTACTCTTTAATTAATTACATTTATATGGATCACTTGACATTTAATTAATTCACAAGAAAAACTTATATAAATTGCATGAAACCATAAGCAATGTGTACACAAAAGTCAATATCAATGTACTAATATTATTCAACTCAATATTGCATGTAATAAAACAATAAATCATACACACAAAATCATGAAATAAATATTATAAGTACGTAAATATCTAAAATTAAATCCATAAAGAGCCTTGCATAATTAAAGAATCAATTTAATGTGCAAAATTATTTTAACTTAATGTTGTATGCATAATAAACCATAAAAGTATACATACAAATAACAAAAATAAATAATTTAGCATATAAAATATCCATAAATTAAAAGATCTTAAAACACTAAATTTTATGAATTTCCAATATATATATATATTTTAAATGTTGTTGAGAGGAGTCTAACCTGGGTAGTGATTGGGGAAAGGCAAGGCTAAGACCAATTGGGCTACTACCCATTTTCTTAATTTTATTTTACTTATTTCTTTCTTATTACCGTAAAAAAGATAAGCCCATGTAGTTGTCTTCTACCTTTAACCAGGTCTGTTTGACCTATTTACGACCTGAAATGAAACTCGACGATTTCCATGTATTCCGGACACTAGATTGACGATTTAAAACATTGAAATGTTAGAAATATAATCTCCTAATGATTTCTAACTATATTTTTCATCAAAAACTTCTAAAAACCATAAACTCCAAAATACCAAAACTCACTGTATTTTTTTATTTATTGAAAAACGCAGATTGTAAAACGAACAAGGTAGAAACATACATTGCTCTGATACCAACTGATAGACATAAATAATCTAAACATGCTCATGACAATCCTTAAATAGCAATTAGATCATAAGTGGAATTGAAAATAGATTGAAAACATACCTCCCGTCATTGCCATTCTTACAGGTTAAAAAATGTGTCTTTAAATTTTCAGGTTTTATGTGCTTCTAAACCTTTCTCAACCTCCACTTAGATGGTGTTTTTTAAGACTGAAAGAAATTGAAGGCTTAGGAAACCCTACTCTTTTAGTGCTCTGCCCCTTTTTAAAGATTTTCTCCATCATCGAGTCTGCTTCGAGCATGCACAAAACATGGGGTAGTAATGCGAACGTGGTTTCAAACGTTAATCCTTGTTCCTAAATTGATGGAATGAATGTGGACCACATTCCAAATCATGTCTTCGATTTGTTACCAAAAATCTAGGAGAAACAAAATCCCAACATTTTCCATTATGGCTTTTCTCAAGGACAAGTCTTCAGAAGGAAGATCAAAGGTTTACAAGATTGCTTTCAACTGTTGTGCTATTAAATGACGATATTCACCGTAAGGATTTGATCTAAGAATATCCAAATCTTAAATAAGCACTCCAAATCCATCATCTACATCCTAGTAAAGTTTTTGAATGTTTTGTTTCTAATGTGCATAGGATCTGGTAACCATAAGAATAGTTTCATACACCTAACAAGATTTAGAGCCTAGAAACGAAGTAATCCAGAGTTCCCTACATGATCAACAATTAAGGACGAGGATGAGAGAGCATTCCTTAACCCATTGACATCCCTAAGGATGGGCTTGTATCCATACATTTCATCTATTGACAACTTTTTTAGTCATATAAGTTTGTTTCAATGGTGTTAGATAACTATAAAAGAATGACCATTTTAGTCATACTCATGTCTTTGTATACAAGATATTCCTTGTGGGCTCTTCTTCCCCCTGACCCTGAACAAGATCATCCAAGATTGCTTTCTTTTGTCCCTCACACATAGGGATCAATATAGAAATAAATAGTCATTTCGAGTCAAACCTAGATTAGGGGGTCCATATTTACCCATAAGAGCACAAACCCATCGTTCTTACCCATAAATTCTTTTCGTGGCAATGAAATGAGCATAATACATCTTTTCATAAAATGTCATGGGTTGAATTTTGCTTAACCTGTTGGATAGCTATACTAGAATGACCATTTTGGTCATATTCATGTGTTTGTATATGTTAGAAAAATTGGGCTAATTTAACCTAAGGTAATCACCCTAAAGGGGAGTGAATAGGGTGATGGTCTCTTTTTACAAATTTAATTTATGTGAATACAAGACAATTATATGCAAATATATAATAAAACAATATAAAAACAATTGCATATAAAATAAAAGAATACGGAAGAGAGAATGCAAATACAAGATTTTTATAGTGGTTTGACGTAACCCGACTTATACTCACTCTCATCTATCTTCAATCCCAAGTTTGAGGTTCCACTAATTCAAGGCTTCCAAACCAAGCCTTCAAGTAATACAATTGGATTATGATTCCAATCCACCTTTTTGGACTTTTGGCTCCAAGCACCCTTTACAATCTTTAAGAGATATCTCACTCTTGAATAAATCCTTAAGTGATACCTCACATTTGAAAATTCCTAAGTGATATCTCAAACTTAGATTTTTCCTCTCAAAGATTTACAAACAATTTCACAAAATCTTAGTACAAAACTTTATACTCAAATGTATAGGAAAAACTAGGATTGAAAGGTGCACTAATGATATGAAAGTTTTAGAACAATGGTCCACTAAAAAAAACACTCTTTCAAGGCTCAAATATATTCAAGAAATGTTTAGGAATGTTAAGCTCTTGAAACAATGAAGATTCAAGTCTTTTTATAGAGGAAAAAAACCAAACTAGCGGTTGGGAGTTCGTTCGGTCGGGCTCTGGTTCGATTGGTTCACTAGTCGTTAGCATTTAATGCATGACAGGTGATCGTTGGACCTCGATTACCCCTTGACTGTCCCTCGACCAATTGAGGTTCAATTTTAACCAGTTGAACAAGTGTTCTGGAATAGAGAGAATGTTTTTGTACCCCTTGACAGAGTGAGCTAAACAGGTCGACTGGTTCCTCATCCGATTCAATTGATTGAGTCATTTTTTGCTCAACAACCATACTTTTTAACTTAAAACCTTTTAGACATATTCAGAAAGCATTTGAAACAAGGTTTTAGTTGAAAATATGAAATCATCTAATTTGAAAAGATTTAAAATAAAATAACTCTTGGATGATTTTGGTGCATAAATAAAGAATGTAATGCATGAAAAACCTTGTCACGCCCTAAAATCCACTCCAAGGTCATGACGGTCATTTCACACTTCAAGCCCAAAGGCTCAGAGTGGAAACAATACAAACAATCATATTGTAATCGAGAATTTACTAATTACCAAATTCCTATTTAGAGTAGTAGAACAAAAATTCTAAAATCTCCAAATAACAATTTTTGAAACTAACACATCAAATCAAGTGTTATTGTCCAAATAACTGATCCAAACTTAAATAATTCCAATGGAAAATAAATTTTAACATCTAACAATGCTCAAAATAAAGAGAGTTTTGACAAAAGTCCTAATAAGCCAATTTCTTCTCCTAATCGTCACTCCTCACTCGAACTAAGGGTACCTGAAAATTATTAATAAAGAGGAATGAACTCAAAGCCCAATAAGGAATATTAATACAGTTTCATGGATCAAATATTTTCAATTATACTTACAACTAGGAGATATAACATATACTCTATTTATGAAACTTTTTAATTAAGCATGCTAATACATTTAAACAGTTCAACAAACCTTTTCATAGATATAAAAATCATTTCATATCCATTTCAAATCAAAGACATTTCAATTGTTTTTTTTTTGTTATCAAATAACAAATAGTGTCCATTTAAGTGGGACATTACAAATAGGTGACTAGCCTCAAATGTTCCTTTTAAGGTGGATGGAACCAGACATTATTAATACTAGTAACATCTAACCAAACCCCTAGAGGCTGGGGTTTAAATCAATTACATTTCCCACTATGAAAATGTAAAGGTCAACTATTATATTTTGTTGACAAGGGCCCAAAAGTCAACTATTATATCCCGTTGACAAGTGCCAAATAAACCAGAGTCAAATTCTTTATTTTATTTATTCCAACTTACAAAAGTAGAAAATCCCCAAGTATTTTGATATAAACAAAATAAATGTTATAAGACATTTTCCATACAAAAATATATTTGATCCATGCTTAAAAGAAAAATTAACAATCACACATTTCAAACAACATATATATATAATTTTTTATTTTTTTTGAAAAATCTGTATTAATTTCCCTTACCTCAAAAGAAGTCCTCAAAAACTTAAGAGAAAAATAATTATGGAAAATCTACTCTTCATCTAACAAAGTATAAGAGAAATTACCATTACAATTTATCTAAAATTATAGGTTTGACAATCCTAAAATTTTAGGTATTCAAATTAGTGTTTTTAATTATGAAAGATAATTTAATCTATTCCTATTTTAGAAAAATTAATAAAATTCTAATTCATATAAAATTAATTTTATTTTCAATTTTTTTTTTGGACACAACATAATTTAATTAAACTACAATTTATTTCACTAATTAAATTTTATGCTATTTATTAACTTAATATTTATCATTAATCTAATTATAATACTATAAATTTAACTAATTTGTACTTCACCTCGTTTATTATACATAGTTATTTCTATCACTTTCATATTTTTCCAAACACAACTACCATAACACTCACACACTCCATGTACTGTGCATGCCTCCTTATTATTATTATCATTTTCATCATTCTTCTATCTTTCGGTTCCCACACGCATACAACTGTTTTTTTTTCATCAGTCTTCTATTTTTTAGTTTCCATACGCATGCAACATATATATATATATATATATATATATATATATATATATATATTGCCATTGTGACACAATTTGAAAACCTATTTATTATTATTACACACTATTAGAAATCACCCATTACATTGAAATCTTATATTTTTTTTTCCACTCCCACATATAATCATATATTTATTTACTCATTTAATTTTTGAGATTTCATTGCTTAGATCTATTCATCTAAGAAATTTTGAATTTCCCTATTTTCATCAATAGAATAACCTATATTCATAATTTCAATATTTTGACCTAAAAGTTTTAAATAAATTAATCTTAGCCTAAATCGAAATCTTCCAAAGATTTTTTTTTTCATCTAAAAACTTAAGATTTCCCAATTTCCAAAAATAAATCAAAATCTTAAATTTTCAATATTTTGATATTTAAACGATTTTTAAAAAATAAACTAACCCTAATCTAATTTTTTTTTCAAAGAATAACTAACGTATTTAGAATTAACTAACAAATATAATATATTAATTTAGGGTTAGAATCTTACTTGGAAAAAAAATATGAACTTTAAACTCTGAACCTCTAACCCTTAAACTCTACGATCTCCAATTCTCTAATTCTGGTTGATAAAGTTTTTTAAATGAAGAAGACAATTTATACCAAGGATTTTTAATTGTAAAAAGACTCTTTCACCCTTAATGAATTTAATTAATTACTTAATTATTTTATAAATTACCCCTAGATTAAATTTTGGGGTGTTACAAACATAGTACACCAACAACCTTACAAAGAGATCCTATGAAACTTAGGCCTTAAAAAACACTTATTTTTTAGGCATTCTTCTTCTTATTGATTTTTCTTTGGTTTTGACTTGATTTTATCTCTGTGATTACTACTTTGGGAATCTTTTTGCCTAGTCACACTTGAAATATAATCATTAGTTTCAAACCTTATTTTGTTGTCATCAAAATCGAGATTAACCAAACATTGGTTTCATAGTATGCAAGATATTCTTTGTGGGCTCTTCTTTCCTTTGACCCTGAACAAAATCATTCAAGATTGCTTTCTTTTGTCCCTCACACGTAGGGGTCAATACAAAAATGAGTAGTCATTTCAAGTCAAGCCTAGATTAGAGGGTCCATATATGCCCATAAGAGCACAAACCCATCGTTCTTGCACTTGGAGCATTTTGCAGAAGTGTACAAATTTCTTTTTATGACAATGAAATGAGCATGAGACATCTTTTCATAAAATGTCATGGGTTGAATTTTTCTTAACCTTCAATTCCATATTTTTTTTATTAAAATTTTTGGTAAAAAATAATGTTGAGGTTTTTATAAAATTATCTAAGATTAAATCCTTTGGACTCTCCTTGATTATACCCTTATGTCCTTTTGGCCCATTAACTAATTTTTATGTCACTCACCCCTTTTATGAAAATGTATAACTTGCAATTATCATCATAGCATGTCCTAAATTAATATCTTAAATTGATTTTGACCTTTTTGAGGCTAATTTAAAATATGGAAGGAAGGCTATGATGGAAGGAAGTGACACAAAAGGTTATGATGGCTAAAGCCATAACGGTTTGTCACATGGATACATCAGCTTGACACCCAAATCATTTGGTCTTCAGAGTGCTCAAAGTTAAGCTAGGAACTCCCGTTTGCCACTTCCTTTCAAATAATGACATAGTCTGGATTCCTAAATAGTTAGAAATTAATTTAATATGTAGAGAAGCCTCATGCCAATATACTAAGTCATGCATATATACTTCCATTTTATAGATAATTAATAGAATAAATCCAGGTTTGATCATGAATGTATACGTATACACATGTATATTGTGCCAATGTATTACTATGTATTCAACAATATATGCAGATTTGAGGAATGTAATGTCAAGGTCTAAATTACACTAAGGTCCAAATCAAGTCAAAGCTATCCAATGATATCAAGACCCAACTCAAGTTAAGAGGCTATCTCTTCTAGGTGATCATCACATACTCAGTAAGAGAATATCTTTTAGAGTCTATCTAGTTGTCGGATCTTCTTAAGTGAGGTTCTCATTAACTTGCTCATCTTCATCTATGAGCTCATCATCAACCAAAGGGGCACCATGCATTATGATCATCCTATGCATCTCTCTTATCATCAATACACATTATTGATGGATGAAATACAACAATAATAGATTTTGGTTTTTCTAACTTTTCAAAATCTACAATAATTTGATCCTCAAGAAATACAAAATTTTAGCTTTTGTTGATTTTGTTGTTGACTAGATCTTAAAATCTATACCCAAATTCTTCATGGTTTTACTCAACAAAAAATACATTGCTTTGACTTACAGTCAAATTTAGATTTCTCATCGGACATGCACAAATATCTTGCAACAAAAAAAAAAAAAAAAAAATCAAAAAAATCATAAGAAACATATTTCCCTATTCAAAATCTTTCAAGCACATAGCCATTCAAAGGAATTGAGGGAGAAAGATTTATTAAGAGATGCCACTTATTGTACTTACCATTGTTACTTGAATCCTCCATTTAATTAGCTCAATTTTTAATTATTTTACTTTTAAAAATTTAAATTATATTAAAATAAATATTATTTATAAAACAAAGGAATATTATAAATATTTATAATTTATTTTTATGAAAAAAACATTATTATATATGTTAAAAAAAGTTAAAAAAAAAAGAAAAAAACAATAAATTAAAACAATGCATTATACATACACGGGATAAAATCATATTCGAATCCACCCCTTACCTATATTGGTTAAAAACATTTTCCCTAACCCATTCCACATCCGTTTAACCCGCCTTAGGAGTAGGGCGGTGTCGGCAGACTCGACCCAAAGAACCGCTCCATTGCCATCCGTACGTTCTTCATGCAAGAAAACCCCACAAAAACCTTCTCCTTTCTTTCCCTTTCTCTGGCACCACACGTGTTTCCTTTTGTTTTATTCTCTTATCTTTTTTCTATTTATTGAGCGGGTCCCAGTGCCTCCAAGTGGTGGGATGGGACCCCACCCAACACTCAACAATCCAATCTCCACTCTGCTTTCACATCGGCATGTTTAAAACAACAAATTCAGCGATACTTGATTACTTTCGGCTCATGAAATGGAAATTAATATTAGCAATTTTAGTATGTTTTCCTTGAAAGAAGAGTATGTGGAAGCCAACATATAATAAAGGGAGACACACAAGATTGTGAGACCTGCCATGAAAGCAGAAACTAAGGACGTTTGCGAAATTAATTTCATGGGTCACCAATTGATTTCAGCCATAAAATCATATTTCAGCACACAGGAAATGAATAACCTTTCCCTATATTTCATATCTGCTCATCAAAAAATTGATCTTATCTCATATCTACTCAGCAAAAATTAGACCATTCTGATTATGGGAATTGAATGCGAAGGTTGGGCCACATGCAACTTGATCATGCATGGATGCTTTTACTATCTTGTTTATATATGCCGACTTAGCCATTATATATATCCATCAATTGATTTCACTTCTTCATACCAACGTACAGCTTAGCTTGCGGTTCACAGCTTCAATGGAGCTTCATCTTCTTCCCATTCTAACTTGTCTCTCTGTGAGACTTCACTTTTACTTTTCTTTTGTTTTTATTTTTCTAACATAACCCATTACATGACAAGGGCAATGCTAGTTATATTATTTTGTAGAAAATGGTACTTACACTAAATTTTCTTTAAAAAATGAACATTTTCTAATCCAAATTTTAAGTCTTACTATTCTAAATTGTCTTTGTTAGGTGGGTTTTCTGATTTCTCCTAATCTCCTTACTATATATTATGCATGAACTTGTGGCAGCTGCTGGTGGTTGTAAGCAATGCTTCTCTACCTTCTGAGGTCTACTGGAAGTTGGCTTTGTCGTATACTCCGATGCCCAAAGCTGTGCGAGATCTCTTGTAGTTGAGTTAGTTTCAACGAATCCTTAACTCATATGCAATTTTTTTTTTTTTTGTTCTTTTTTGAAATTTGGTGAAGAAAATAATTTACTGTTGAATATTAGTTAGGCAACTGATTCTTAATTAGCCACCTTGGCATAACTGTAATAGCTAGTAAGAGGATATTATTCATATACGTTTCAATGAGTTTGCAGACTCAATGGAAGGTGGAAGTTCGATCAATGTGAGCAAGGTTGTACTAAATGCTATCCTAGAGAGTGACTATGTCAAATACCAAAACCCATCGGCTGTTGACACCCCCACTGAAGACCAACCTCAAGACACCTCCAGAAAAGGTTACTTCTTGGAAAAAGACCTGCATTCCACCACAAAAATGAAGATGCACTTCAGAAAAACTACAAATGAAGCCACTTTCTTACCTCGTCAAGTGGCCGACTCCATTCCCTTTTCATCTGACAAGTTCCCAGAAATTCTAAACCGGTTTTCACTGAAACAAGATTCCGAGGAAGCTGAAATAATGAAGAAAACGATAAAAGACTATGAACAACCAGCCTTGGAAGGAGATTCCAGGTTCTGTGCCACATCCTTGGAATCCCTAATTGATTTTAGCATTTCAAAGCTCGGAAAAAACATCAAACTAATCTCAAATGGAGTTGAAATGGGAAGCCAGGAATACGAACTCGGAGTGGGAGTGAAGGTGGTTGTAGACAAATCAGTGGTATGCCATAAGCAGAAGTATCCATACGCTGTGTTTTACTGCCATGCAATCCATAAGACGAGGGTTTACACACTTCCATTTGTGGGAACCGAGGATGGAACCAAAGCTGAGATTGTGGCTTCTTGCCATATAGATACGTCGGCTTGGAACCCGAAGCATGCGGCCTTTTAAGTGCTGAAAGTTAAACTAGGAACTGTCCCTGTTTGCCACTTCCTTCCTCGTGATGATCTCATCTGGGTTCCTAAATAGCTAGAAATCTGAAAGAAAGAAAAAAAACCTCAATCCCAATCGCATAAGTCGATCTTGTATTTTCTAATATCCATATCTGATGTGCTTTGAATACGTGCTGGTTAGAGGAATGTATGTATGTCTATGGGTACTATTTGCAATGTAATTCGGGTTATGCCATGACCATCTTCTTGGTTTTTATCCATGTTTTCAGAACCGGACCGGTTATTGAACCAACAAAGTTACCGGTTCATGATTCACCGGTTGGATTAGTTGTCGAACCGTGGTTGAACCGGTGACGTAATAAATATGTAATTTATATATTATTAAAATTAAAAATAATTATAAAAAATCTAAAATATATATGGATAAATTAAAAATCAATAATATTATTTTATATATTTGATATTATCAAATTAAATTATATTAATATTTTAATTTTATTAAATGAAATATGTAAAATATTTAAATGTGAATATATTAAAAATGAAAATTTAAACTAATTTTATAATTTTTAAAAATATTATATTATTTTTATTTAATATTATAAAAAAATTTAAAATCCAATATATATTGTTTTGTTTGGCATATTAGATAATAAATTGCGTGTAGTCAAATGGTGTCCTAGGTTACTTACAAAACCTGGGGTCTAGCTTCAAATCCTTTTGGGTGCATTTGTTAATTTTCTTTCATTGATATTAGTTAGCAATCCCACATCAGATTCTTAGAAAAATAAGGGTGCAAAGGATGCCTATAAAAGCTATCCTTATTGAAAGCTAAGGCATTATCCCATCTTGTGGGCTCAAGACTCAGCCACTTAATGGTTGGGGTGGGTATGGACTTTGTCATAATAAGACATGGCCCAACATGGTTTTTTGTCAAAAGTTTTTATACAACCGTTTAGTTCGTTTAGGTTTAATAGGGTAAACCGGTTGAACTGGTTGGACCGACCGATCTAATCTGGTTATCCAAACATTGGTTTTTATCATATAAGATACAACATCATTGGTTAAAACATGTAAAACTATCTAAAATTGTGCCTTAAAAGCCAATGGTACTTCATGGGTAGTTTGACCATATCTTTTGCCCTTTGTGAATTAATTTAATGAAGAAGAATTTTTGGTTAAAAGGGTTAAAGTAAGTTTGAAATCCAAAAAAATGACCCATTTGAAACATTTTTTGTCAAAGGACAGCTTTGTTGTCCACACTTCCTTCCTTATTTTAGCCCACACTTGCTGTCCACACTTCTTTCCTTAATTTAGCCCACCCTTCTTTCCTTATTTTAGCCCACAATTGTTTCCTTATTTCTCCATTTATTATTCTGTACAGTTAGCATATATTATTTGACAGATTATAGTTTACATGTATAGGGCTAGAATCATGCTGGAATTTATTTGCTTTTATTTGCTTTCCATGTAAAGCATCCTTGTAAAGTCTATATATAATATACAAAACTCAAGGCCAAAGTATTCGGTCATTCACACAATATTTTGACATGGTATCAGAGCAAGGTTGCTAATTTTTCTTCCCTCAAATTCTTTTCTGTCTTTTCGGTTTCGGAGGTGCCTCTCGTGTCTTTCAGTCAAGTCTGTGTTGATCCGTGCTGCACCCAACCACAACCATTTTTCTCAGTATTTCTGTGGCTGTCGTGGGTCAGTTTTCTTCTGGGATTTTTTTTTGGTCCATCATTTTGTCTCGGGTTCTATTTATTTTCTATGGATTCCGCACCTCTGTGTGTTAAGTTTACAGGAACAAATTATTCTACCTGGGCATTTCAGTTTGAACTTTTTCTCAAGGGAAAAGATCTTTGGGGTCATATTAATGGCACGGATGTTGAAAAACCATTCACTTTTGACAAATCTCAGGATGTTGGGTCTTCTCCTTCATGGGCTGTGCTTGATGCACGCATCATGTCTTGGCTTCTTGGTTCAGTGGAGCCTCATATTGTCACCCACTTGCGGCCCCATTGCTCCGCTCAATCTATGTGGGCTTATTTGAAGAAAGTTTATCATCAGGATAACGATGCTCGTCGGTTTCAATTAGAACATGCGATTGCCATGTTTCAACATGGTAGTCTTTCCATCCAGGACTACTACTCGACATTTCTGACTCTTTGGCATGAATATGCTCATTTGGTTACAGCGGATGTTCCCATTGCCGTCTCTCAACTATTCAGACTATTCACGCGACTACCCGGCGTGATCAGTTTCTTATGAAACTACGTCCAGAATATGAATCTATCTGCTCTTCTTTACTGAATAGATCTCCTGTTCTCTCTCTTGATATTTGTTTTGGTGAGTTACTTCGCGAAGAGCAACGCCTTAGTACTCAAGCTATTTTGGAGCAATCTCATGGCAGTTCCAAGACGACAACTGTAGTTTATGCTGCCCAAGGATGCGGACCACCTATGCATTCTAAAAACTTGCAGTGTTTTTGCTACAAGGAATATGGGCATATTGCTGCCACTTGCCCTAAGAAGTTTTGTTCTTATTGCAAGAAGAAGGGTCACATTATCAAAGAATGTTGTATTCGCCCCTAGAATCGTCAGGCCCAAGCATTTCAGATTTCGGTTATTGTCCCTCTTGTAGCAATACACGACTCTCTTTCAGCTGTGTGCTCTGTTCCTGCACCTCCTGCACCAGATTACTGCACCCCAGAAATGGTGCAACGGATGTTAATTTCATCATTATCAACAATGGGGTTTCAAGGTAACAATTCTACTAAACTCTGATACGTGGACTCGGGGGCCTCTAATCACATGACTAATAATCCCACCGTTTTGTGTCATGTTCGGCCCTACGCTGGTCAATCTTCCATTCAGACTGCCAATGGCAGATCTTTGCCCATAGCTGCTATCTGCGATGCCTCTTCTAAGTTCACTGATGTGTTTCTTGCTCCTCAGCTTTCCACGAATCTTATTTCTGTTAGCCAATTAGTTGATAACAATTGTGCTGTTAATTTTTCTGGTAATGGTTGTGTTGTGCAGGACCAGGTAACGGGGAAGCCGATCGCTAAGGGACCTAAAGTGGGGCGCTTGTTTCCACTATTTTTACCTGTTCTAGATTTTTCTCCACTTTCTTCTATTAAGTCTTTTGCTTGTAATAATGTTTCAGATCTTAGTATGGTGTGGCATCGTCGTTTAGGCCATCCCAATACTCAGATCTTATCTCATGTATTGAACTCTGATTTACCTGGTAATAAGGATCGTTATTCTTTATCTCTTGAGTGTGATTCTTGCAAACTTGGTAAAAGTAAAACTCTTCCCTTCCCTTTGCATGCAAGTAGAGCATCTCACTGCTTTGATCTTATCCATAGTGATGTTTGGGGACCTTCCCCGGTTAGTTCACATGAGAAATTTAAATATTATGTGACTTTCATTGATGATCATAGCAGATTTACTTGGGTCTACTTTCTTCGCTCTAAATCTGAGGTCTTTCGTACTTTCACTGAGTTTTTAGCGTATGTTGACAATCAATTTTCTACTTCTATTAAGACATTACGCACAGATTCCGGTGGTGAGTATTTGTCTACTGAGTTTCAAGCATTCTTGGCTTCTAAGGGTATTATTCATCAACGTTCATATCCCTCTACTCCTCAACAAAATGGAGTTGCCGAACGCAAAAATCGTCATCTTTTAGATGTGGTACGTATTCTCTTGTTAGAATCTTTTGTTCCATCCATGTTTTGGGTAGAGGCTCTAAAAACTGCTACTCACTTGATTAATCGTTTACCTTCTCAAGTCCTACATATGGAGTCTCCCTATTTCCGCTTATTTGCTAAGCAACCTAGTTATGATCACCTTCGTATTTTTGGTTGTGTATGCTTTGTTCATTTACCTCCTCATGAGCGACATAAATTATCTGCTCAATCTGTTCGATGTGTTTTCTTGGGATATAATATGTGTCAAAAGGGATTTGTTTGCTATGATCCTACATTACATCGTACACGTATTTCTAGGAATGTTATTTTCTTTGAAAATCAACATTTCTTTCCTGTATCCTCTTCTACTGTGTCATCCTCTTCTACTGTGGTCCTTCCCTCCTTTGAGCAACAGTTCTCAGATCTTCATCCAGTCAGTTCTTGCTTTCAACCAGGTATTGTGTATACGAGACGCTCCCGCCCACAGTCTCTTTCGGTGGCTCACCCGATATCTGATCCTACCACGTTCCAGATGCAGTCAGTTGTAGCACCTTCAGTACGTCGCTCTTCTCGAGTGTCTATACATCCGAATAGGTATGGATTTCCCTCTTCCAGTTCTGGCAATTCTATTTCAGCCCTTACTGCTGCATTGTCCAAATTTGATATTCCCACATGCTACTCACATGCTGCTAAGCATGATTGTTGGAGACAAGCTATGCAGGAAGAAATTGCCGCTCTAGAGGCCAATCACACTTGGGACATTGAGCCTTGTCCTCCCACTATTGTTCCTCTGGGTTGCAAATGGGTTTACTCAGTCAAGGTCCGATCTGATGGAAGTTTGGATCGTTACAAAGCTCGGCTTGTTGCACTTGGGAATAATCAGGAATATGGTGTCAATTATGAAGAGACCTTTGCTCCTGTGGATAAAATGAGTACTGTTCGTACGATTCTAACTCTTGCTGCTTCCAGTGATTGGCCACTACATCAGATGGATGTAAAAAATGCTTTTCTTCATGGGGATCTTAAAGAGTGTATTTATATGAAGCCACCCCCGGGGTTGTTTCCCTCTCCGACTTCACATGTGTGTAAGCTTCGTCGCTCTCTTTATGGTCTCAAACAGGCTCCGAGGGCCTGGTTTGATAAATTCCGCACCACTTTGCTACAATTTTCATTCAGGCAGAGCAAGTATGACACTTCCTTGTTTCTTCGGAAATCAGACATGGGTATTGTTGTTCTTTTGGTTTATGTTGATGATATTGTGATCACTGGTTCCGATTATGCTTTACTTGGTCAGCTCAAAACTCATCTCTCCGAGTCCTTTCATATGAAAGAGCTTGGGTCTCTCACATATTTTCTTGGTCTTGAGGTGCATCATAGTCCCTCTGGTATTTCCCTCAATCAACATAAGTATGCGAGTGACTTGGTGGCTATAGCTGGTCTACAAGGGGCTACTTCTGTTGATACTCCCATGGAATTAAATGTCAAGCTTCGCAAAGAGGAGGGCGACTTACTTGTTGATCCCAGTTTATACAGGAAGTTGGTGGGTAGCCTTGTTTATCTCACCATTACTAGACCGGACATTTCTTTTGCTGTACAGCAAGTCAGCCAGTTCCTTCAGACTCCTCGTCATCTTCATTTGGCTGCTATTCGTAGGATCATACGCTATGTTCAAGGGACTTCTACTCGTGGCATGTTCTTCCCTACAGGCAATTCTACTCGCCTTACTGCTTATAGTGACGCTGATTGGGCTGGTTTTGCGGATACCCATCGCTCCATCACTGGTTGGTGTGTGTTCTTAGGTGATGCATTAATATCTTGGAAAAGTAAGAAGCAAGACAGAGTCTCTAAGTCATCTACGGAATCTGAGTACCGGGCGATGTCTCTTGCTTGTTCTGAAATCATTTGGCTTCGAGGTTTGCTTGCGGAGTTAGATTTTTCTGAGACCGATCCTACACCTCTACATGCCGATAATACAAGCGCCATTCAGATCACGACCAATCCTGTCTATCATGAGCGCACAAAGCATATTGAAGTGGACTGTCACTTTATCCGTGAAGCCTTTGAAGCTCGTGTTATCACTCTTCCACATATTTCCACCGACTTACAAATTGTTGATATCTTCACCAAGGCTCTCCCTCGTCATCGACATTGCTTGCTAAGTAGCAAATTGATGCTTGTTGATCAACCTACATCAATTTGAGGGGGGCTGTTAAAGGACAGCTTTGCTGTCTACACTTCCTTCCTTATTTTAGCCCACACTTGCTGTCCACACTTCTTTCCTTAATTTAGCCCACCCTTCTTTCCTTATTTTAGCCCACAATTGTTTCCTTATTTCTCCATTTATTATTCTGTACAGTTAGCATATATTATTTGATAGATTATAGTTTACATGTATAGGGCTAGAATCATGCTGGAATTTATTTGCTTTTATTTGCTTTCCATGTAAAGCATCCTTGTAAAGTCTATATATAATATACAAAACTCAAGGCCAAAGTATTCGGTCATTCACACAATATTTTGACATTTTTATCATTTTTTAAACCCTTTAAAACATCATTTCTCTCACTTTTTGTTCATTTTCCTTCTGTTTTTGTCACCTCCTTTTCCAATGATGCTCAAATCCTAGCACAAAGATCTATGGATTGAAGATGAAAGTCTTAACCATGTAAAAAATAAGAGAGCAAAGTTCTCTCATATGTTGTTCTTCTTTAATATTCATCACATCTTTCATTTTTCTCTTTGTTCTTCATTAGGGTTTGTTACAGTTTCATGTGAACTTTGATAATGTTGAAAATGAGGTTGAATAAAAAGTTATCACGTATTAAATCTTTAGATTTTAGTTAGTGTTGTATTTTTTTTATTTTTTTAAAATATGTTGATTTTTAGCAAGTTCTTTAACAAAAACCTTGAATCACACTCAGCTAGTTGAAGAATCGGGACTTCAATCTTAATATCTTATGATTTTAATTCATAAATGAAACTTAACTATATTTTATGTTCAAATGAACATTCTAACTAAAAACATAACTTTAATGTAGTTTTTTTTATAGATGAAACAGAGCTTAATTGAGCTGGTAATTAAGTTCTTTTTAAATGAATCTTAACTATAATACAATTTAGGTAATCATTATGATTAAAAATTTAATCTTAATTAAATTCTTTATAAATGAACTTACCCATTGTATATCATAAAAACTTTTTCTTAATTTACATTAAGTTTATGAACCTACAATATCTTGAATGAGAAAAAAAAAAAAGCATTTTTTCATCTATTTCTTTCAAAAATTTTAATTTTTTTAATAATTACAATAATGATGAAAATATGATGATTAATGAAAGAAAGAACCATCAAGAAGAGAGAAGTGTAAAGTTTAGGTGTTGAGAGATTAAGTTAAAGATAAAGTTATATTAGGTTTTGGAAGAGTGAGATACAAGTAGAACAATTAAAATGGATAAAAAGAAATGAGAGGGAAAAAATGCTTTTGAAGGAAAATAAAATAAAAGGGTAAACTTGTTCAAATATAATCAAAATTAATGAACTCAAATAAGAAGGAGTATATGAATTATGGAGAGAGAAAGGGAAAACATATATAAATTTGTATTAAGAATTTAAGAGTGAAAGAGAAGGTGGGGACAATGGAGACGGGAAGATGAACAAACCAAGAATTTGTAACCAATTTTACTTCTCCATAAATTGAGAATGACGTATTCCCATTTGGTGTGTGTTCATATATGGATTTATCTAAAAAATGTTTTTATTAAAGATAAGCTAGTGCTTCCACTTAACATATATTTTGAAAATTAAAATATAAAGTTTAAATTACATTTAAGCCCAAATCACATTAATGATCAAGTAATGTCAAGGTCTAAATTACACTAAGGTCCAAATTTTAATTTGACTACATAAGTTTTTCTTCAAAAGAAATTGATACATGTATATATATATATATAAAAGTATGATTGGTCAAACCATATTAAAAACCTTACATATCATGTTTATCTTTATGTTATTACACTAACAAGGGCGATCCTAGTTAGCTTCCACTAACATAATAAATTAATGAAGGCTCTCTTTGAATCACGCAAACCTGGTATTTTCTATGATTGGTATTTGTTTCTCAAGAAACTGATAGTGTTCTTGGTCTTTTTTTTTTTTTTTTGTGCTCCAAATTAATCTAAAAAAATGTTTCGGACTAGCAGTTCCCTAACTTTAGACCCTTGTTGGTGAATGAAACGTAATTGATATTCTCTTGTATTTCAGTACGTATGAAATGAAAAACCTTTCATATTTCATATATTCTTATAAAAACACAAATTTATCTCATCAAGGAAATGGTTGAGAATTTAAGTTGGTACTTTTTCTCATTTTTATACTTTCTTGGTATGTTTGATTTTTGAAAAATTCAAGGAAAAATATAATGAAAAGAAGATAGAAAAGAAACGTGGAAGAGAAAGGTGAAACCAAATAAAAAATAGATTTAAAATTAATAAGATATTTTTATATGCTTTTTGAAATTTATTTTACTTATTTCCCTTTATCATATAAATATTAAATAATTTAAAAATGCATAAATTTGTAATTAATTTTATTTTATATAGATGTATTTTCAATTATTTTTTTTTTTACAATAAAACCAAAGATGAGAAATCCATCTTCTTTAAAATATTTTCTTTGGTTAATATTTTTTAAGGAGCCAAAAATAGCTTAAATGATTATTGTTACATTGACACAAGTAAGTGAAAAAATCTTGTAGACAAAATTAAATACAAAGAAATAATTTCGCGATAAGGTTGCTAATTGCCGACTTGCCTTCAGAACCATTGTATCTTCTTCTACAACAATAGGGTGCCAATTGCCAACTTGCCATCAAAACCACTGAATCTTCTGTTATAACACATGTTTGTAGGATGAGTCATTATCAAGGGTGTCATCCTGCTCAGAAAACAAAAGAGACTAAAAAACAAAACAAAAAAGCTGATATATTCCCATTTGGTGTGTGTTCATATATGGATTTTATATCCTTTTGGGTGTACGTTATGTATACCTTTTTTGGAATATAGCCACATAGCCTTAAGATATTTATTTTTAATTATTAATTAATTAATTAATTATTCTGGAGAATAAGTGACGGTGCCTTTCATGTCATCCATTATTGTGATCACAATTTTCCTTGCATCTTCAACAAATATTTTTTAATCAAAATATTTGTAAACATGTTAGTAATGAATTACTTAAAAATAAATAAATATTGTAATAATTATTTAAAAATTATAATTATTTTTTGTGTTTAGGGCATTTAAAAAAATAATTTTCTTATATTTGATTTTTAAATAAAATAAATAAATTATATATTTTTTATTTTAATTGTTTTTTCAAAGTAAATAGACTATAAATGAATCATTGAACCCAATTATTGGTGCCGATCAATTCATCAATGATGAGTGCCAGCATGACCATGAAATAAATTTTTGGCATGGCCTGATACAGACAATCTTTGTTTTGCTTATCATTTTTACTAGCTTTTGTCCATTCTTATTTTATTTTATTTTTTCCTAATTAAATTAAACTGTGAATAATAATAAAAACATTTTAAAAATTATTTATTAAATTAAGAATTATTTAGCAAATTATATACATATGTGGGGAACATAAAAATATATTATTATCATTTTTAAACAAATAGACACTTTATAAAACATAAATTGATTGCTGTGTTGTTTTCATTCTTGAAAGTAAGACCACTGAAGCTTGAGAGGTCAACATGATAGGTGATAAAATTTTAGAATATGATATTTGAAATTATTTCTAATATTTTTAAAATGATAATTTCAATTTATAAAAAAAAAATAATTTTCATATTTAAATTGAAATTATTTATTTAAAAGAATTTTCAATTAATATTATAAAAAATTAATTTGAAAATAGTTTTAAAAGCATCATACCTTAATAATATTTTTAAAATTACTGTAATTTTTTTTTCTTTCAAAAAATCTCCATTTTACTTCAACAAGGATCTTATCGTGATCGTTGTAGATAACTCTCACGTGGTGATAATTCATGGGCATGGGCATGGCATGCAGGCTGCGGCAGCACTTGGTGATAATTTAAGGAAGGTGGCCCATACAGTCACTCTTTACGCAAAAGGCAATGACTGAGCTGGTTTGTACACTCAACCTACAAGGCATGGCTTTCATTGCACAAGTGGCGCAAGTGGGAGTGCCAAAATAATAAAATAAGGCATTTATTACCACGCCAATTTTTTTTTAATACTTTTTTCTTCTTTATGGTATTAAATATGATCATAAGAAATAAATTATCAGTGCCGTCGACTGCAGATAATCTTCTCAATTTTCTTAAAGCTATGTTTAAAAAATTGTAGAAGGAAAGAGTAAGTGAAAAAAAATAAAAAAAATAAAATTTAAATTAATAAATTATTTTTATATGTGTCTTTAAATTAATTTAATTTATTTTTATTTATTATATAAACATTAAATAATTTTAAAATAAATTATTTTTTTGATTAATTTTAATTATATTTGATTTTTTTAATAATTTTTTATAATGAAATCAAAACCCTTTCTTTTCGTATTTGTTTTTATTTTCCTTAGTATTTTTCAAGAACTAAATATAGCCTTAGGTTTTTTATTTATTAAGTTTTACTATTTTTTCTTTTTTTTATTAACTAAATTGAGCTCTTAATTAATAATGAAAGCATTTTCTTAATAATGAGCTCTTAATTTTGCTCAACCATTTAGATTTCTTTGTATATTTTCAAGGTTTAAAATGACTTACCCAATTTCACAAATATTTGAAGGCAAAAAATGGATGATTAAGAAATTAAAAAAGAAAGGTCTATTAAGGGAATGGTCGGAGAATATTGTATTATCCTAAAATCTTCTTTTTCTTTTATCACATGCATATAAGGGAAATCAAACCGTCGGAGAATGTCCTATTTCGATCTAACAACTTAACTTGTTAGAAGTGGATTTTAACTTACCTCTTTCAACTTTTTAGTAGGATAACCCTCTTAAGATGATCTACAAGCTCCCTTTGCCTTTGAATGATAATAAGGGCATGGACAAAGGTAGTACGTGAAAGTCATCCCTCTAACACCAAGTTTGTCATAAAAGTAATTTTTTTTAGGTATCATTTTGTTTATTATGGAAAATGTTGGCTCGATATATATATATATATATATATATATATATATATATATATATATATATATATTATTTTTAAAAATAAAAAATAATATGATCATTAAAAAGAAAATAGAAAAACTCTCATACAAAATATAAAATTTTATTCTATTTTTTAAAATTGTTATGTTTTAAAATTGCTATCAAAATTATTAAAAATTTGACCTAGTAAAAGGTTGATATTATTTATATTTTTTAAATAAAACTTTAAAAATATTATTATTATTTTAGATAAATTTTTATTATTAGTATAAAATTCATTACTATTTTTCATATAAAAAAAATTCCCCACAACATATTAGGTTTTCTTTTTGCTTAAAATCTTAAATTTAAAAAAATTAATGATATTAAAGAAAGGTTTAATTATATCAATAATGTTAAAAAAATAGAATAAGGAAAAAAAAAATGTCCTACCTCTCCATGTATAAGGAAACGAGTGCTTTTATATACACATTAAAAAATAATCATTAAATGAAAAAAAAAATTCATCCAATTTAAAGTTGAAGGTAATATCTCGGGTGCTCAAAGCAATACATATATCATTAAAATATAATACTTATATATTTAAAATTAATACCTCAATTGGAAAGTGTTCAAAATCTTAATTATTTTTAAATAAATCTATTAAATTTAAATTTTTTAAAATTGGGTTTTTATTTTCTGATTTGTGCAAGAACACACTTTTCATCTTTTTCTATCAGATTCAAGATGGCTTAAATATAGGTAACTTCTTCTTGCAAACAGATCTGCACCCAGGTACAAAAATGATGCTGCAGTTGCCACAAACTACAAATGAAGCTATGTTCTTGCCTTGTCAAGTTGCTGACTCCATACCCTTTTCATCTAAGAAGCTACCCGAAATTTTGAACCGGCTTTTAGTGAAGGAAAAATCTGCAGAAGCTGAGCTAATGAAGAAGGAGACAGAAGAGTGTGAGGAGGCTGCCATGGATGGAGAATCTAGGTTCTGTGCAACTCAGTAGTATGAGTTTGGAGTGGGGATGAAGAAGGTTGCAGACAAATCAGTAGTGTGCCATAAGATGAACTACCCATATGCTGTTTTCTATTGCCATACCTTCACTAAGACACGGACTTACATGATTCCATTGGTGGGTGCTGATGGAAGCAAGTCTAAAGCCATGGCAGCTTGTCACAGTGATACATCAGCTTGGCACCCACAGCACGTGGCCTTCCAAGTGCTCAAAATTAAGCCAGGAAGGGTCCCAGTCTGCTATTTCCTTCACAACAATGCCATGGTCTGGATTCCAAAGTAAGAATCAGCCTCAAGCCTCAAGCCCCAAGCCCACTTGCACTATCAGTTCCATCTTAAAGCTGTTTGTAGTATGAATGGTTAGAATAAATGCAGGTTCGAGGATTAATGTGTGTAGTGTGCAATTGATGCTATGTATTCATCAATGTTTCCAGGTTGATTAATGAAGGAATATATATATATATATATATATATATATATATATGTTGTGTGCAATAGTCTTCAGCAAAGCAATTAGCCAATATTTTTTTATATTAATTCCAATAATATGAAATATTGGAAATAACAATACATGTGTAATATGGGCTATAAATTTAAAAATACACAAATTTGTTATTAATTTTAATAATGTGTGATAAACCCATATTCTTTAATATTTTTTTTCAGAATCAAACATAACTTAAATGATTATTACTACACCTACACAAGTGAGTAAAAAAACTCTTGCGCGCAAACAAAAGTAAATACAGAGAAACAGTTTGGAGATAAGGTTGCCAATTGCCAACTTGCCATCAGAACCATTGTATCTTCTTTCATAACAGACAAGTTGCCAATTGCCAACTTGTCATCAAAGCCATTGCATCTTCTTTTATTACAACAAAAATAAAAAAATGTGACATGTTTGTAGGATGAGTCATTATCAAGGTTTCGTCCTGACAAGAAAACAAAAGAGACTGAAAAACAAAACAAAAAAGCTGATGATCATCTTTGTATTGCTTCTATGGCACTACTATTTCAGTTCCGAAAAGTACCACCCAAATAAAAATGATAACATGATCAAGGTGAAGATTTCTCTTCCTCTACACTTGCTCGTTCTCACTCAAATACAACTCCGATAATGTCATCTCGGAATCAAGCATTCATCATCAGGCTTGACCACTCAAATTATCTTCTATTGTGTACTATGATGCTGAATATTGTAATCGTTAATGGACTCAAGGAGATGATCGATGGCTCACAACCTTCTCCTCCAATTTTTCTTGAGGATTCTGAAAGTACAAACCCAGATTTTCAGATCTGGCAACGACATAGTCGTTTTGTCATGTGTTGGATTTATTCATCTCTCATTGAGAATGTAATGTCGCAAATCATCGATCCCACTTCCGCTTCTGAAATCTGGAGTGTTCTTGAAAAATTCTTCTTTTGCTGTATTAATTGTATTTAATATCTTATTTATTTTTTAAATTTATTGTATTTAAATTTATTTTTTATTTTTTTTCATATTTAATTTTTTTTATTTGTATTTTGTCTCATTTTTTTAAATCAATTTATTTTTTTTATTTTTAATTAATTAATTAATTAATTATTCTTGAAAATAAGTGATGGTGCCCTTCATGTTACCCATTATTGTGATTACAAGTTCTTGTGTCCTCAACCAATATTTTTTAATCAAAATATTTGTAAAAATATTAGTAATGAATTACTTAAAAAATTAAATATTATAATAATTATTTAACTATATATATATATATATATATATATATATATATATATATATATATATTATTTACTTTTCCTCTGCATTTGAAATAGTGTATAAAAAATGAAGTATTCAACTTCAATTTTTTTTTTTTTTACTATATTAAGTTTAAAAATTTTAAAATCAATTTAAAATATTTAAAATATATAATGTATACTTTTTGTATAAAAAGTTTTAATTTTTATGCAAAATTTGATTAATTTAAGAAAAAAAATAGGAAATATATTCTAGGACACTTATTTTGTTAATTTTTAAATAAAAATATAAACATGGAATTATCGTCTATAGATTTTGTTAATTTTAATTTTTTTTTTCAAAGTAAATAGACTAGAAATGATTCTTTGAACCCTACTATTGGTGCCCACTGCCCATCATTCCATCAATGCTAGAGTGGTCTTGAAATAAAGTCTTGGTGCCGCCGGATACAAACAATCCTGACACGTAATTTAATTTGTTAGGTTTTTTTGTCAATTTTCATGATCCATTTTGCTAGTTTTCATTTTGTTTTATTTTCTTAATTAAATTAAACTGTGAATAATAATTAAAATATTTTAAGAATTATTTATTAAATTTTATGTATATTTGATGATTAAGATAGAAATTTAACACAGGGAAAAATAAGCATTAAAGAATTATTTGAAAAATATTTTTTTCAATTTTTTTATTGAATAAAATGTTATCAAAACCATTGCAAAAAATGCTTTTCTTTTATATCAAATATTAATTAATTTTTTAATATGATAATATTATATGAAAATGTCATACTCCAATACTCTTGAGCTAATCAGACGCTTCAACCGTATAAGCTTAGGGGAGAGGACGACCCTCTACATCCTTTGTGTAACATACATTATTTTTATAAATATTTGAAGATAATATTTAATAAATTATATACATATAAAAATATATTATTTTCATTCTTAAACGAAAACATAAATTGACTGCTTTGTTGTTTTTATTCGTGAAAGCAAGAGCAGTCAAGCAGTGGTTGTTGAGGGGTCACATGATTGGCGATAAAAATATTGTTTATGTCCACTTGTTAGGAAGAAAAAATCCCTTGTCGTTGCCAAAATAGTCCCACTAACCTCTATAAATAGCAAGAAGCTCGCTTCAGTTATTTCCATCCAAGCATACCTTCTCATAGCTTAGCTTTCTGTTTAAGTTTCTCAGCTGTAATGGAGTTTCGTTCCCTTCACTTTCTGGCTTTTCTTTCTGTGAGTCCAGATTAATTCTTCATTTTTTCACAAACATGTTTTGGGAACAAGTCATAATTTTTCTGTTTAAAAAACAAAAACCTGTTCTTGAGAAGAGATCTTTAGGACACTCATGTGCTAGTTTAATTATCTTCTTGTAATGGAACTTGGTGGCATGCATGCAGGTGATGGTGGTAGTAATCCATGCTTCTCAACCTGATGAGGATTACTGGAAGTTGGCTTTGCCTCACACTCCCATGCCTAAAGCTATACGAGATCTGTTGCAGTCCAGTTAGTTTCATTAAATCTCTACCCTACTTTCTGCAACATCTTTTACTGATTCTTATGGTCTCCTATCATAGAATTAAACTGCAGGGAAACTGTCATATATATCATCAAGATTGTTCTTCATAACCATTAATTTGCTTTATTTCTTGAAAAATATTTGTCTAGATTAACATTTCTAACTTTTCTTTGTAATTGCTGAATTTGCAAATTCAACAGAAGGTCTAAGTTCTGTCGATGCTTCTACTGCCTCTTGTACTGTTCACATCCATTTCGATAAATTCTCTCAACCCGCCGGAGAAGAGGCTCAAGTAGATGACTCAAAAATAGGTAACTTCTTCTTGGAAACAGACCTGCATCCAGGTAAAAAATGAAGCTGAACTTGGCCACAACTACAAATGGAGCTGTTTTCTTGCCTCATCAAGTTGCTGAATCCATGCCCTTTTCATCCAACAAGCTACCCGAAATCTTGAACCGGTTTTCCCTGAAAGAAAAATCCGCAGAAGCCGAGATAATAAAGAAGGAGCTAGAGGAATGTGAGGAGCCTGCCATGGAAGGAGAAGCCAGGTACTGTGCAACATCATTAGAGTCCCTAATCCATTTCAGCACTTCAAAGCTTGGAAGGAATGTGAATGTGCTGACGAATGAGGTCAAAACGGGGAGCCAGGAGTACGAGTTTGGAGTGGGGATGAAGAAGGTTGCAGACAAATCAGTAGTGTGCCATAAGATGAACTACCCATATGCTGTTTTCTACTGCCATACATTCACTAAGACACGGACTTACATGATTCCGTTGGTGGGTGCTGATGGAAGCAAAGCTAAAGCCATGGCAGCTTGTCATAGTGATACATCAGCTTGGCACCCAAAACATGTGGCCTTCAAAGTGCTCAATGTTAAGCCAGGAACAGTCCCTGTCTGCCATTTCGTTCACAACAATGCCATGGTCTGGATTCCAAAATAGCCTGATCATGAAATCAACGGAAATATTTAATCCTCAAGCCCAGTTGCATTGTTCCATGTAATAGTCGTTTCTAGTATCAATGGTGTGGTTTGAATAATTGCAGGTTAATTTGAGAAGAATGTAGTGTGGAATGCTATTCATCAATCTTTCCCGGTTGATTTAAGGAATATTGTATATATTGTTGTGTGGAATAATATTCAATAATTAATGAATGAGTATGAATTATCCTAGTGTATATAAATTGTAGACTTATTTATATTTTTAAAAATTAATTTTAAAATTTGAATTAGTAATTTTTATTAAACCTTATTTTTAAAATAATTTCAACCGTTTTAACCATATATTCCATTTTAAAAATTATTATTACTATTTTTTTTCTTCATAAATCCCTATTTTACTTCAACAAAGATCTTATCGGGATTTTTTTAACTTCTACACCTAGTTTAAAAAAAAATTCTTAAAAAATGGTAGTTTGAAAAAAAAATTCTTAAAATATAATAGTTACAAAATTATTGATAAATCTACAACACTTTTTATCATTTTGAAAGGTATTTCTTGAAAGGACATCTTTCGTATTATTCATATCAACATGTTAAAAAAAATTTGAATTTACACTAAAGATGTCTTTTGAAAAGATACTTTCCATAATTTCATAAAATTGAATTTATATTAAAAGCGTCTCTTCAAAAGACACATTTTTATAATTTTTTTTATTAGTCATACATGTTAAAAACAAAAAAAATAAATTTATACTAAAAAAATATCATTTCTACAATGTCATAAAATCTAATTAATACTAGAGGTGTCTTTTAGAGAGACACCTTTCACAATTTTCATATTAGTCACATAATGAAAAAAATTTCATAGAATTGCATTTATACTAAAAGTATATCTTCAAAAGACACTTTTCCATAATTCTATAAAATTGAATTTATTATGCTAAAACTGTCTTTTCAAAATATACCGTTTTATAATTTTTTTATTAGTCATACATGTTAAAAAAAAAAATTATACTAAAAAAATATTTTTTTCATAATGTCATAAAATCAAATTTATACTAAAGGTGTCTTTTGATGAGACATCTTCCACGATTTTCATATTAGTCACACAATGAAAAAAAAATTGAATTTACATTGAAGACATCTTTATAATTTTACAAAATTTAATTTATACTAGATGTGTCTTTTAAAAAAGCACCTTCTACAATTTTTATATTAGTCACCTATAAAAAAAAACTAAATTTATACTAAAAGTATCTCTTGAAGAAAAATTGTTTAATATAAATTTAATTTTATAAAATTATAAAAAATGTCTCTTAAAGAGACATTTTTAGTATAAATTCATTTTTTTTACTATGTAACTTATATGAAAATTATGAAAAATGTCTTTTAAAGATATACTTTTATTATAAATTCGATTTTATAGAATTGTAAAATGTGTCTTTTCAAGATATATTTTTAATATAAATTCAGTTTTTTTTTTTTAATGTATATCATTGATATAAAAATTATAAAAAGTGTATATCGAAGAAAAATCTTTAATGTAAATTTAATTTTTTGAAACATGTATAATTGATATCAAAATGATGAAAGATGTTTTTGAAGAGACCTTTTAAAATGGCAAATGTTGTAGATCTGAAAATATTTTTTAATTTATGGGCAAACAGCCGGCGGCTGTGATAATTTAAAGAAAAGTTTAAAAAATTGTAAAGGTGGGCCATGAAGTCACTTTAGGCAAAGGCGGTGACGGAGCTGGTGCTTGTACACACCCTACAAATAATACAAAACCTTTAATTTTAAATTCACTGTATAATTATAAAAAATCCGATCTTCTCGACAACTCCCACGTGGTGATAATTTATGGGCAGACAGCCGGCGGCGGCGCTTCTTCATAATTTAAAGAAAAGTTTAATTAATTGTAAAGGTAGTCATAAAGTCACTTTAGGTAAAGGCGGTGACGGAGCTGGTGCTTGTACACCCACCCTACAAATAATACAAAACCTAGAAGGCATGGCTTTGATTGCACAAGTGGGAGAACCAAATGACAAAACAAGGCATTCGATCACCACGCCAGTATAGAATTTTTTTGCCACAGCAAAAGAAAAGGTAAAGGTAAATAAAAAAATTTATTTAATTTTGTATGTTTTTTTTTTTAATTTATTTGACTTATTTTTACCTATGAAAATTAAATAATTTAAAAATAAATAATTTTTGAACTAATTTTAATTATATTTAGTTTTAATTTTTTTTATAATAAAATCAAATACGAGAAAAATCATTTTTTCAATATTTGTTTAAGTAGGTCCCAAAATATCCAAGAAATCTATATACATAGAAACCAACACACCTGACTTCTTTCCATGTAACTTGCAAGCTTCTTGTCTTAGTTTCTGAGCTTTTACCATTAATGGAGTTCCTTCGTACTTTTCCTAATGCACATAAATAATCTAAACATGCTCATAATAATCCTTAAATAGCAATTAGATCATAAGCGGAATTGAAAACAGATAAAAAAACGTATCTCCCACTATTTCTCAACCTCCACTTAGATGGTGTTTTTTAAGACTAAAAGAGATTGAAGGCTTAGGGAACCCTACCCTTTAGTTTTCTGCTTCTTTTTTAAAGACTTTCTCCATCATCGAGTCTGCTTTGAGCGTATTCACCAAGCCATTGGGAAAAGAAGCTTTCTCAACTATGATGCGCAAGTTGAGAGTTCTTGACATTCACTCTCCAACTTGAGGGGGATTGTTGAGAAGGTTAATGACATCTGGCTTTCCATTAATAAAAATATCCAGACATATTGTATTAGTTGTATATTTGATTAGTTGCCTTTTATACTTACTCTATCAAGAATAGATTAACATGATTGTAGGAAACCTCTTGTATAAAGCTACATCTGATTCAATAGTATAATTCAATAAAAAGGAAAATATTTTTTTCCCTTTATTTTACATAGAGTCCCTAATCGATTTCAACACTTCAAAGCTCGGAAGAAATGTGAATGTGCTGATGAATGAGGTCAAAACGGGAAGCCAAGAGTTTGAATTTGGAGTGGGAATGAAGAAGGTTGCAGACAAATCGGTGGTGTGCCATAAGATGAACTACCCATATGTCGTTTTCTACTGCCATACATTCACTAAGACACGAACTTACATGATTCCATTGGTGGGTACTGATGGAAGCAAATCTAAAGCCATGGCAGCTTGTCACAGTGATACATCATGTGGCCTTCCAAGTGCTCAAAATTAAGCCAGGAACGGTCCCTGTCTATCATTTCCTTCACAACAATGCCATGGTGTGGATTCCAAAGTAAGGGATAAGCTGAAGGCCTCGAGCCCAATTGCATTATCAGTTCCATCTTAAAGCTGTTTGTAGTATGAATGTTTATAAACTTAGAATAAATGCAGGTTTGAGGATTAATGTGTGTAGTGTGCAATTGATGCTATGTATTCATCAATGTTTCCAGGTTGATTAAGGAATATTATGGTATATATAAATATTATGTTACATACTACAGAGTTAGCCAATATTATTTTATTTTATTTTAAATTTCAATCATATGAAATATTGGAAATAACCTTCACTGTTTCATATATCTACGGAGAAAGAATTGAACAAGATGAACGTTGTGGCCAAAAGGCAAAACCACATATATAATTTGGGCCACAAGCCCACTGCCCACCCACCTTTCTTCTTTCTTTCTGATTAACGAATGGGCATCAATGAGGAAAAATAAATAAACAAATAAATAAATTATAGAATATTCTCCACACCCACTTACAGTCTTACACATGGACAAAAATATCGGGATTCAAAAAAATGCACCAAAATGTATATAAAAGAATATTAAAGATTATTTTATTAAATAAATAAGTTTTAATTATTTTATTTTTATATTTGATTTAATTTATTATCAAAAATATAAAAACATAATTTTAATTAATAAATAAATTTTAATTATTTGATTTTTATATTTAATTTAATTTATTACCAAAAATATAAAAACATAATTTTATTAATAGGTCTTTTTTTATATAATCTATATATTTATTAAATATAAAAAGTACAAATATTAGAAAAATTATATCTATATTAATATTTATTTGATATCATTGAATACATTTAAATTAAAATAAATTATAATTTTAATATTAAATATATTTTAAATTTAGATATGTTATCATAATATTATTATAAAATAATATGTAATGTAACTTAATAATAAATATATATTTATAAAATTTATATTTTTTATTAACGTATAAAATATTATTATCAAATATGAAAAATTATATATATATATATTATTTTTTTAATAAAAATAACTTTAAATTATCCATTTTTATCTTGATATTTTCAAAATTTTTATTGATTTTTACGTCACTAATATTTTATGTTAAGATATCTATCGATATATTTCTAATTTATCATAAATAAATTAGAAATACCAATATAGATTACTTATATTTTTATCCTTACTCTATACACATATCACATAAGTAATATGTGATATCCAAGCACATGTATCCTTGAACAGTATAGGGTCTCACCAATTAGCATGACAAGCAGGCCAATTGTGATACAAGTATAGGGTTTTGATGGCCCGAACCTGAAAGAAACGGAAAGAAGGGAACAATGTAGAAAATCAGGGGTCAGCATGACTTTTCCTACCATCTATTACAAGATAACTCATATTGTTGTTCTCTCCCTTTAAGCTGCACAAATCGATCTCCAGATTTATTCAGCATCTCCACATTCCAAAATTATATATCTTAGGAAAACACTCCTACATTCCATCAGTCTGCTTGATAAATGATTTTGACAATCCTATTCACCACGTGCTATATTATAAGGGACTTTGTGGGCATTTCATTTTCCGAATTTCATATGGATGCTTTTTCACCCCTGCATGAACAATGAATGAATTAATATGTTCATGTGCCATGATGGTTCTCCCATATGCAAATCATAGAAGCCAAAATGGGTGTGAACAGAAGCAATAAGAAAAGAAATTATTGCCGAGGATGATGATACAAGATAATGACTCTAAATAGAAATAGAACGGAGTGGTGAAAGTAGCCACCCTCAAGTAGTTGGACTAAGGCTTTATCAAGTTGAGCGATATATTAAAGTACCAATGATAGGCAAAATTATTTAATACCTGAAATAAATGATCTGCCACAAATATTCCAAGATTAAGAAGAATGATCCAGAATATTCCATTCACTTGCCTCTGTGGTTTCCATTTTCCGCCTGACTTCCCAAGTTCCAGCTGTGATGTCAAATCTAATAAACAAATTATAAGGCTTTCATGTCACACTGAAAGCACAATATGGTCTATGCTTTCTTGAAACCAAATTCAATAATTCATTCAATTTTCCTAATACTCACTTCAATTATTTCCAAAAACCAATTTTCCAAACTCATCATTGTTCAGCTAAGTTTTGGAATTGCTGCCTATTATTTTACCTAATCGATCTTGGTGCCTTTTCAGCCCCTGGCCAGGATTGAAATTCAGCCAAACTAGTCACAGCAAGCGGAGAAATGTTGAGATACCATACATGTGGAACATAGAAGTGGTTAAATACACTGTAAAATAAGCTGGAGATAGCATGAAACACTGATCAATATGATTCTCCAAAGACACAAAATTCGATATGAGGACACTAGATACTACATAATATACATATATATCGAAACTTAGGTCTGTCACGAATTCAATTCAGCCCTCCCATTACCCTTGTGCGTTTGGCATGTGGGAATGGGAACCGAAATAAGATGGAAAGGGGGTGAATCACAATACCATGTAGAACCGAGGAATCAAAATCCTACTGAGAGTGGGATTTGGTTCTCTACAAATGAATTTTTTATTCCTATTCCCATTCTGAAAAACAATCCAAACACATTAATGAATAGGAATGGAATTAATTTCCCATTCCCATTTCTCTATTCCAGGGTTCCAAACACGACTTAAAGAAAAGACCTCAACAAGCAATGGCCTTTTTGTGTGTTTAGTACAATTGGGTACTTCAGTCACAACCTACACGTTCCAAATTCTCCTTCCTTTTCCTTCATTTTCCCAACATCCAAAATCTTCACATACCCAATCACTAACGCCCATCATAGTCAATTTCAAACCGAGTGTTCGTGAAAAGTTCCAACAACAACTCTGGGTCCCTAATTATGAACAACATCAGCTAAATAATATCTGGGTAACGAAGATTTCGACAAAGAAGAGTCAGGGCATACCTGAACCGTTCATCTTGCAGACGAAACGAGATGGGGCGGCCGAGATAGGAAGAAGGCGAGTGGGCGGGGTGACTCTGAGAGAAGAAGAGGTGGGAAGCTTTGAGAAGGCGGCGTTGATGGGAAGGAGAGAGGCTGAGGGCATGGGCATGGGCATGGGCATGAGCTTGATTGTACATGGTCTATGTGCCAGCAGTTGCTGAAACTGCCCCATTTTTGCCTGCGAGGAGGCGATTGAATGTCTTCTATGCCATTGAAGACTTCTGACCTTAGAACATACTTTGGGCCCTTGGGTTACAATGAAAAAATATGGGCTAGAGCTGGGTGATTTGGGCCTTAAAAGACTTTTTAACAAACACGGACATTAATTTTATGGGCCGGTGAGTGGGGAGTTATTGGGCTACCTCATACACATGACACTACTTGGAATTGGACCTTGCGTTCCTGAAATGGCCACTGCTTATCGTGAGAAGTCGCCTTGCTGCATTTGGGGAAATAACATCTCACGTTTACAAGCAATTTAAAGGCTGCTTGAGAGTGTTTTTAAAAATAGCTAAAAACATTTCCAAAAGTTTGATAAATTTTTGAAAATGACTAAGAGAGCGTTTCATAGTGACTCTAGGAAGTATTTCTAACACTTATAACATTTGAAAATTTTCATTCTTCAAGTATTAAAACTGTTAAAAACATGTCCTATAATTATTGTCAAACGTATTTTGAATCACTTTTAAGTGATTTCTAAATAGACAATTGATCGAAGATACTTCCAAAAATCAAATTTTTTATTATATAATATATTATCAAAACACTATCAAAGCAATTTTTTTTTCACTTTATATCAAAACACTGTTTGTTTTTTTAATTCACTGTTCAATGTAATTTGTTTTTAAACTTTAGCTTTTTTTTTTTTTTTTTATAAAAAATTTGTTTGAATGTAAAAAATTAAAATATTTAACATTTTACTGAAATGTTAAAAACATTTTGTTTTTAAGTAACGAAAACACTAAACACAATTCCCACCTTATTGATATTTAAAACACAAATAAAATAATAAAAAATAGAACAACTAAATACTTAATATTATTAAATTGTGTTTCAAGTTAAGTTAAATTAAGTAATATTCATATTTAAGTAAAAAAAAAAATATCACCTTAAATTATGTTTGATTAAAAAAAAAATACTAAAAAAACTCATTATAAATTATTTGAAAGAAAATCAAATATAATTAAAATTAATTAAAAAATTATATATTTTGTACTTTAAATTATGTTTGGTTCCAAAAAATAATAAAAAAAAAAATAATTTTTTCATATTTGATTTCATTATGTGTAAATTGAAAAAAAAAATCAAATATAATTAATTAATTATAAATTTATATATTTTAAAATTGTTTCATCCTCGGATAAAAGTGGAATTATTAACTTTAAAGTTATTTTTTTATTTTTCTTAGCTTTCTATTTCCTTTTTTTTCTTTTTTTTTAAACTTAGGTAAAAGTTAAAATTTTCTTCTTTTTTTTTTTCTTGTATTTAGGAAAGTAAAACTTAACTTAAAATAAATGCACTAGAATTTAAAAAGTCTTAAATCTATTAAGATTTTTAGATTTTATTAGATTTTTATTTTTTTAATGAACTTTATACCTTGAAAAAACAATGTGTTTTATAGCAAAATATTACAATATTAGTAAGTAGCACAAGTGCCCTAATGGATTAGGCATGAATGATGAAATAAACGTGAGAAAGGAATGGGAAAAGGAAAAAACTGCCCTCATCCAAATGAGCAGCCACAATCATTTACTTCAAAAGAATCAAGGGGAATTTATGTAACCATACACCAAGGGGCAAAATTTTGTCTTTTGGAAACTTAACTTTTTACTTTTCAAATTCAATGGATTTTGTGAAAAATAAACCATATTTCATACACTGTAATAGTGATATTGAGGGCCCTTCCAAAAATACCCTCCTATAGTTTGACATCTCTCCTAGTTGGATAAGTTGTTGTCCACTTAAGCCAATGACATGGCTCAGTTACATGTCATCGGCCAGCTAGACATTCCACATGGATTGATGTTTTAAACAATATTTACCCCAAAATATCTTCTTCTTTCTTCAACCAAACCCTAACACCAAAAACCCATGTTCTTTCTTATTCGTTCACAGGCACAACTCATCACAAGGCGAAAGGATCCATAAAAAATCTGGTAGGTTCTCAAATCGCGATAACCCATCAACCCCAAACGAACCTCCAAACTTGATCTCTTATTTTGTTTCTCCTCCATCACCATAAGGAAGACGACATCTTCATTTTCCCACCAAACATCAATCTGAAAACAAAAGTCCAAGTGCGAACCCCCTAACAAAGGCTAGGTAGACAAAAAAACCCATTTCCTTCTTCTTATTTCAGGAGTGACAGTCATTTTTCTCTTGGTTGTACTTCCTATTTTGCTTTTACATCAAAAAAGAAGAAAGAAAGCAATTGAGAGAACGAGATAACGAAGAATAAAAATATTGTAGTTGCATTTAACTTTTAAAGCAAGGGTTTTTCCAGGTGATATATATATATATATATATATGTTATTAAATTTTGTAATAACTTTATATTTTGATTTGTCATTTTGATTTTTTGAAATTTGAATAATGTCATAGTTATGTGATTTGTGCAATTTTGTAATTTAAACTTGATTACATTGCATATTTCTACATGTTCAATGTCCATTAATATTGTATCTAAATTTATATTTTAATTTATTTAGGGTTTATTTGAAATGAAATATGACTTAAAATTTGATAAATGATGGGAAACTGATATGGTAGTAAGCTATATTGATTTTGTTTTATTTTCTGAATTGTTGTGTTTGTGTTGTATGTGGTTGTTGGGAAGAATACGGAAAAGAGAAGAAAAATATGACTATTGCATGTGAAGGGAATACAATTTTTAGGAATGTTCAAACAATTTGTTGTTTAATGTTGTTTATATGGGATTCGAGATTTTTTGTTATTTAATGTTGTTTATCTGGGATTCCAAAATGAGTAATTTGAGTGATATTTTATAATTGTTAATTGGTGAATCTAATGCATGGGAAAAGAATTCATGTTTAGTCAGGAGTAGATGAGTATAAATTTTAAAAATGATTGGGATTAAAGTTTGAATAAATTTCTTAATAAAAGTTTTGAATTTGTAATGAATAAGGGTTGAATTGAAGAAGAAAATAAAACAAATTTAGTAAAGCGGGCATGAATTTATGTGGGAATTAGGGAAAATAGTATCGGAGCCTTAGGTTCAAAATTGATGGTCACAACCACAAATATGAAATTTGTTTTGTTTATGTGTGTAGTAGTCATAGTAAGGGTCTACCCTTAGATGAAGGGGTTGGCCGTAATTCAGTTAATAACATTTGGATGAAATTATTGTTTTCGTAAGAGGTTGCAGTAAGTGAATTAAAGGCTGACCCATTTGTTTGGAGGTAGGCCCTTAGTTGTAAATATTGTTGTGGTTTAATCTGGATAGTAGGCAAAATAAAGGCTGACCCATTTGTTTGGAGGTCGGCCCTTGGTTGTAAACATTGTTGTGGTTTAATATGGGCAGTGGGCAAAATAAAGGTTGACCCATTTTTTTGGAGGTCGGCCCTTGGTTGTAAACATTATTGTGGTTTAAGTTGGGCAGTGGGCAAAATAAGGGCTGACCCAATTGTTTAGAGGTCGGCCCTTGGTTGTAACATTGTTGTGGTTAAATTTGGGCAGTGGGCAAAATAAAGGTCGACCCATTGTTTGAGAGGGTGGCCCGAAGAGAGTAACATTAGCACAATTTGGCTTGAAGAGTTACCAAAACAATGGTTAGCCCATGAATTGAGAGGTTCACTCCCTAACTTATATAACATAGCAAATTACTACGAAGTAAAATAGAATAATTGCATTGCTTAATGTTAAGTATACACTATGCATGTCTATATTTACACCATTAATTGTAGACTATGAAATGTAAATGAAGCTCGTTTGTAAAGTTTCAAAGATAAACGATGTATTAATATATGATGATCATAGGCATGATAATCAGTTTTGTTATAAGTAAGTTGGTTTATGCAGTGTTATTAAGAAATTAGTTAATTGTTTCAGCTTGACTAAAGGTTCATGCTTCTAAACAGGGGCTGCACATGATCGAGTAGCATTTAAATGGATCCAAGTAATACAATTTATTGTTATCTGCACATTGGAGGAGAGCTAGTAAGGGATGAACATGGCAATGTGGAATATATGGGTGGGAGACGAGAGGGTCTAAGTTTAGAATGATCAATGTCATATAATGATTTTGTTTCAAGGATTTGTGGGAAAATGAACATCAATATAGTGGGACCAACATTTTCATAAACTCTCCCGTTTGATTTATATGCACTTCAACCATTGAAAAATGATGAAGACTTGACAAACATGTTTCAATTTAGTGACCGATGTGCACGTGTATATATATGTTTAGCATCAACAATTGAAGATGATGAAACGATTGAGAATGGAGGACAAGGGTAAGTTATATATATATAAAAAAATATAATCTTAAATGATTCCATGTATTTATTTATTTTGTAATATTTATGTTTATTCATTAGATGTTTTAATGCAGCTTGAACGAAACAATCGTAGAGTCTAACTCACCGGTCCCATATTCAACAAGAGATGTTGATATTAGAATGCAATCACGAGGATTTCATCAAAGATGTGCTGAATCACATGTTGGTCCACTAGAGTCAAGCCGTTTTGAGAGTGCAATATTGGGTAGTGGACATACCTTCTCAACTGCAAATGAATTTCGAGATGCAATATATCTCATGTCAGTAGGAGGCCGTTTTAGATATAAGTTTAAGAGGAATTGTCTTAAGCATATGACTGTAATATGTGTTGTTGAAGGATGCCCTTGGAAAGTAACTGCTCGTGCTGTTGGGAGAACAAAAATAGTTCAAGTGCATACATTTAGAAATGAACATAACCACTCTTTAGAAGATGTGTCAATTTCCGAATTAGTAGTTCGTTGTAATTGAGCCACAACTATGATTGATGATGTTATTCGTTCAAATCCAGATTACTTACCCCGTCAAATATGTAAAGACTTTCGTCGACAATACGGAATGCAATTGAATTATTGTCAAGCATGGAACTTGAAAGAGAAGGCTAAAGAACGAATTCATGGTGTGCCGCAATGTTCATATAAGTTGTTACCTTGGTTATGTACAAGGCTTATTGAAACAAATCCAGGGACGATTGCTGAATATAGATGTTCGGATGATGGTCATTTTATGCAATTGTTTGTTGTCCTTTCAGTGTCAATAAATGGGTTTCAACTGGGATGTCGGCCTATTATATCAATAGATTCATCCCACATGAGTGGGCCATACAAGGGTGCTTTATTTTCAGCTTCTTCCTATGATGCTGACAATGACATGTTTCCACTTGCTTATGGCTTATTTAGCTCTGAGAATTACGAGGATTGGCTTTGGTTTTTAGAGAAATTGAAGATGGTCATAGGTGAAAGAGATGTTATAATAATATCTGATAGGCACCAAGGGATTATCCGTAGTGTTTCAGAGGTATTTGGTAGTGAAAACCATGCACATTGCTATCGTCACATTAAAGAAAACTTCAGTAGCTTTCTAACAAAGCTGAACACTAAAGGGAGGAAAGGAAAGGAAAATGTTTTGCAAATGCTTGATTCTATCGCCTATGCTAGGTTAGATTGTGATTATGAGGTTGCAATGGATACTTTAAGGACATTTAATCATGATTTGGCGAAATGGGTTGAAGAAAATAACCCTCAACATTGGGCAATCTCTAAATTTAAGAAGATGCGTTGGGATAAGATGACAAGTAATTTGGCCGAGTCTTTCAATTCTTGGTTAAGACATGAACGACACCATAATATTTGTGTTTTCTTCATCGAGCATATGGATAAGTTAGGATCTCTTTTAGTCGAGCATAAAAATGGACTTGTAAAATGGAATGGGTGTATTGGTCCTAAAACATAAGAAAATATTGCATTGAACATTGGAAAAGGTGAAAATTATATCACTTATTTACACTTGGGTAGTTCGATCAAAGTATCCAATGGAAAAGCATTCCTGGAAGTGGACTTAATGGAGCGAACTTGCACATGTAAAGCATGGCAAATGTCTGGAATCCCATGTGATCATGCCTGTGCAGCTATACGACGAATGAGGTTTGATGTATCTGATTATGTTGATGACTGGTATAAGTACAATTTGCAAGAGAAGATATACTCTGGAAGCATGCGTACTTTGGTAACGCATGACATGCCAATGATTGATGAAGATGGAACCGTTCATGATGCCTTGGGTCATACTTATCCCTTTCTTAATCCTCCAACCACAAAGCGACCTCCTGGAAGACCTAGGAAACGTCGAATCGAGTCTCAATTCATGTAAAAAAAACGGTTCATTGTTCTCGTTGTAATCAGCCTGGGTATAATCGTGCGACATGTAACAACCCATTGCTGTAAGTTTTTATTTATTAAACTTCATAATGTAAGATCGACTTTATATTAGTATGAAATAGTTTGGTAATCTTCGTTGTTGTTTCCTTGATTATAAGCAATGAGTAATTTATTGGATTTGAAGTGTTTGGTGTACATCTATTGTGATTGTATGTTGTTCTTCAATATTATGGGATATGTTACATGATAATGTAATTGTAATAGCAAAATATGTACCTTGGTCATTATTGTTCAAAGATGGCATTGAAGTGACATAGATTCATATGACGTCCTTGGAAAAAAAAACAGATTGTTAACTAGTGGGCATAATCGTGGCCAACCTTTACATGTAGGGGCTGCTGCTTTTTGGCTAATGACCCTTAAGCATATTATTTAGTTTTGTGTGAAATGGGCAGTAGCCAAAATAAGGTTGTGCCTGTTAGATCATAGGCAACCCTATCGCTTTTCATCTTTAAAATTGGTTTCGTGTTATGTGAGGTGTCTGTGAAAGGGAGGTTGAACCATTAACACCATGGGAAGGCATTCGAACATTAGTTTAGTATGTTATGTGTAGAAAGCAATCTAGGGGCGCACCTTCCATTTGAAAGGCATGCCTATGTGTTAATGATATTATATAACTATGCTACATGTAGAAGGCAAAGCAGGGGTGCACCCTTGGTTGCATAGGTATGCCCATGGGTATGATAACTTTATTGGGAAATTCTATATGCAGTATGCAAAGTAGGGGCACACCCTTGATTTTAGGGGCATGCCCATTGCTAAAACCATTATATTGGTAGGCTATGTGCAGTAGTCAACCTAAGAGCAAAACCTTGATGGAAGACACATAAATGTGGGTGAAAAACTTCTTTTTGTTAAGCTACTTGCAGTAGGAAAAAGAAAGACATGACTCTCTGTCAGAGGCATGCCTTTAGGATGACTAGAGTTGAGGTGTGGGTTGGGCAGTAAGGCAAATGGAGGCATACTGATAGCTTAAAAGGTTGGCCCTTGATGTTCATATGAAATAAACGTTGGAAATGATTCCTTGTTGATTCAAAATCATAGATTTTTTCTAAATATTTATCATTTAAAAAAAATTAATTGTTCAATTTTCAATTTATTTTTTATTATCTTATTTTTTTAACTACTTTTTTTATTTAGCTCATTAATAATTTTTTTTATTTATCCGTTTACTTTTATTTAATTTCAAAATTTTGTATTTTTAAATATTACAAAAATAGTTGTACTTAGAATATGCTACAATATAACAAAAAATATAATGAAGTCCTAATATTTTATAACTTAAAATTAATTTGATTAGATAAATGATTAATAATTTTAATTATTTAAATAAATTAATTTTAATAGAAAAATTGCCACCACATATTTGTAATAAATTTTTAGAAATCATATCTCAAATCAAATATTTGATATAAATCAATTTAGTTTTTATTTAAAATGTAATAAAATATGTTTTAATAAAAGTATTTTTTTAATTTTAAAATAAATAACTTAAATATATTAAATGAAATTATGACCCATCCATGCTCAGATGGGGGTCCCGGAATCACAAAACTCGGATGTACCAAATTTAATGAAGGATGTACCAAATTTTGTGAAGGATGTACCAAGGGTTCGAAAATGCGTTCCGAAGTGGGGATCGACCCCTAATCACTTTATTATGGGTTTCTAAATGAAATTATGGTCCATCCATTGTTAGATGGGGGTCCCGAAATCACTAGGCTCAGATGTACCAAATTTAATAAAGAATATATCAAGGGTCCGAAAATGCGTCACAAAGTGGGGATCAACCCCCAATCACATTGTTATGGGTTTCTAAAAGAAATTATGGACCATCCATGTTGAAATGGGGGTCTCGGAATCTATCGGATCGGATGTACCAAATTTAATGAAGGATGTACCAAATTTAATTAAGGATGTACCAAATTTTGTTAAGGATGTACCAAGGGTCCAAAAATGCGTTCCGAAGTGGGGATCAACCCCAAATCACTTTGTTATGGGTTTCTAAATGAAATAATGGCTCATCCATGGTCAAAAGGGGGTCCCGAAATCACTAAGCTCGGATGTACCCAATTTAATGAAGGATGTACCAAATTTTGTGAAGAATGTACTGAGGGTCCGAAAATGCGTTCCGAAGTGAGAATTGACTCCCAATCACTTTGTTATGGGTTTCTTAAAGAAATTATGGACCATCCATGTTGAAATGGGAGTCTCGAAATCTGTCCAATTGGATGTACCAAATTTAATGAAGGATGTACCAAATTTTATGAAGGATGTACCAAATTTTGTGAATGATGTACGAAGGGTCCAAAAATGCTTTTCGAAGTGGGGATCGACCCCAAATCACTTTGTTATGGGTTTTTAAATGAAATAGTGGCTCATTTATGGTCAGAAGGGGGTCCCGGAATCACTAAGCTCGAATGTACCAAATTTAATGAAGGATGTATCAAATTTTGTAAAGGATGTACCAAGGGTCCGAAAATGCGTTCCGAAGTGGGGATCGACCCCCAATTACTTTGTTATGGGTTTCTAAATGAAATTACGGACCATCCATGTTGAAATGGGGGTCTCACAATCTGTCAGATCGGATGTACCAAATTTTGTTAAGGATGTACCAAGGGTCCAAAAATGCGTTCCGAAGTAGGGATCGGCCCTAAATCACTTTGTTATGGGTTTCTAAATGAAATAAAGGCTCATCCATGGTAAAAAGGGGGTCCCGAAATCACTAGGCTCGGATGTACCAAATTTAATGAAGGATGTACAAACTTTTGTGAAGAATGTAACGAGGGTCCGAAAATGCGTTTCGAAGTGAGGATCAACACCCAATCAGTGTGTTATGGGTTTCTTAAAGAAATTATGGACCATTCATGTTGAAATGGGGGTCTCAGAATCTGTCCAATCGGATGTACCAAATTTAATGAAGAATGTACCAAATTTTGTGAATGATGTACCAAGGGTCCAAAAATGCTTTCCGAAGTGGGGATCGGCCCCAAATCACTTTGTTATGGGTTTTTAAACGAAATAGTGGCTCATCCATGGTCAGAAGGGGGTCCCGGAATCACTAAGCTCGGATGTACCAAATTTAATGAAGGATGTACCAAATTTTGTGAAGGGTGTACCAAGGGTCCGAAAATGCGTTCCGAAGTGGGGATGGACCCCCGATCACTTTGTTATGGGTTTCTAAATGAAATTATGGACCATCCATGTTGAAATGGGGGTCTCGGAATCTGTCAGATCGGATGTACCAAATTTAATGAAGGATGTACCGAATTTTGTGAAGGATGTACCAAATTTTGTTAAGGATGTTCCAAGGGTTCGAAAGTGTGATCCGAAGTCGGGATCGGCCCCAAATCACTTTGTTATGGGTTTCTAAATGAAATAGTGGCTCATCCATGGTCAGAAGAGGGTCCCGGAATCACTAAGATCAGATGTACCAAATTTAATGAAGGATGTACCAAAGGTCCAAAAATGAGTCACGAAGTGGGGATCGACCCCCAATCACTTTGTTATGGGTTTCTAAAAGCAATTATGGACCATCCATGTTGAAATGGGCATCTCGGAATCCATCGGATCGGATGTGCCAAATTTAATGAAGGATGTACCAAATTTAATGAAGGAGGTACCAAATTTTGTGAAGGATGTACCAAGGGTCCAAAAATGCCTTCCGAAGTGGGGATTGACCCCCAATCACTTTCTTATGGGTTTCTAAATGAAATTATGGACCATTCATGTTCAAATGGGGGTCTCGAAATCTGTCGGATCGGATGTACCAAATGTAATGAAGGATGTACCAAATTTTGTGAAGGATGTACCAAATTTTGTGAATGATGTACCAAGGGTCCAAAAATGCTTTCCGAAGTGGGGATCGGCCCCAAATCACTTTGTTATGGGTTTTTAAATGAAATAGTGGCTCATCCATGGTCAGAAGGAGGTCCCGGAATCACTAAGCCCGGATGTACCAAATTTAATGAAGGATGTATCAAATTTTGTGAAGGATGTACCAAGGGTCCGAAAATGCGTTCCGAAGTGGGGATCGACCCCCAATTACTTTGTTATGGGTTTCTAAATGAAATTATGGAAAATCCATGTTGAAATGGGGGTCTCAGAATCTGTCAGATCGGATATACCAAATTTAATGAAGGATGTACCAAATTTAGTTAAGGATGTACCAAGGGTCCAAAAATGCGTTCCGAAGTGGGGATCGGCCCCAAATCACTTTGTTATGGGTTTCTAAATGAAATAAAGGCTCATCCATGGTCAAAAGGGGGTCCCGAAATCACTAGGCTCGGATGTACCAAATTTAATGAAGGATGTACCAACTTTTGTGAAGAATGTAACGAGGGTCCGAAAATGCGTTTCGAAGTGAGGATCAACTCCCAATCACTTTGTAATGGGTTTCTTAAAGAAATTATGGGCCATCCATGTTGAAATGGGGGTCTCGGAATCTATCAGATCGGATGTACCAAATTTTGTGAAGGATGTACCAAATTTTGTGAATGATGTACCAAGGGTCCAAAAATGCTTTTCGAAGTGGGGATCGGCCCCAAATCACTTTTTATGGGTTTTTAAATGAAATAGTGGCTCATCCATGGTCAGAAGGGGGTCCCGGAATCACTAAGGTCGGATGTACCAAATTTAATGAAGGATGTACCAAATTTTGTGAAGGGTGTCCCAAGGGTCCGAAAATGCGTTCCGAAGTGGGGATGGACCCCCAATCACTTTGTTATGGGTTTCTAAATGAAATTATGGACCATCCATGTTGAAATGGGGTCTCGGAATGTATCAGATCGGATGTACCAAATTTAATGAAGGATGTACCAAATTTTGTAAAGGATGTACCAAATTTTGTTAAGGATGTACCAAGGGTCCAAAAATGCGTTCCGAAGTAGGGATCGACCCCAAATCACTTTGTTATGGGTTTCTAAATGAAATAATGGCCCATCCATGGTCAAAAGGAGGTCCCGAAATCACTTGGCTCGGATGTACCAAATTTAATGAAGGATGTACCAAATTTTGTGAAGAATGTACTGAGGGTCCAAAAATGCGTTCCGAAGTGAGGATTGACTCCCAATCACTTTGTTATGGGTTTCTTAAAGAAATTATGGACCATCCATGTTGAAATGGGAGTCTCGGAATCTGTTCGATCGGATGTACCAAATTTAATGAAGGATGTACCAAATTTTATGAAGGATGTACCAAATTTTGTGAATGATGTACCAAGGGTCCAAAAATGCTTTTCGAAGTGGGGATCGGCCCCAAATCACTTTTTTATGGGTTTTTAAATGAAATAGTGGCTCATCCATGGTCAGAAGGGGGTCCCGGAATGACTAAGCTCGGATGTACCAAATTTAATGAAGGATGTACAAAATTTTGTTAAGGATGTACCAAGGGTCCGAAACTGCGTTCCGAAGTGGGGATTGACCCCAATCACTTGTTATGGGTTTCTAAAGGAAATTATGGTCCATCCAAGTTGAAATGGGGGTCTCGAAATCTGTTAGATCGGATGTACCAAATTTTGTGAATGATGTACCAAAGGACCAAAAATGCTTTTCGAAGTGGGGATAGGCCCCAAATCACTTTGTTATGGGTTTTTAAAGGAAATAGTGGCTCATCCATGGTCAGAAGGGGGTCCCGGAATCACTAAGGTCGGATGTACCAAATTTAATGAAGGATGTACCAAAATTTGTGAAGGGTGTACCAAATTTTATGAAGGATGTACCAAATTTTGTGCATGATGTACAAAGGGTCCAAAAATGCTTTTCGAAGTGGGGATCGGCCCCAAATCACTTTTTTATGGGTTTTTAAATGAAATAGTGGCTCATCCATGGTCAGAAGGGGGTCCCGGAATCACTAAGGTCGGATGTACCAAATTTAATGAAGGATGTACCAAATTTTGTGAAGGGTGTACCAAGGGTCCGAAAATGCGTTCCGAAGTGGGGATGGACCCCATATCACTTTGTTATGAGTTTCGAAATGAAATTATGGACCATCCATGTTGAAATGGGGGTCTCGGAATCTGTCAGATCGGATGTACCAAATTTAATGAAGGATGTACCAAATTTTGTGAAGGATGTGCCAAATTTTGTTAAGGATGTACTAAGGGTCCAAAAATGCGTTCCGAAGTGGGGATCGACCCCAAATCACTTTGTTATGGGTTTCTAAATGAAATAATGGCAAATCCATCGTCAAAAGGGGGTCCCGAAATCACTAGGCTCGGATGTACCAAATTTAATGAAGGATGTACCAAATTTTGTGAAGAATGTACTGAGGGTCCGAAAATGCGTTCCGAAGTGAGGATTGACTCCCAATCACTTTCTTATGGGTTTCTTAAAGAAATTATGGACCATCCGTGTTGAAATGGGAGTCTCGGAATCTGTCCGATCGGATGTACCAAATTTAATGAAGGATGTACCAAATTTTATGAAGGATGTACCAAATTTTGTGAATGATGTACCAAGGGTCCAAAAATGCTTTTCGAAGTGGGGATCGGCCCGAAATCACTTTTTTATGGGTTTTTAAATGAAATAGTGGCTCATCCATGGTCAGAAGGGGGTCCCGGAATGACTAAGGTCGGATGTACCAAATTTAATGAAGGATGTACAAAATTTTGTTAAGGATGTACCAAGGGTCCGAAACTGCGTTCCGAAGTGGGGATTGACCCCCAATCACTTTGTTATGGGTTTCTAAATGAAATTATGGACCATCCATGTTGAAATGGGGGTCTCAGAATCTGTCAGATTGGATGTACCAAATTTAATGAAGGATGTACCAAATTTTGTGAAGGATGTACCAAATTTTGTTAAGGATGTACCAAGGGTCGAAAAATGCGTTCCGAAGTGGGGATCGACCCCAAATCACTTTGTTATGGGTTTCTAAATGAAATAATGGCTCATCCCTGGTCAAAAGGGGGTCCCGAAATCACTAGGCTCAGATGTACCAAATTTAATGAAGGATGTACCAAATTTTGTGAAGAATGTACTGAGGGTCCGAAAATGCGTTCCGAGTGAGGATTGACTCCAATCACTTTCTTATGGGTTTCTTAAAGAAATTATGGACCATCCGTGTTGAAATGGGAGTCTCGGAATCTGTCCAATCGGATGTACCAAATTTAATGAAGGATGTACCAAATTTTATGAAGGATGTACCAAATTTTGTGAATGATGTACCAAGGGTCCAAAAATGCTTTCCGAAGTGGGGATCGGCCCGAAATCACTTTTTTATGGGTTTTTAAATGAAATAGTGGCTCATCCATGGTCAGAAGGGGGTCCCGGAATGACTAAGCTCGGATGTACCAAATTTAATGAAGGATGTACAAAATTTTGTTAAGGATGTACCAAGGGTCCGAAACTGCGTTCCGAAGTGGGGATTGACCCCCAATCACTTTGTTATGGGTTTCTAAAGGAAATTATGGTCCATCCAAGTTGAAATGGGGGTCTCGAAATCTGTCAGATCGGATGTACCAAATCTTGTGAATGATGTACCAAAGGTCCAAAAATGCTTTCCGAAGTGGGGATCGGCCCCAAATCACTTTGTTATGGGTTTTTAAAGGAAATAGTGGCTCATCCATGGTCAGAAGGGGGTCCCGGAATTACTAAGGTCGGATGTACCAAATTTAATGAAGGATGTACCAAATTTTGTGCACGATGTACAAAGGGTCCAAAAATGCTTTTCGAAGTGGGGATCGGCCCCAACTCACTTTTTATGGGTTTTTAAATGAAATAGTGGCTCATCCATGGTCAGAAGGGGTCCCGGAATCACTAGGGATGTACCAAATTTAATGAAGGATGTACCAAATTTTGTGAAGGGTGTACCAAGGGTCCGAAAATGCGTTCCGAAGTGGGGATGGACCCCCAATCACTTTGTTATGAGTTTCTAAATGAAATTATGGACCATCCATGTTGAAATGGGGGTCTCGGAATCTGTCAGATCAGATGTACCAAATTTAATGAAGGATGTACCAAATTTTGTGAAGGATGTACCAAATTTTGTTAAGGATGTACCAAGGGTCCAAAAATGCGTTCCGAAGTGGGGATCGACCCCAAATCACTTTGTTATGGGTTTCTAAATGAAATAATGGCTCATCCATCGTCAAAAGGGGGTCCCGAAATCACTAGGCTCGGATGTACCAAATTTAATGAAGGATGTACCAAATTTTGTGAAGAATGTACTGAGGGTCCGAAAATGCGTTCCGAAGTGAGGATTGACTCCCAATCACTTCTTATGGGTTCTTAAAGAAATTATGGACCATCCGTGTTGAAATGGGAGTCTCGGAATCTGTCCGATCGGATGTACCAAATTTAATGAAGGATGTACCAAATTTTATGAAGGATGTACCAAATTTTGTGAATGATGTACCAAGGGTCCAAAAATGCTTTTCGAAGTGGGATCGGCCCAAATCACTTTTTATGGGTTTTTAAATGAAATAGTGCTCATCCATGGTCAGAAGGGGTCCCGGAATGACTAAGCTCGGATGTACCAAATTTAATGAAGATGTACAAAATTTTGTTAAGATGTACCAAGGGTCCGAAACTGGCGTTCCGAAGTGGGGATTGACCCCCAATCACTTTGTTATGGGTTTCTAAAGGAAATTATGGTCCATCCAAGTTTGAAATGGGGGTCTCGAAATCTGTCGGATCGGATGACCAAATCTTGTGAATGATGTACCAAAGGTCCAAAAATGCTTTTCGAATGGGGATCGGCCCCAAATCACTTTGTTATGGGTTTTTAAAGGAAATAGTGGCTCATCCATGGTCAGAAGGGGGTCCCGGAATCACTAAGGTCGGATGTACCAAATTTAATGAAGGATGTACCAAATTTTGTGAAGGGTGTACCAAATTTTATGAAGGATGTACCAAATTTTGTGCACGATGTACAAAGGGTCCAAAAATGCTTTTCGAAGTGGGGATCGGCCCCAACTCACTTTTTTATGGGTTTTTAAATGAAATAGTGGCTCATCCATGGTCAGACGGGGTCCCGGAATCACTAAGGTCGGATGTACCAAATTTAATGAAGGATGTACCAAATTTGTTGAAGGGTGTACCAAGGGTCCGAAAATGCGTTCCGAAGTGGGGATGGACCCCCAATCACTTTGTTATGAGTTTCTAAATGAAATTATGGACCATCCATGTTGAAATGGGGGTCTCGGAATCTGTCAGATCGGATGTACCAAATTTAATGAAGGATGTACCAAATTTTGTTAAGGATGTACCAAGGGTCCAAAAATGCATTCCGAAGTGGGGATCGACCCCAAATCACTTTGTTATGGGTTTCTAAATGAAATAATAGCTCATCCATGGTCAAAAGGGGGTCCCGAAATCACTAGGCTCGGATGTACCAAATTTAATGAAGGATGTACCAAATTTAGTGAAGAATGTACTAAGGGTCCGAAAATGCGTTCCGAAGTGAGGATTGACTCCCAATCAGTTTCTTATGGGTTTCTTAAAGAAATTATGGACCATCCATGTTGAAATGGGTGCCTCGGAATCTGTCCGATCGGATGTACCAAATATAATGAAGGATGTACCAAATTTTATGAAGGATGTACCAAATTTTGTGAATGATGTACAAAGGGTCCAAAATGCTTTCGCAGTGTGGATCGCCCCAATCACTTTGTATAGTTTTTAAAGGAAATAGTGTCATCCATGGTCAGAAGGGGTCCCGAACACTAAGGTCGGATGTACCACATTTAATGAAGGATGTACCAAATTTTGTGAAGGATGTACCAAATTTTGTGAATGATGTACCAAGGGTCCAAAAATGCTTTTCGAAGTGGGGATCGGCCCCAAATCACTTTTTATGGGTTTTTAAATGAAATAGTGGCTCATCCATGGTCAGAAGGGGGTCCCGGAATCACTAAGGTCGGATGTACCAAATTTAATGAAGGATGTACCAAATTTTGTGAAGGGTGTACCAAGGGTCCGAAAATGCGTTCCGAAGTGGGGATGGACCCCCAATCACTTTGTTATGGGTTTCTAAATGAAATTATGGACCATCCATGTTGAAATGGGGGTCTCGAAATCTGTCAGATCGGATCTACCAAATTTAATGAAGGATGTACCAAATTTTGTGAAGGATGTACCAAATTTTGTGAAGGATGTACCAAGGGTGCAAAAATGCGTTCCGAAGTGGGGATCGACCCCAAATCACATTGTTATGGGTTTCTAAATGAAATAATGGCTCATCCATGGTCAAAAGGGGGTCCCGAAATCACTAGGCTTGGATGTACCAAATTTAATGAAGGATGTACCAAATTTTGTGAAGAATGTACTGAGGGTCCGAAAATGCGTTCCGAAGTGAGGATTGACTCCCAATCACTTTCTTATGGGTTTCTTAAAGAATTATGGACCATCCATGTTGAAATGGGTGCCTCGGAATCTGTCGATCGGATGTACCAATTTTATGAAGGATGTACCAAATTTTGTGCATGATGTACAAAGGGTCCAAAAATGCTTTTCGAAGTGGGGATCGCCCCAAATCACTTTTTTATGGGTTTTTAAATGAAATAGTGGCTCATCCATGGTCAGAAGGGTGTCCCGGAATCACTAAGGTCGGATGTACCAAATTTAATGAAGGATGTACCAAATTTTGTGAAGGGTGTACCGAGGGTCCGAAAATGCGTTCCGAAGTGGGGATGGACCCCGAATCACTTTGTTATGGGTTTCTAAATGAAATTATGGATCATCCATGTTGAAACAGGGGTCTCGGAATCTGTCAGATCGGATGTACCAAATTTAATGAAGGATGTACCAAATTTTGTGAAGGATGTACCAAATTTTCTTAAGGATGTACCAAGGGTCCAAAAATGCGTTCCGAAGTTGGGATCGGCCCCAAATCACTTTGTTATGGGTTTCTAAATGAAATAATGGCTCATCCATGGTCAAAAGGCGGTCCCGAAATCACTAGGCTCGGATGTACCAAATTTAATGAAGGATGTACCAAATTTTGTGAAGAATGTACTGAGGGTCCGAAAATGCGTTCCGAAGTGAGGATTGACTCCCAATCACTTTCTTATGGGTTTCTTAAAGAAATTATGGACCATCCATGTTGAAATGGGAGTCTCGGAATCTGTCCGATCGGATGTACCAAATTTAATGAAGGATGTACCAAATTTTATGAAGGATATACCAAATTTTGTAAATGATGTACCAAGGGTCAAAAAATGCTTTTCGAAGTGGGGATCGGCCCCAAATACCTTTTTTTTGGGTTTTTAAATGAAATAGTGGCTCATCAATGGTCAGAAGGGCGTCCCGGAATGACTAAGCTCGGATGTACCAAATTTAATGAAGGATGTACCAAATTTTGTGAAGGGTGTACCAAATTTTATGAAGGATGTACCAAATTTTGTGCGTGATGTACAAAGGGTCCAAAAATGCTTTTCGAAGTGGGGATCGGCCCCAACTCACTTTTTATGGGTTTTTAAATGAAATAGTGGCTCATCCATGGTCAGAAGGGGGTCCCGGAATCACTAAGGTCGGATGTACCAAATTTAATGAAGGATGTACCAAATTTTGTGAAGGGTGTACCAAATTTTATGAAGGATGTACCAAATTTTGTGCATGATGTACAAAGGGTCCAAAAATGCTTTTCGAAGTGGGGATCGGCCCCAAATCACTTTTTTATGGGTTTTTAAATGAAATAGTGGCTCATCCATGGTTAGAAGGGTGTCCCGGAATCACTAAGGTCGGATGTACCAAATTTAATGAAGGATGTACCAAATTTTGTGAAGGGTGTACCGAGGGTCCGAAAATGCGTTCCGAAGTGGGGATGGACCCCGAATCACTTTGTTATGGGTTTCTAAATGAAATTATGGATCATCCATGTTGAAATGGGGGTCTCGGAATCTGTCAGATCGGATGTACCAAATTTAATGAAGGATGTACCAAATTTTGTGAAGGATGTACCAAATTTTCTTAAGGATGTACCAAGGGTCCAAAAATGCGTTCCGATGTTGGGATCGGCCCCAAATCACTTTGTTATGGGTTTCTAAATGAAATAATGGCTCACCCATGGTCAAAAGGCGGTCCCGAAATCACTAGGCTCGGATGTACCAAATTTAATGAAGGATGTACCAAATTTTGTGAAGAATGTACTGAGGGTCCGAAAATGCGTTCCGAAGTGAGGATTGACTCCCAATCACTTTCTTATGGGTTTCTTAAAGAAATTATGGACCATCCATGTTGAAATGGGAGTCTCGGAATCTGTCCGATCGGATGTACCAAATTTAATGAAGGATGTACCAAATTTTATGAAGGATGTACATAATTTTGTGAATGATGTACCAAGGGTCCAAAAAAGCTTTTCGAAGTGGGGATCGGCCCGAAATCACTTTTTTATGGGTTTTTAAATGAAATAGTGGCTCATCCATGGTCAGAAGGGGGTCCCGGAATGACTAAGGTCGGATGTACCAAATTTAATGAAGGATGTACAAAATTTTGTTAAGGATGTACCAAGGGTCCGAAACTGCGTTCCGAAGTGGGGATTGACCCCCAATCACTTTGTTATGGGTTTCTAAAGGAAATTATGGTCCATCCAAGTTGAAATGGGGGTCTCGAAATCTGTCAGATCGGATGTACCAAATCTTGTGAATGATGTACCAAAGGTCCAAAAATGCTTTTCGAAGTGGGGATCGGCCCCAAATCACTTTGTTATGGGTTTTTAAAGGAAATAGTGGCTCATCCATGGTCAGAAGGGGGTCCCGGAATCACTAAGGTCGGATGTACCAAATTTAATGAAGGATGTACCAAATTTTGTGAAGGGTGTACCAAATTTTATGAAGGATGTACCAAATTTTGTGCATGATGTACAAAGGGTCCAAAAATGCTTTTCGAAGTGGGGATCGGCCCCAAATCACATTTTTATGGCTTTTTAAATGAAATAGTGGCTCATCAATGGTCAGAAGGGGGTCCCGGAATGACTAAGCTCGGATGTACCAAATTTAATGAAGGATGTACCAAATTTTGTGCAGGGTGTACCAAATTTTATGAAGGATGTACCAAATTTTGTGCATGATGTACAAAGGGTCCAAAAATGCTTTTCGAAGTGGGGATCGGCCCCAAATCACCTTTTTATGGGTTTTTAAATGAAATAGTGGCTCATCCATGGTCAGAAGGGGGTCCCGGAATCACTAAGGTCGGATGTACCAAATTTAATGAAGGATGTACCAAATTTTTTGCAGGGTGTACCAAATTTTATGAAGGATGTACCAAATTTTGTGCATGATGTACAAAGGGTCCAAAAATGCTTTTCGAAGTGGGGATCGGCCCCAAATCACCTTTTTATGGGTTTTTAAATGAAATAGTGGCTCACCCATGGTCAAAAGGCGGTCCCGAAATCACTAGGCTCGGATGTACCAAATTTAATGAAGGATGTACCAAATTTTGTGAAGAATGTACTGAGGGTCCGAAAATGCGTTCCGAAATGAGGATTGACTCCCAATCACTTTCTTATGGGTTTCTTCAAGAAATTATGGACCATCCATGTTGAAATGGGAGTCTCGGAATCTGTCCGATCGGATGTACCAAATTTAATGAAGGATGTACCAAATTTTATGAAGGATGTACCAAATTTTGTAAATGATGTACCAAGGGTCCAAAAATGCTTTTCGAAGTGGGGATCGGCCCCAAATACCTTTTTTTTGGGTTTTTAAATGAGATAGTGGCTCATCCATGGTCAGAAGGGGGTCCCGGAATGACTAAGCTCGGATGTACCAAATTTAATGAAGGATGTACCAAATTTTGTGAAGGGTGTACCAAATTTTATGAAGGATGTATCAAATTTTGTGCATGATGTACAAAGGGTCCAAAAATGCTTTTCGAAGTGGGGATCGGCCCCAAATCACTTTTTTATGGGTTTTTAAATGAAATAGTGGCTCATCCATGGTCAGAAGGGGGTCCCGGAATCACTAAGGTCGGATGTACCAAATTTAATGAAGGATGTACCAAATTTTGTGAAGGGTGTACCAAGGGTCCGAAAATGCGTTCCGAAGTGGGGATGGACCCCCAATCACTTTGTTATGAGTTTCTAAATGAAATTATGGACCATCCATGTCGAAATGGGGGTCTCGGAATCTGTCAAATCGGATCTACCAAATTTAATGAAGGATGTACCAAATTTTGTGAAGGATGTACCAAATTTTGTTAAGGATGTACCAAGGGTCCAAAAATGCATTCCGAAGTGGGGATCGACCCCAAATCACTTTGTTATGGGTTTCTAAATGAAATAATGGTTCATCCATGGTCAAAAGGGGGTCCCGAAATCACTAGGCTCGGATGTACCAAATTTAATGAAGGATGTACCAAATTTTGTGAAGAATGTATTGAGGGTCCGAAAATGCGTTCCGAAGTGAGGATTGACTCCCAATCACTTTCTTATGGGTTTCTTAAAGAAATTATGGACCATCCATGTTGAAATGGGAGTCTCGGAATCTGTCCGATCGGATGTACCAAATTTAATGAAGGATGTACCAAATTTTATGAAGGATGTACCAAATTTTGTAAATGATGTACCAAGGGTCAAAAAATGCTTTTCGAAGTGGGGATCGGCCCCAAATACCTTTTTTTTGGGTTTTTAAATGAAATAGTGGCTCATCAATGGTCAGAAGGGGGTCCCGGAATGACTAAGCTCGGATGTACCAAATTTTGTGAAGGCTGTACCAAATTTTATGAAGGATGTACCAAATTTTGTGCATGATGTACAAAGGGTCCAAAAATGCTTTTCGAAGTGGGGATCGGCCCCAAATCACTTTTTTATGGGTTTTTAAATGAAATAGTGGCTCATCCATGGTCAGAAGGGGGTCCCGGAATCACTAAGGTCGGATGTACCAAATTTAATGAAGGATGTACCAAATTTTGTGAAGGGTGTACCAAATTTTATGAAGGATGTACCAAATTTTGTGTATGATGTACAAAGGGTCCAAAAATGCTTTTCGAAGTGGGGATCGGCCCCAAATCACTTTTTTATCGGTTTTTAAATGAAATAGTGGCTCATCCATGGTCAGAAGGGGGTCCCGGAATGACTAAGCTCGGATGTACCAAATTTAATGAAGGATGTACCAAATTTTGTGCAGGGTGTACCAAATTTTATGAAGGATGTACCAAATTTTGTGCATGATGTACAAAGGGTCCAAAAATGCTTTTCGAAGTGGGGATCGGCCCCAAATCACCTTTTTATGGGTTTTTAAATGAAATAGTGGCTCATCCATGGTCAGAAGGGGGTCCCGGAATCACTAAGGTCGGATGTACCAAATTTAATGAAGGATGTACTAAATTTTGTGAAGGGTGTACCGAGGGTCCGAAAATGCGTTCTGAAGTGGGGATGGACCCCGAATCACTTTGTTATGGGTTTCTAAATGAAATTATGGATCATCCATGTTGAAATGGGGGTCTCGGAATCTGTCAGATCGGATGTACCAAATTTAATGAAGGATGTACCAAATTTTGTGAAGGATGTACCAAGGGTCCAAAAATGCGTTCCGAAGTGGGGATCGACCCCAAATCACTTTGTTATGGGTTTCTAAATGAAATAATGGCTCATCCATGGTCAAAAGGGGGTCCCGAAATCACTAGGCTCGGATGTACCAAATTTAATGAAGGATGTACCAAATTTTGTGAAGAATGTACTGAGGGTCCAAAAATGCGTTCCGAAGTGAGGATTGACTCCCAATCACCTTCTTATGGGTTTCTTAAAGAAATTATGGACCATCCATGTTGAAATGGGTGCCTCGGAATCTGTCCGATCGGATGTACCAAATTTTATGAAGGATGTACCAAATTTTGTGAATGATGTACAAAGGGTCCAAAAATGCTTTTCGAAGTGGGGATCGGCCCCAAATCACTTTTTTATGGGTTTTTAAATGAAATAGTGGCTCATCCATGGTCAGAAGGGGGTCCCGGAATCACTAAGGTCGGATGTACCAAATTTAATGAAGGATGTACCAAATTTTGTGAAGGGTGTACCGAGGGTCCGAAAATGCGTTCCGAAGTGGGGATGGACCCCGAATCACTTTGTTATGGGTTTCTAAATGAAATTATGGATCATCCATGTTGAAATGGGGGTCTCGGAATCTGTCAGATCGGATGTACCAAATTTAATGAAGGATGTACCAAATTTTGTGAAGGATGTACCAAATTTTGTTAAGGATGTACCAAGGGTCCAAAAATGCGTTCCGAAGTGGGGATCGGCCCCAAATCACTTTGTTATGGGTTTCTAAATGAAATAATGGCTCACCCATGGTCAAAAGGCGGTCCCGAAATCACTAGGCTTGGATGTACCAAATTTAATGAAGGATGTACCAAATTTTGTGAAGAATGTACTGAGGGTCCGAAAATGCGTTCCGAAGTGAGGATTGACTCCCAATCACTTTCTTATGGGTTTCTTAAAGAAATTATGGACCATCCATGTTGAAATGGGAGTCTCGGAATCTGTCCGATCGGATGTACCAAATTTAATGAAGGATGTACCAAATTTTATGAAGGATGTACCAAATTTTGTGAATGATGTACCAAGGGTCCAAAAATGCTTTTCGAAGTGGGGATCGGCCCCAAATACCTTTTTTTTGGGTTTTTAAGTGAAATAGTGGCTCATCCATGGTCAGAAGGGGGTCCCGGAATGACTAAGCTCGGATGTACCAAATTTAATGAAGGATGTACCAAATTTTGTGCAGGGTGTACAAATTTTATGAAGGATGTACCAAATTTTGTGCCATGATGTACAAAGGGTCCAAAAATGCTTTTCGAAGTGGGGATCGGCCCCAAATCACTTTTTATGGGTTTTTAAATGAAATAGTGGCTCATCCATGGTCAGAAGGGGGTCCCGGAATCACTAAGGTCGGATGTACCAAATTTAATGAAGGATGTACCAAATTTTGTGAAGGGTGTACCAAGGGTCCGAAAATGCGTTCCGAAGTGGGGATGGACCCCGAATCACTTTGTTATGGGTTTCTAAATGAAATTATGATCATCCATGTTGAAATGGGGTCTCAGAATCTGTCAGATCGGATGTACCAAATTTAATGAAAGATGTACCAAATTTTGTGAAGGATGTACCAAATTTTGTTAAGGATGTACCAAGGGTCCAAAAATGCGTTCCGAAGTGGGGATCGGCCCCAAATTACTTTGTTATGGGTTTCTAAATGAAATAATGGCTCAGCCATGCTCAAAAGGGGGTCCCGAAATCACTAGGCTCGGATGTACCAAATTTAATGAAGGATGTACCAAATTTTGTGAAGAATGTACTGAGGGTCCGAAAATGCGTTCCGAAGTGGGGATTGACTCCCAATCACTTTGTTATGGGTTTCTTAAAGAAATTATGGACCATCCATGTTGAAATGGGAGTCTCGGAATCTGTCCGATCGGATGTACGAAATTTAATGAAGGATGTACCAAATTTTGTGAATGATGTACCAAGGGTCCAAAAATGCTTTTCGAAGTAGGGATCGGCCCCAAATCATTTTGTTATGGGTTTTTAAATGAAATAGTGGCTCATCCATGGTCAGAAGGGGGTCCCGGAATCACTAAGCTCGGATGTACCAAATTTAATGAAGGATGTACCAAATTTTGTGAAGGATGTACCAAGGGTCCGAAAATGCGCTCCGAAGTGGGGATTGACCCCCAATCACTTTGTTATGGGTTTCTAAATGAAATTATGGACCATCCATGTTGAAATGGGGGTCTCGAAATCTGTCAGATCGGATGTACCAAATTTAATGAAGGATGTATCAAATTTTGTGAAGGATGTACCAAATTTTGTGAATGATGTACCAAGGGTCCAAAAATGCTTTTCGAAGTGGGGATCGGCCCCAAATACCTTTTTTTTGGGTTTTTAAGTGAAATAGTGGCTCATCCATGGTCAGAAGGGGGTCCCGGAATGACTAAGCTCGGATGTACCAAATTTAATGAAGGATGTACCAAATTTTGTGAAGGGTGTACCAAATTTTATGAAGGATGTACCAAATTTTGTGCATGATGTACAAAGGGTCCAAAAATGCTTTTCGAAGTGGGGATCGGCCCCAAATCACTTTTTTATGGGTTTTTAAATGAAATAGTGGCTCATCCATGGTCAGAAGGGGGTCCCGGAATCACTAAGGTCGATGTACCAAATTTAATGAAGGATGTACCAAATTTTGTGAAGGGTGTACCAAGGGTCCGAAAATGCGTTCCGAAGTGGGGATGGACCCCGAATCACTTTGTTATGGGTTTCTAAATGAAATTATGAATCATCCATGTTGAAATGGGGGTCTCAGAATCTGTCAGATCGGATGTACCAAATTTAATGAAAGATGTACCAAATTTTGTGAAGGATGTACCAAATTTTGTTAAGGATGTACCAAGGGTCCAAAAATGCGTTCCGAAGTGGGGATCGGCCCCAAATCACTTTGTTATGGGTTTCTAAATGAAATAATGGCTCAGCCATGCTCAAAAGGGGGTCCCGAAATCACTAGGCTCGGATGTATCAAATTTAATGAAGGATGTACCAAATTTTGTGAAGAATGTACTGAGGGTCCGAAAATGCGTTCCGAAGTGAGGATTGACTCCCAATCACTTTGTTATGGGTTTCTTAAAGAAATTATGGACCATCCATGTTGAAATGGGAGTCTTGGAATCTGGCCGATCGGATGTACCAAATTTAATGAAGGATGTACCAAATTTTGTGAATGATGTACCAAGGGTCCAAAAATGCTTTTCGAAGTGGGGATCAGCTCCAAATCACTTTGTTATGGGTTTTTAAATAAAATAGTGGCTCATCCATGGTCAGAAGAGGGTCCCGGAATCACTAAGCTCGGATGTACCAAATTTAATGAAGGATACACCAAATTTTGTGAAGGATGTACCAAGAGTCCGAAAATGCGTTCCGAAGTGGGGATTGACCCCCAATCACTTTGTTATGGGTTTCTAAATGAAATTATGGACCATCCATGTTGAAATGGTGGTCTCGAAATCTATCAGATCGGATGTACTAAATTTAATGAAGGATGTACCAAATTTTGTGAAGGATGTACCAAATTTTGTTAAGGATGTACCAAGGGTCCAAAAATGCGTTCCGAAGTGGGGATCGGCCCCAAATCACTTTGTTATGGGTTTCTAAATGAAATAATGGCTCATCCATGGTCAAAAGGATGTCCCGAAATCAGTAGGCTCGGATGTACCAAATTTAATGAAGGATGTACCAAATTTTGTGAAGAATGTACTGAGGGTCCGAAAATGCGTTCCGAAGTGGGGATTGACTCCCAATCACTTTGTTATGGGTTTCTTAAAGAAATTATGGACCATCCATGTTGAAATGGGAGTCTCGGAATCTGTCCGATCGGATGTACCAAATTTAATGAAGGATGTACCAAATTTTGTGAATGATGTACCAAGGGTCCAAAAATGCTTTTCGAAGTGGGGATCGGCCCCAAATCATTTTGTTATGGGTTTTTAAATGAAATAGTGGCTCATCCATGGTCAGAAGGGGGTCCCGGAATCACTAAGCTCGGATGTACCAAATTTAATGAAGGATGTACCAAATTTTGTGAAGGATGTACCAAGGGTCCGAAAATGCGCTCCGAAGTGGGGATTGACCCCCAATCACTTTGTTATGGGTTTCTAAATGAAATTATGGACCATCCATGTTGAAATGGGGGTCTCGAAATCTGTCAGATCGGATGTACCAAATTTAATGAAGGATGTATCAAATTTTGTGAAGGATGTACCAAATTTTGTGAATGATGTACCAAGGGTCCAAAAATGCTTTCGAAGTGGGGATCGGCCCCAAATCACTTTGTTATGGGTTTTGAAATGAAATAGTGGCTCATCCATGGTCAGAAGGGAGTCCCGGAATCACTAAGCTCGGATGTAACAAATTTAATGAAGAATGTACCAAATTTTGTGAAGGATGTACCAAGGGTCCGAAAATGCGTTCCGGATGGATGGATGGACCATATTTTAATTTGGCAACCCATAAGTGATTTATTTCAAAATTGAAAAAATACTTTTTTAAAAACATATTTAATTACATTTTAAATAAAAACTAAATTGATTTATATCAAATATTTGATTTGAGATATGATTTCTAAAAATTTATTACAAATATGTGGTGACAATTTTTCAATTAACATTAATTTATTTAAATAATTAAAATTATTAATCATTTATCTAATCAAATTAATTTTAAGTTATAAAATATTAGGACTTCATCATTTTTTTATTATAGCAAATTCCGAGTACAACTATTTTTGTAATATTTAAAAATACAAAATTTTGAAATTAAATAAAAGTAAACGGGTAAATAAAGAAAAAGTAATAATGAGTTAAATAAAAAAAGTAGTTAAAAAAATAAAGATAATATAAAATAAAATGATAATATAAATTTTAAATAAAGTATTAGGTAATGACAACATTTTTTTGTATGAATGAGCATGAAGGAAAACTATGGCCACCGCCTTCATGTCATACAGATCCCCAATGGTATGATAAACTTTGGAATCTTATGTTATATGCAATACACAAAATAAGGGCTTATCCTTTATTTCACAGGCATGCCTATGTGTCGAAAATGCCATGTGCAATAGCCAAATTAGGGGCACACCTTTCATATGACATGCATGCAAGTGGGTGAAAACCTAATCGTAGTTATTATTTGTGCAGTATAAAAAAGATAAGCATGCCCCTTGTGCAGGTGGCATGCCTTCATAGTGACTTTATCTTACTTGTTGATTGGACAGTATGGTCATGGAGGCAGACCCAACGCATGAAGGGTTAGCCCTACACATTCACATTGAAATAAAATGTATGGAGAATTGCTTCATATGTGTTGAAGCCTAAAATATAGAGTCAATACATACTAAGATGGGAAAATAGGCAAAATGTCATTTAGACATTCAAAATAACTTAAACCAACCTCATAACTAGCATCACATTTACACATAAATATTGCATAGAGTGTTGACAATTGGTGCAAGAGAGTATAAAGTTTACTGATGATTAATGAAAGCATGCATATCGATAAGCATTGGAAAGCGTTAAAGTAAAAGGAGTTAAGAAGTTGTTTGAGAACGAGATTTTATAAACTTATTACAAAAGCCATGAAAATGTTGTGCGCACACATACGCATTCGGTTGTAAGACGGCTAGAAACTAAGGTTACTCCTCTCCATCAGTCGGTGCATCTTCGTCTTCTTCATCTCCACCATCATCATCACCATCTTCCTCGTCATCTGTCTATGATGGCGTAGGAGGTAGAGCATCAGGGTGCAATGCTTTCCATGCTGCAATGGAACGATCGCATTGTTGACGCACAATCTTCAATTGATTGTTCATTGATTTGCACATTGCATAAATATCCCCAAGCTGAGAACTTTTAGTTGACCTACGCGAAGAAGAGGATGATGTTTGTTTGTCTATCGACATTTTCATGCGTATAGGTTGCATGCGCGGGATTGACTCATAAGGCAGTGTCTTGAAATCCAACCCTGCATTTTGTAAAAGCAAGCAAACAGTTGAACCATATGGTAATGCACGTGTGCTCACATTACTACGCCGTGCCTCTATCATGTTATGGAAAATAAGTGCGGGCAAATTAATTTTACTACAACGTGCCATGTGGAACTGAATATGCAGAACATATAGTGTAAGCTCATTAAGATGACCCTTCTTATTCAAGACAGTATGAAACAATATCAGACTTAGAATCCTGTATTTTGGAAGTAGAGATCTACGTTCAATGCTTGTACCCAATTGAAAAGAATGGCTGCATAATTCCTTTGTTATTGTGTCTGACATTGCCTTTATATCAATCTCTGGAATACAAAAGTTAATAGATTTCTTGGGTGTTTCCAAAGAGAAGGTGCGTCCAATAAGGGATGGGGAAACTCGCACAGCAGCTCCCTTGAATGAAGTGTGAAATGAATATTTCTCCTCGTCAACATTTCTGATATTGCTGTAGAATGCTCGCACAGGAGTTGGATAACATTCTTGCGTTAGCTGTATAAAATGTCTCAATTTGTAAAAATCTAGTAACTCAGCAACGCCATGTTCTTCAAACCCAGCAATGAGTATGACACGCTCAACGGCAATTGGTCATTTTGCTATGAGCTTATCACATTCGTGCTCATCAGGTGGGTGGCGAGGCATGAAAGGGTCATGTTGGACTTCCTCAGGTACAGTTGACGTTGAGCCATGTCTAACCTTCTTTTTAGGCGGCATGATGTTTGGTCCTTGTAATGGCACTACATATTGTTAAAAATTCAATGATGGAAGTTAGAGATGAAAAGTTTCAATTCATTGCATCCAAGCCAACCACAAATAGCTTAAAAAGGAATTCAAGCAACTCCCAAAAGAGTGGTTGCCACAACCAAGAGAAAATATGTGCAGAAAATAATGAAAAACAAACCTTATTGTTGTTGTTATTGTAGCAAACTGTTGACGATTATGCCAGTGAAAATCTTAGAGTGAAATGGTAGATTAACTACAATAGAGGAATGGGTGGGTGGAAGAGGGAGGTTGTGATGTGCAACGTGTATAGGTAGTAGAAAATGAGGTGTAAATGGGAATGAATATAGGTTGTTGAGGATGTGATGTCAACCAAACTGAGTAAATGGTTGAAGTTGGAATGGAGGTCCGCCTGTGCAAGAGATGTAGCTAGTACATACATGCATTTAATGTTCCATAATGAGTGCATAGTTACAAGTCACTAAAATTGGATGGGATGAAACAACGTGAATGAAGTCTTCTACAAGCCTACAATTGGAGACTATCATTATGTGGAGTGAATGTGAAGTTATTATGTGGTAGGTGCATCATAAATATTGGTAATATGAAGTCTTCTACAAGCCTACAATTGGAGACTATCATTATGTGGAGTGAATGTTAAGTTATTATGTGGTAGGTGCATCATAAATATTGGTAATATGTTGACCTCTACTTATTAATTGTCCACTGTGGTACAATCAAATCAAATGCAACAAAAGTTTTTCAAGTTTTTGTTCTCTTTGACATAAAATGGCCAAATATTTATCAAATAAGTGTAATGTAATTGATATAAGTATGAATAAATATAATATTTATTAAATTTTTATAAGAAAAGTAGCATTAATTGATTTAATATATTTAAGAGATTTATTTTAAAATTAAAAAATACGTATATTAAAACATATTTTATGACATTTTAAATACTTTAAAAAATGTATCATTAAATTATTAAAAATGCTAAAAAAAACTTTCACAATTGACAAAAAATGCGCATGGACTCCAATTTTTTTTTCCACAAAAACAGTAGTAGAAGTTTATTTAATTCAATTTGGAAAAAAATGACCCATATCATTAAAAATAATTATTTTTAAAAATCATCCATAAATATAAAATTCTATGGCTTTATTACTCTGATAGCTACACATAGAAGCTAATCACCTTGCTAAACAAAGATTTATTACCAGTATGATATTTTCCATCATGTCAAACACTGCACGAGTATGCAATTTCATTTTGTAAATGCTTATATCATCCACAATCATTTAAACCTCCATAAATGATCAATAACTATTTGTATTTCATGGCATTGGCAGAAGTGAACCTTTTGGGAATACAAGAAATAATGTTGATGGGACAAAATTAGAACTTCTAACAAAGTACATAAATTGGAAAGGTAAGACAAACTTGAGAAACCAAGAAAGAACCACCAGATTTAGCACACATTTAGGGTTCCATTATGAACTTTCATCATGAAACATATCCTAGAATCAATAGCTAGCTATAGTCCCCAATGCAAACCAATTGGCATCTTTTGCAGTAGAAATACTGGTGTTGATGAGCCCAATCACAGAACTTCATGAGCTTTCCCATAATACCTGTTTATAAACGGTGCCTGAAAGGCATTCCAAACAACAATAATTACTATTTAAAGATTAATGAGTCATACTTATTTCCTGAAAAATATGTAGAGAGGGCACAAATAAGATAATGCAATTAGCATTCATTAACAAGTGTCTGCTCTAATAGAAGAGGCCAAATTCATTGATATGCTACAACCAATCAACTATTTTTTATACTTATTCACAAAATGGATGGCAAAACATACCCTCAATAAACCATGGCCAAGTGAAAACAAGGTGACTCAACAGAAAAAACTCAACTTAATTAGCTAAGTAAAAGTCAAACCATTTAGAAATAGTGTCATATTGATCCATTTGGATACCAAGGAAAAAAAATGGCCACATAATGACAAAGCTTTTGGGCGATCAGTTAGTTGATATTAAAAATAGTAGACATGTTATGTTAGCATGGAACAGATAAATAAATTAAACATATATTCCATCAAGAGATTATTTTTTGACTATTTATGTAGGGAACGACTTATAGCAATACACCATGATCTTGAATATCGCATCAAGGCCAGCTTCAACATGCACAAGATGCATAGGCTATCAATAGTCTCATATGGAGAAACAAAAATAGTAGTGTCGAAGATATTCTGTTCTTTCAATAAAAGAGATGTTCAAAATTGTACCTTAACATTTTAGAGTTTTTGTTAATGAAGAATAATCGGAATAAACTCTAACAAATTCTTTCTTATGCTCTCTTTGGCTTTTAACATGACTATCCATATTAGATTGTGTTGATTGGTTGGGCTCTTGATGATTATAGAGAGGTGCTTTTGTTAATCTCTCAATCTAATTGCCTTTATGACTAATTTCTAAACTTCTTGTGTACATTTGTGCACCTTCTTTTAATTAGGTGTTGTTAATAATATTAGCTTTTGCAAAAGAAAAAATAAATTGTACCTTAACATTTGATATGTCAAGAGTATCATCGGTCTGGACTGAGTAGAACTTGTTAAACTTCATGTTTTCAAATGCTACTTTAGTCTACTAACTCATTTCTGCAAGACCTTTTTCCGGGCTTCTCTAGCCTACAAGAAAATGAATTGACAAGTACTCAACATATTTGAAATTTATGTGCAAGACCAAAACTATTGCAACGATTGGTATCTGCTATAAAATACCTGTCTATTGGCTTTTTTTGTCTCTCGGACATTGTCTTTGACAAAATTATGAGCAACCAAAACAATTTAAGTTCATGGTATGGTTAATTACATGCAAGAGTAATCAGTTACATGCATATCATCAATTACAGATCACCTAAAATGCATCCTTTTGATCTGCATCAAATTCATCCTCTTCAATCAGCTTATCAGTCACCTCCTAAAGATAAGAGAAGTACAGTTAACCACAAGATGTAAATAAAACATAATAAAAACCTATAAAGCTTATGAGTAATGAAGGAACTTATTCTTTTAGAGGGTTCCTTCCACAACACTCCCCTAGGAAATATTAATGCAGGAACAAGTCATCCTTGGTCTTATTAAATGTCTAACCATCAAAAATCACTCTAAACTAAGTTTAGTATCAATTGCTTTATAGATGCGAGACAGCCAAACCCACAATAAGATGGTAACAAGGATTCTTTCAGCTAAACAGAAAATACAGCCATTTGACCAAATTGGTTTACAGGGTTGTTGAGTTATCTAATAATTAGCTCATGATTATACATAAACATAGAAAATTGGGGATAAGTTTAAGCAACCAGACCATGTCATTACAATATTATCAACTGATTTAAACAGGTTATATGGAATAGCACAAACGATTTATGGAAGCATAAAGAAATTGTCAATAATATAACCTTAAAAATTAAAAATGTCATTTACTATAGTTTTATATATATAGGGAGGAGATAACACCTAACCTGGTAGTCAAATGAACCATGCATGCATTGGAAGCAGTCTTGATAACTTATCCCTTCTATTGTACCATAAAAAAGAAATGACATAGCCTCAAAATCTATTATTCACTATCAATGACCAAGTTGAAGTTTAAATTTGGATGTATAGTTAAAAAATTGAATGAAATAAAACAAAAGAAATTAAATGTGAAGGTTACCCAATACTATTCTGCATCGTTAGTTGACCAAATATTAGCTGTAACCATTTCACCAATTTCGTTTTCGCTATCAAGAACCATATGAGTTGCAAATTTCAATCTTTCAAGGTTCATGCGTTCCTACACATTAAACTTATGTTAGACCCTACATCCCGGTAACATTTAACATGTACATTTGAAAATAAAAACTTAACATCATATTTAACAACTTACAGAATTAATGGTTCTATTAAGACCACTTCCATCCCAATGTTGCATATAGAGAATAGCATACATCCCAGTATGACATCTGCAATAACAAGTATGATTTGTGACATGTTATTAACATAGGACCCAATTAGGATTGAAAATGAATACATGAAAAAAAAATATAAGTAACTAACAATTTTGGATCGCCAACGATATATGCATACTGTGGATGTAAATTATTTATATTCACATCATTCCGTTTGAAGAAATTTCTTAATAACTGCGACATAAATCCAACTACTTTGAAAGCTTCATTAACAAAGTGAACACGTTGAATGCTATTATATGATGAAAGTAGATCCACCCTTTTAGCCTCCAAATTGATTACCATGATGACCCATTCATTAAATTGGAATAAGGGGATATAAAACTACAAAACAGACAATCATCATAACAACAATGAAGGCTTAAATATTTGAAATATAAATTCGAAATTATTAAAAAATTGTCATCAATCTATGTAATCAATACAATAGTCAAACATTACCTGGTTGCAACATTCAAGATTAACACAGTAGCTACCTAATCTTTTCTTGAGTGTTGATTTTGAGGTAGACTTGCTCATTGAACCACATATTTCTTGTAAAAAGTTGTTGAGATCATAGTAACAATGTATGACTAAAACTATACATGCATCTTATATTAGGGACAAGATTTGGTGTACTCGAGGAAAAAACCTCATCCCAAAGTATGGATTAAAAAAGTGTCTGCGAGAAGGATTCTCTTCTTTTGCATTCATGTATCGGCAAAACATGGATATCACCTACATAATGCCTCTTCATTAGTTAAAATGATCAATGGAAAGATGAAGGTATTTTTTCTTATTTATCATAAACCTTACCGGAATATCAATGAAGCTCTCCCCTACTAAGCATTGAAATTGTTCCCGTGTCACACTATAGCCACCATATGCACAAAGCATCTCACTATTAATCACATGAAATACAAGACGTGAGTAATTTTTTTTGTTTTCTAGACAAATCCATAATCATAGTCTTTTAAAAACAATACTTGCTAAACGTGTGATTTGGGACTAACCTAGGATCTTTTGACTCGTCAAACACATAGTCGGCAACATGTGTCTCTTCCTTCGTCAACCTTTTATATTTTGATACACATAATTGTACAAAATGTGACTTGCGCGCAGCTGCTCATTGCCTATGACGAGGTACTTTCATTTTTACTCTTCGTGGTCGTATTTCTTCTGAGGCTTGTGGTGCTACATCCACACTGTTGTTCATGCACGATTGCACTAACACCAACATATTGTGTGGCCCAGGGTGAAGGGGATCCTCGTTTGAAAAGAACACACCATCTTCTACGTTGGGTCTTGCTGACACCCCTTCATTTGTACATCCAAGGTCATCTTCAGAAGATCTTCTTTGACCACCAGAATGAACAGGTGAATGCTGTGGATTATTTGTATAAAATGGTGCACCACTTTCATTAACATGTTCATGAAAATTTGATGGTTGGCCTTCATCTGTGCGATAGTGTGAAGAGGTGAAACGAGTCCTCAACACTTTCACGTCACGGTTGTATGATGCAATAAGACTATTAAGATGACTTTGTGCATCGGTGATTTGACGTTGTGTTGCCTCCATGCAAGCATAAATAACCTAAGTCAAACATAATGAAGGAACATTAAATGAAATATATTTAAACTAAGCCTTAATATAAGTTACTATTCATAGTCATTAGGTATGAAAGATTACATCAAAGTCTTCATTCTCATCTGGGTCAACTGGGTCATCAACTGCAGGAGCCTTATTTTTTTCTGTTTCATCTTGCTCCGCCGATGTGCTAACCAACTATCATTGCAAAACATGTAAATTGTCATCCCAATAATCTAATTACAATGGTAATCAACTATGTTAATATAACTAAAAGCTAATTATACCTCAACTTTGCCAAATCCTCCAAGCATTTCTAACTCCAACTTGATGCGTTGCTTAACCAAAAAATCGTTCCATGCAGCAATGCGAGGAGTGGTAAGTTCCACATACATGGCTGGAAAATTAGATATTGAAAAGTAGAATATCTGTTGCATTATATAAGACATAATTAGTGGTAACATCATGGCTAAAACATAGTGTATAACCATTATTGAATATCTAATACATGGACATATACTTATAAATAAGACAAAAAGTTACCTATAGAAACATCAAACACCCTTTAATCCAAACACTTTCCTTCCTCCTATGTTCATGTATAGCTTGAATAAAAAATTCTAAGACATATTCTCCCCAATTTATGTTCCCAAGTAACTGCTCTCGGGGTGTATACCATAACGAGTGACTACCTTCCAAACGAGATGTGGGTGCCAATAAGGTTGCACAAGCGAAAATCAAGAAGACCCGCTTAAATTCCTCCATATCATCAATGCCAACCATCATTGACTCTATATCTTGCAAACTCGGCATTTGACTAGCTTTAACACTTCCCTTCTCAACAATTAACTTTCTTCCACTATGTAGAATGCCCATCGTCATCCCAACATCATGACATGTCAAAGAAACCTTCTTACCCCCAAATAACTCGAGTTGGGAATACACAATGTTTGTGTTTTTTATCAACCAAAAACATAAATCTAAATTAACCTCCTTACAACCTAATTGCAATAGCCCACCAAAACCAAGTTCTCTTATTACATCCTTCTTCACTTCTGAGAGCAAATGAATCCAGAGAGGAATCTACGGCCAGAACAACGACACCGTATGTTCATATTATCACTGCATTAAACAACCATAATTCATTAATAAATTAATCAAATGTTAAAGACATATTAACGTGAATATAGTGTTCCTATATACATTCATCATAATTATTACACAAATATAACATATATTAACAAAGAAATGGGAAACATTTTGTTACATTAGGTAAATGAAAATCATTGAGATCAATTTCCTCTAGCTTGTCAATAATATGGTTATCAATAAGGGTGAAATTGTTATATATAGGGTCACCCACTATGATACGCACTGCAAAAAAAAAAAAAAAAACAGACAATGTGCATTTTAGTGGGTCAGCCAATTAAACAAATGGTATGGCTCAAAGTTACATACTCATCTAACCAAATCAATATAGTTTAAGGAAAAGTGGGATTTGATTTACTAATAAGAAAATATATGGTAAAAAGAATCCCAAATATTTTAAATTAGTATTATCTTCATCTATTTAAAAATAATTTGAAATACATGCACTAAGTTATCCAATTATTCCAAAAAATGTCATTTTATTTTTTATGTTATTCAAATCAATTGACAACTACACTCCTCCATATAAATGTTTCCTTATTATTTTAGATTTTTTATTTTTATTATTTTATTATTTAAGATTTTTTTTCCTCTAGAAACAAACACCTTATAGGATTCTTATTTTAGTTTTCTAAAAGTTTAGGAAATATTGTCAAACAAATCATATTTAATCATAATTACCAATTCAAAAAGTAATAAGATTGTTTATTAAATAATAAAGAATAAACTTCGTAATATATAATTATTTTAATATTATAACAAATTTATTATTGAAAAACTCTAATAACAAATTTTATTCATTATTATATTAAACAATTATTAATATTATATAATAAATAGAAATTTATTATTGGTTTATTTATTATCAAGAATATGAATCTATTTTTAATTACATTATAATGTTTCTAGAGAAAAAAAATTCCCAAATAATAAAATAATAATAATAATAATAATAATAATAATAATCATTTAAGATTATTGACAACTACACTCCTCCATATAAATGTTTCCTTATTGTTTTAGATTTTTTTTGTTATTTTATTATTTTATTATTTAAGATTTTTTTTCCTCTAGAAACAAACACCTTATAGGATTCTTATTTTAGTTTTCTAAAAGTTTAGGAAATATTGTCAAACAAATCATATTTAATCATAATTACCAATTCAAAAAGTAATAAGATTGTTTATTAAATAATAAAGAATAAACTCGTAATATATAATTGTTTTAATATTATAACAAATTTATTATTGAAAACTCTAATAACAAATTTTATTCATTATTATATTAAAAATTATTAATATTATATAATAAATAGAAATTTATTATTGGTTTATCTATTATCAAGAATATGAATCTATTTTTAACTTATTAATACTATAATAAATTCTGTTTTTTTTTTTTTCAAATTCTTACTTTATAATGTTTCTAGAGAAAAAAAAATTCCCAAATAATAAAATAATAAAATAATAAAGTAATAATAATAATAATAATAATAATAATAATAATATTTTAAGATTATTGACAACTACACTCCTCCATATAAATGTTTCCTTATTATTTTAGATTTTTTTTTATTATTATTTTAGATTTTTTTTCCTCTAGAAACAAACACCTTATAGGATTCTTATTTTAGTTTTCTAAAAGTTTAGGAAATATTGTCAAACAAATCATATTTAATCATAATTACCAATTCAAAAAGTAATAAGATTGTTTATTAAATAATAAATAATAAACTTCGTAATATATAATTATTTTAATATTATAACAAATTTATTATTGAAAAACTCTAATAACAAATTTTATTCATTATTATATTAAACAATTATTAATATTATATAATAAATAGAAATTTATTATTGGTTTATTTATTATCAAGAATATGAATCTATTTTTAACTTATTAATACTATAATAAATTCTGTTTTTTTTTTTTTCAAATTCTTACTTTATAATGTTTCTAGAGAAAAAAAATTCCCAAATAATAAAATAATAAAGTAATAATAATAATAATAATAATAATAATAATAAAATATCTAAAAAGAATGGAAATATTTATACAAAGGATTCTAATTGTCAATGGATTAGGATGACATGACAAGTAAAAGGCTATTTTTGGGAATAATTAAATCATAAATTAAAAAGTGCGTGCATTTTAAATTATTTTTAAATAAATGAAGATAATATTGGAATTTTCTTTGTCAACCAATCAGTTTTGAGAAAAAAAGTCTTGTAACGGATAAGCTCCAGAATTAAGGAGGTTAGTTTTTGTATATATATATATATATAATGTATATATATGTTCATGTAAATTTTGATTTTTTTGTAAATTAAAATATAATATTTTTTTATATTGATAAATAAAAGCCATATTGTTTTAAACTACTTTATTCAACAAACAACAAGATTGGTGGCCCCAACATTGATATGGTTACAAAAATAGCTATAAAAGAAAATATGACATATCAAAATCCAATTCAATAAAAATCATAGTCCTCAAACCTCTGTTTCACTAAAAAGTACGTAATCCTACAATTCACTTCATATGACCCATGAAGTTAGCGCCATCAAGATGAATTGTCATAACTGAAACAAATCTACATAAACAAATAGAGACCATTTCACATTTTAAACTACAATATCCATCAAACAACAAAAAGACCATTGTTTACAAAATTAATGAAGTTACAAAACTACTAAAAGAAAAGAGTAACCTACCAATTAAAAATTTTCTACATTTGTATTAAAAATATATGGTAACAAAATTTTCTATTAACATTACTTTATTTAAATAATTAATATTATTAATAATTTATCTTATCAAATTAATTTTAATTTATAAAATATTACTGATAAAAACTTAAATTTTGATTTAACCAAAATAAAGATGGATAATTAATAATTATTTATAATTAATAATTAATAATTTTGATTTATAATATTGTTCTTATGATTTGTTTCCTTTTTATTTCTATACTATATCTAAAAAACAAACAAAAGACGGCCACCACGAGTGAGACATCAAGAAGCCCCTTTGCTGAATTCTTCTCCAGGCAAGCATCATTCCCTATTTTCCTCTGCCACTCTCAATCCTAGCAGGTACTAATCTAATCATGTTATTAATATTTCTTTTCAACCCTAGTTTGCTTCCCAAGAAAATCCATCCCCCATTCAATTTCCGAGAAAATTCATCCTCGTTTGATTTTCGAGAAATATCCATCAAAACTCCCAAGGAAAACAAAAAAAAATGCTTTTATTTTGTTGCTTCCTGTGTTTTCTGGATTTGTTCTAGGGTTCTATTTGCTTTTATGCCATTGGATTTAAATTCTACAAACCCTAAATCCACGATTTTTGAGCTACGCTGAAAACCATAACTTTTGCCCTCAAATTGTGGATCTGTGTGCATGTGCTGGTAAGTGGAGTTCAAATACACTATTTCTTTAAATTGATTGCTTTTGTGCCATTGGATTTAAATTCTACAAACCCTAAATCCACGATTTTTGAGCCACGTTGAAAACCACAACCTTTGTCCTCAAATTGTGGATCTGTGTGCGTGTGCGGGCTGGACTGGTAAGTGGAGTTCAAATACACTATTTCTTTAATTAATCAATTTTTCCTTTTATTTCCATCAAAGCCTCTTTTTAAGACCTACAGCTTAAACCCTAGAATTTTATTTTTATTTTTTGACAGTTACAAACTTACAACCTCACTAGTTTCAGTGACATTTCCCGTATTTTTTTTCTTCTGAAAAATGGGTAAAAAATACCCATTAATACCGAAATCTCGGTGATATTTTTAAAAAATTACCCAATTTTCTGTCAAATATCTCAACAAGAAACAATACCAACCCAAATTAACTCATAAATCCATTACATTCGTACCTGGGAAAGCTCCTCTCAGCTCGGACCACCTCTCTCTGTTTTCACTGCAAGTTCCCCTCGCGAATTGTGGCTATGAAAGAAAGTGAAAAAATATGGGTTTTTGGAGTTAGGGTTTGGTTCAAGAGAGAAGAAGGGATTTAGGGTTTTGATTCAACACAGAAGGAATGATTTCGGGTAAATCTCACTATTATATTTTAGTAAAATTTTTTTAAAAAAATATTGCCACGTGGAGTGTCTACATGTCATATGAGCCATGTCATTGGCTTAAGTGGAACATGACTTTTTTGAGTAATTGATTATGTCAAAGTGTATGAGGGTATTTTTGGAAGGGCCCTCAATATTACTATTACAGTGTATGAAAGGTGGTTTATTTTTCACAAAATCCATTGAATTTGAAAAGTAAAAAGTTAAGTTTCCAAATGGCAAAATTTTGCCCCTTAGTGTATGGTTACATAAATTCCCCAAGAATCAAAGCATCTCCCTTTTGCAGTGAAAGACATGTGAAATTCATTGAGTTTGAATTTCAATAAATTTGAATTGAATTTGAATTTACCAATTCAAGGCAACGGGGGAGTCGTCAAAAGTGCATTTTAAGACAACAAGTATACCCATTTTTGTTATTTATGAGTGACAAATTTGATAGGGAATAGTAGCAAATCTGCCAAGTTGTGCGACCGGAAGGATGACGTGGCGCGATAAGTTCTCCACATGTATCTGATTTGTATTGTCACTTAGGGGTATGACCGTCTTTTTGAAATGATTTGACGATGTTGCCTGTCTTCACTTTCAAAAACATAAATTTTTTTTTATATATACTTTTAAAAACATTCATGTCACCCTCCATCCATTTTAAAAAACATTAAACCTACCGATTCTCTTATCCTTCCCGAACCTCTACCATGTTCATCCTTACCTTTCTTATCCACTGAACAGGTCTTATTTTAGCCACGTGGCTACATCTTGGTCAACCATCATTTAAAAAAGACACTTTAATTAAAAAATAAAAATAGTGTCAAACTCATTCTAATAAAATAATCGATTTTTAAAACAAAATTTTGTTTCCTTTCAAAAGTTTATTTTTAAATTTTTAAAATTTATTTTCTATTTAAAAAATAATTTTTAAGAATAATTATTAAATAAGGTCTAATCTTTTAAGTTAATTTTTAAATAATAAATAAATAATTCCAATTTATTCAAATCACGCATCCAAGTTGGCTGCTATTAATTTTAAGATCGGCCTACTATCTTCCTCAATTACTCCATTTTATAATTTTCTATTTTTGAAAGAATCTTTACGGATCTTCAATAATTAATGAGAAGTCTCTTACTTGAAGTTTCATTCAAGAAAAGACCGAGATTGACATTTCCGAGCTGGATATCACTGACCAGTGGGAGTAAGAATGAAGGCAAAAGATAGGTTGGAGTTTTCAAAATGACTTGTAACTTCCTTATAAAAATCAAACATTCTTCTTATAGTAAATGATTGGGTTCGGATTTTGGAACTCCAGCCTTTAGTTATTTTGTCGACATCTTCATCAATACAATCTGGTGGTAGTGGGGTGGAATCACAAATTGTGATAGAGTCGGCATCCCATTCCTCCCCCTCTCACTCTCTTTACGTCCTTAAAGTATGATATAAGTGGTAGGGTTGGCTTTTTTGAGTTAGAGTTGATACAATAAAAAGGGAAATGGAATTATTGCCTTTTAATGACTCTTTTTTACAAAGGAAATCATCAAATAATACTATATTTTCATGCTCTAACCTTTTCCTCTTCCCTTGCTTTTTGTTGGTCCTCACCGCATGATTCCACTAACCCATCATAATCACCTTTTGAAGAAGTTTATGTTTGGGTATCAAAAAATTAAACCAAAAATGGAAGGGAAGGAAAAATAAAAAAAATAATGCAACTTGATCATGCATGGATGCTTTTACTATCTTGTTTATATATGCCGACTTAGCCATTATATATATCCATCAATTGATTTCACTTCTTCATACCAACGTACAGCTTAGCCTGCGGTTCACAGCTTCTATGGAGCTTCATCTTCTTCCCATTCTAACTTGCCTCTCTGTGAGACTTCACTTTTACCTTTCTTTTGTTTTTATTTTTCTAACATAACCCATTACATGACAAGGGCAATGCTAGTTATATTATTTTGCAGAAAATGGTACTTACACTAAATTTTCTTTAAAAAATGAACATTTTCTAATCCAAATTTTAAGTCTTACTGTTCTAAATTGTCTTTGTTACGTGGGTTTTCTGATTTCTCCTAATCTCCTTACTATATATTATGCATGAACTTGTAGCAGCTGCTGGTGGTTGTAAGCAATGCTTCTCTACCTTCTGAGGTCTATTGGAAGTTGGCTTTGCCGTATACTCCGATGCCCAAAGCCGTGCGAGATCTCTTGCAGCTGAGTTAGTTTCAATGGATCCCTAACTCATATGCAAATTTTTTTTTGTTCTTTTTTGAAATTTGGTGAAGAAAATAATTTACTGTTGAATATTAGTTAGGCAACTGATTCTTAATTAGCCACCTTGGCATAATTGTAATAGCTAGTAAGAGGATATTATTCATATACTTTCAATGAGTTTGCAGACTCAATGGAAGGTGGAAGTTCAATCAATGTGAGCAAGGTTGTACTAAATGCCATCCCAGCGGATGTCTTTATCAAATACCAAAACCCATTGGCTGTTGACACCCCCACTGAAGACCAACCTCAAGACACCTCCAGAAAAGGTTACTTCTTGGAAAAAGACCTGCATTCCACCACAAAAATGAAGATGCACTTCAGAAAAACTACAAATGAAGCCACTTTCTTACCCCGTCAAGTGGCCGACTCCATACCCTTTTCATCTGACAAGTTCCCAGAAATTCTAAACCGGTTTTCACTGAAACAAGATTCCGAGGAAGCTGAAATAATGAAGGAAACGATACAAGACTGTGAACAACCAGCCCTGGAAGGAGATTCCAGGTTTTGTGCCACATCCTTGGAATCCCTAATTGATTTCAGCATTTCAAAGCTTGGAAAAAACATCAAACTAATCTCAAATGGAGTTGAAATGGGAAGCCAAGAATACGAACTCGGAGTGGGAGTGAAGGTGGTTGCAGACAAATCAGTGGTGTGCCATAAGCAGAAGTATCCATACGCTGTGTTTTACTGCCATGCAATCCATAAGACGAGGGTTTACACACTTCCATTTGTGGGAACCGAGGATGGAACCAAAGCTGAGGTTGTGGCTTCTTGCCATATAGATACATCGGCTTGGAACCCGAAGCATGCGACCTTTCAAGTGCTGAAAGTTAAACCAGGAACTGTCCCTGTTTGCCACTTCCTTCCTCGTGATGATCTCATCTGGGTTCCTAAATAGCTAGAAATCTGAAAGAAAAAAAAAAACCTCAAGCCCAGTCGCATAAGTCGATCTTGTATTTTCTAATATCCATATCTGATGTGCTTTGAATAAGTGCTGGTTAGAGGAATGTATGTATGTCTATGGGTACTATTTGCAATGTAATTCGGGTTATGCCATGACCATCTTCTTGGTTTTTATCCATGTTTTCATAACTGGACTGGTCATTGAACGTGAAAAATTATCAGTTTATGGTTCACCGGTTGGACCGGTGGTCGAACCGCGGTTGAACCAGTAGTCGAACCGGTAACGTCATAAATATGTAATTTATATATTATTAAAATTAAAAATAATTCTAAAAAATTAAAATATATATGAATAAATTAAAAATCAATAATATTATTTTATATACTTGATATTATCGAATTAAATCATATTAAAATTTTAAATTTTATTAAATGAAATATGTGTAATATTTAAAAGTGAATATATTAAAATGAAAATTTAAACTAATTTTATAATTTTTAAAAATATTATATTATTTTTATTTAATATTATAAAAAAATTAAAATCCAATATATATTATTTTGTTTGGCATATTAGATAACAAATTGTGTGTAGCCGAGTGGTGTCTTAGCAATCCCACATCAAAATCTTAAAGAAATAAGGGTGCAAAGGATGCTTATAAAAGCTATCCTCATTGAAGGCCAAGACATCATCCCATCTTGTGGGCTCAAGACTCAGCCACTTAATGGTTGGGGTGGGTATGGGCTTTGTTATAATAAGACATGGCCCAGCATGGTTTTTTGCCAAAAGTTTTTATACAATGGGGTCCTCATGCTTACAAAATGAGGGGGCAACTTGAACCGTTTGTTAGAATTATTTGGTTCCATTGGTTCACTGGTCCGACTGTCGTTTCAATACTTAAACGGTTTAATAGGGTAAATCGGTCAATAGTTGAATTGGTTGGATCAATTGGTCCGATCTGGTTTACACATCATTGGTTAAAACATGTAAAAGTATCTAAAATTGTGCCTTAAAAGCCAACAGTACTTCATGGGTAGTTTGACCATATCTTTTGCCCTTTCTGAATTAATTTAATGAAGAAGAATTTTTGGTTAAAGGGGTTAAAATAAGTTTGAAATCGAAAAAATGACCCATTTGAAATATTTTATCATTTTTTAAGCCCTTTAAAACATTATTTCTCTCACTTTTTGCTCATTTTCCTTATGTTTTTGTCACCTCCTTTTCCAATGAAGCTCACTCACATCTTAGATAATTAGAAAAAGAAGGAAAGGGTCGGATAAAATAGATATTATATCTATATTCTTATTCAAATTAATAAAATTTTAATTTGACTACATAAGTTTTTCTTCAAAAGAAATTGATACATATATATATATATATATATATATAAATATGATTGGTCAAACCATATTAAAAACCTTACATATCATTTTTATCTTTATGTTATTACATAACAAGGGCGATCCTAATTAGCTTCCACTAACATAATAAATTAATGAAGGCTCTCTCTGAATCATGCAAACCTGGTATTTTCTATTCTTGTATGATTGGTATTTGTTTCTCGAGAAACTGGTACTGTTTTCTTGGTCTTTTTTTTCTTCTTTTTTTTTTTTTTTTGTGCTCCAAATTAATTTAAAAGAATGTTTCGGACTAGCAGTTCCCTACCTTTAGACCCTTGTTGGTAAATGAAATGTAACTGATATTCTCTTTGTATTTCAACATGTATGAAATGAAAAACCTTTCATATTTCATATCTTCTCATAAAAACACAAATTTTATCTCATCAAGGGAAATGGTTGAGAATTTAAGTTGGTACTTTTTCTCATTTTTATACTTTCTTGGTTATGTTTGATTTTGAAAATTTTGAGGAAAAATATAATGAAAAGAAAAGAAAATAGAAAAGAAAAGTGGAAGAGAAAGATGAAACCAAATAAAAAATAAATTTAAAATTAATAAAATATTTTTATACGCTTTTTGAAATTTATTTTACTTATTTTTCTTTATGATATAAATATTAAATAATTTAAAATTACATAAATTTGTAATTAATTTTTATTTTATATAGATGTATTTTCAATTTTTTTTACAATAAAACCAAAGATGAGAAAACCATCTTCTTTAAAATATTTTCCTTGGTTAATATTTTTTTAAGGGGCCAAAAATAGCTTAAATGATTATTGTCACACTGAGACGAGTAAGTGAAAAAATCTTGTAGACAAAATTAAATATAGAGAAATAATTTGGCGATAAGGTTGCTAATTGCTGACTTGCCTTCAGAACCAACTGGGCATCAAAACCATTGAATCTTCTTTTATAACACATGTTTGTAGGATGAGTCATTATCAAGGGTGTCGTCCTGCTAAGAAAACAAAACAAAAAAGCTGATATATTCCCATTATATATGGATTTTATATCCTTTTGGGTGTACCCCACTTCTGCATCAAACCCAGGCTTGTTTGCTCGTATATATGTATATCTTTTTTGGAATCAAATATAGCCACATAGCCTTAAGATATTTATTTTTAATTATTAATTAATTAATTAATTAATTAATTATTCTGGAAAATAAGTGATGGTGCCTTAGTAATGAATTACTTTAAAAAAATTGTAATAATTATATAAAAATTATAATTATTTTTTGTTTTTAGAATATCTAAAAAATTATTAAAAAAATATTTTCTTATATTTTATTTTAAATTAAAATAAATAAATTATCCTAGATTGTTTTTAATTGTTTTTTCAAAGTAAATAGACTAGAAATGAATCATTGGACCTGTCAATCACTTCATCAATGATGAGTGCTAGCATGGCCATGAAATCAATTCTTGGCGCCACCGAATACAGACAATGGTGATACTTAATTTAATTTGTTTGGCTTATCACTTTTGCTAGTTTTTGTCCATTCCCATTTTGTATTTTTTTCCTAATTAAATTAAACTGTGAATAATAATAAAAACATTTTAAAAATTACTTATTAAATTTTACATATATTTGATGACTAAGATATAAATTTAACAAAATTGGGGGAAAATAGCCATTAAAGAATTATTTGAAATAGATATTTTTTTTTCTATTTTTTTTATTAAATAAAATGTTATTGAAGTCACTGCAAAAATACTTTTCATTTATATCAAATATTATTATTATTATTATTATTATTATTATTATTGAATACTATAATATTGTATGAAAATGATGTACTCCAATAGCCGAATGTGGTGTGTTGAAAGTCCAATGTGATGCCTTAATATATTTTACTTCTTCCGGTCAAGATTTTATCCTTCTACTTGTCAAGTTTCAATTCTTTTCAAACAACTTTTTTATTTCCCCTCAATAATTGGTGCAATCTAAATGGTTTGGATTTATATCAAAATATCAATTAATTTTTCTTGAGAATGATATTATATGAAAATGATTTTACAGAAATCACTTTCATAGAGCTTTTATTTCACATGCGATCTTAGAAGATGTTAAAGCATGCGTCAATAATCGTACATGGTTTGGACTGATGTTATATAAGAATGCAATATAATGGAGGATTGAGAGGTATAAACAAGCGGAACAGTGCTAATCAGCAAAGGAAGAAATCCCCACATTTATAAAGTGTATAAATCTTCGGCTATGTTTGGTTCTCGAAAAATTTGAGGAAAAATGTAAAGGAAAGAAAATAAAGAGGAAAAATAAAAGGAAAGAAAAATCGAATGAAAATAAAAAATAAAGTTAAAGATGATAAATTATTTTTAATTGTTATTTCAAACTTATTTTATTTATTTTAACTCATCAATATAAAGATTAAATACTTTTAAAATGCATAAGTTTCTAACTAATTTTAATTATATTTAATTTTCTTTTGAATATTTTATAAGACAACTAAACATAAGAAAATCATTTTTCTTAATTTTTTTTTTTTTTTTTGTATTTTTCGGGAACCAAACATAACCTTCAAGAATATATTAATCAAAGTAATGATGAAAAGTTATAATAAAAGGTTTTTATTCTTTTTACGATTGATATTACATACATAATTTTTACTCTCTTTAACGAAATCCTAAATTATAAGAAAATAGAAATACACTAAGGATAAATTCATCATTAACATTTTATTATTCAAAAGACATCCCGAACTATGGAAAGTGACCATCTCCTTCCTTATATTTATTTTCATATCCTATTTATTTTTTTTACAAGCTTGTTAGGTGACAATTAGTTCTAAAAACACCAAAAACTGTTCTTAAAAACTGTTTTCCAGAATAGTTTTAAAAAACAACAACCAAACAGACCCTTAATTTCAATAATTTAAGGAAAAAGAAAGGGTTTGTAGGTGGGGGTGTGGTGGTTGGGTGGAACTTACCTTTGTGAAAATACAAAAAAACAGTTAAGAAAAAAAAAACAAGAAAAATAAATTATTCTTTGAATATTGAAAAAATACTGAAAACATCTTTTTATTGTTCTAAAAAAAGTGATTTTTGAGAACACGAAAAACATAAAAAAAAACAAAAACACACCCCCTTCCCCAAACAAATTTTTTATGTTTTTTGTTTTTAAGAACAGAAAATAGTTCTTGAAAACAGGAATCAAACAGACCCAACGTTATCTTACGTTTTTTTGGAAGAGTGAGAGATACAAGTAGAACAATTAAAATGGATAAAAAGAAATGAGAGGGAAAAAATGCTTTTGAAGGAAAATAA